>NC_138778.1:50226606-50666606 GCF_965119305.1 Pelophylax lessonae | reverse complement strand
CTTCTACTGCCCAGGGGGAAAAAAATGCAACAGGTAAGCGCACCTCAAAGCACGCTATACGCAGTGCACACAGAGTGAACCCAGCCACAGGCTCATGCTATTTATCTTTTACAAGACACGCCAGCGGGTGCTCTACAACGCACTTTAAGGGAAATTAAAGGTATTTTGGCTTGTTCTGCGCAGGGGAAAATACCGCAGCATGAAAGCGCACATCAACGCATGCTAGACTTAGCGCATACACCGTGAACCCAACCACAGGCTTGCACCAATTAGCTTTTACAACGCACTTTAGGGAAAGAAAAGGTATTTCGCCTTCTTCTGCGCAGAAAAAAATAAAAAAATCATGGGAACAAGCGCACATCAACGCATGCTAGTGTACAAAGTGTGAACCCAACCACAGGCTTGCACCATTTATCTTTTACAACGTACTTTAGGGAAAGGAAAGGTATTTTGGCTTCTTCTGCACAGGGGAAAAAAAAAAAAACCACACACAATGCAAGCGCACATCAACGCATGCTAGACGCAGTGTACACAGCGTGAATCCAGTCACAGGCTTGCACCATTTATCTTTTACAGATGCACACCAGTGGCTGCAGTACAACACACTTTAAAGCATTTGTTACCGCAACACATCTCTATTCCTGATATGTGTCTGCTGTACCATGTACTTGTATGATAAAGTATCCCGTTCTCTTTGTATTGCTTCCTTTGTATAAAATCCCTGTAAAGCAGTCCCTCTGCTTTCATAATAAAAACTGACCACAGTAAACAGAACATCGCATGGTCAGTTCTCTATCTGTGCTGGGAACCCAATGTACTCTCCTCTAATGACCATACTTGTCTAGACACGCCCCCGCTGAAGAGCCACCGGGAAGCTCAGTGTACTGCTGCTTCTCCTCCCCCCAGCACTTATGCAGCTGGGAACAGGGGGAATGTGATCACCTTATAAAAAAAAGGGGGGGGAGGAGTTTTCTTTTTTTTTTTTTTTTTTTTTTATCTATACAAAAATGTTTTGACTTTCATTTCTATTGTAAACTGAATGGCTTGTTTTACAAGGTGATTGCTTACAATCACTTTAAAGGGAAAGGAAAGGTATTTTGGCCTCTTCTGCGCATGGGAAAAATGCAGCATGCAAGGGCAGCATGCTAGACACAGGGTGCGCAGTGTGAAAACCACCACAGGCTTACATCATTTCATCATTTATCTTTTACAACGCACGCCAGCGGTACCATGCACTTTAAGGGAGGAAAGATATTTTGGCTTCTTCTGCACAGGGGAAAAAAAAAGCATGCAAGCACACATCGACGCAGCGTGAACCCAACCACAGACTTGCACTATTTATCTTTTCAAACGCACTCCAGCAGATCAGGTACAATGCACTTTAAGGTAAAGGAAAGGTATTTCGCTTCTTCTGCGCAGGGGAAAAAAATGCAGCATGCAAGCGTGCATTAGACGCAGCGCACACATCGTGGACCCAACCACAGGCTTGCACCATTTATCTTTTACAACGCACGCCAGCAGTTGTGGTACAACGCACTTTAAGGCAAAAGGTATTACGGCTTTTTCACGCAGGGGAAAAAAACGCAGCATGCAAGCGCACACCAACGCATGCTAGACACAGCGTGAACCCAACCACAGGCTTGTACCAATTATCTTTTACAAAGCTTGCCAGAGGCTGCAGGACAATGCAATTTAAAAGGAAAGGAAATGCATTTCGGCTTCTTCTGCGCAGGGGAAAAAAAAAAAAAAACGCAGCATGCAAGCGCACACCAACGCATGCTAGACACAGCGGATAAAGCGTGAACACAACCACAGGCTTGCACCAATTATCTTTTACAATGCACTTTAGGGAAAGGAAAGGTATTTCGGCTTCTTCTGCGCAGGAAAAAAAAACTCACAATACAAGCGCACATCAACGCACGCTAGACAGTGTACAAAGTGTGAACCCAACCACAGGCTTGCACGATTTATCTTTTACAACGTTCGCCAGCGGCTGGGGTACTACACACTTTAAAGGGAAAGGAAAAGTATTTTGGCTTCTTCTGTACAGGGGGAAAAAAAAAAAACACAGCATGCAAGTGCACAGCAACGCACGCTAGATGCAGCGCACACAGCGGGAACCCAACCACAAGCTCGCACTATTTATCTCTTACAAGGCATGCCAGCAGCTGCGGTACAACACACTTTAAGGAAAGGTATTTCGGCTTCTTCTGCGCAGGGAAAAAAAAACACAAGCGCACGTCAACGCACGCTAGACAGTGTGAACCCAACTACAGGCTTGCGCGATTTATCTTTTACTTTACAATGTACGCCAGCGGCTGCAGTACAATGCACTTTAAGGGAAAGGAAAGGTATTTCAGCTTCTTCTGTGCAGGAGAAAAAAAATGCAACATGCAAGCGCACATCAACGAACGCTAGACGCGGCACACACAGCGTGAACCCAACCACAGGCTTGCACCATTTATCTTTTACAACACATGCCAGAGGCTGCAGGACAATGCAATTTAAGGGAAAGGAAAGGTATTTCAGCTTCTTCTGCGCAGGGGAAAAAAACCGCAGCATGCAAACGCACGCTAGACTCAGCGGATACAGCGTGAACACAACCATAGGCTTGCACCAATTATCTTTTACAATGCACTTTAGGGAAAGGTATTTCGGCTTCTTCTGTGCTGGAAAAAAAACTCACAATACAAGCGCACATCAACGCACGCTAGACACAGTGTACAAAGTGTGAACCCAACCACAGGCTTGGATCATTTCACTTTTACAACGTTCGCCAGTGGCTGCGGTGCTACACACTTTAAGGGAAAGGAAAAGTATTTTGGCTTCTTCTGCACAGGGGGAGAAAAAAAAAAAAAAAAAAAAAACAGCATGTAAGCGCACAACAACGCACGCTAGACACAGCGCACACAGCATGAATCCAAACACAGGCTTGCACCATTTCTCTCTTAAAAGGCATGCCAGAAGCTGCGGTACAACACACTTTAAGGAAAAGTATTTAGGCTTCTTCTGCGCAGGGAAAAAAACTCACAACGCAAGCGCATATCAACGCACGCTAGACAGTGTGAACCCAACTACAGGCTTGCGCGATTTATCTTTTACTTTGCAATGTACGCCAGCGGTAAAATGCACTTTAAGGGAAAGGAAAGGTATTTCAGCATCTTCTGTGCAGGGGAAAAAACACAAGCGCACATCAACGCACGCTGGACACAGTGTGAACCCAACTACAGGCTTGCGCCATTTATCTTTTACTTTACAATGTACGCCAGTGGCTGCGGTACAATGCACTTTAAGGGAAAGGAATTTCAGCATCTTCTGTGCAGGGGAAAAAAAATGCAACATGCAAGCGCACATCAACGCACGCTAGACGCGGCACACACATCGTGAACCCAACCACAGGCTTGCACCATTTATCTTTTACAATGCACCCCACCCCAACGGCTGGGGTACAACGCAATAAGCGATAAGTATTTTGGCTTCTTTTGCGCAGGGGGGAAAAAAAACACAGCATGCAAGCGCACATCAACGCACGCTAGACTCAGCGGATACAGCGTGAACACAACCACAGGCTTGCACCAATTATCTTTTACAATGCACCCCAACGGCTGGGGTACAACGCAATAAGCGATAAGTATTTTGGCTTCTTTTGCGCAGGGGGGAAAAAAACGCAGCATGCAAGCGCACACGAACGCACGCTAGACGCAGGCACACAGAGTGAACCCAACCACAGGCCTGCACCATTTATATTTACAACGCACGCCAGCGGCTGCGGTACAACACACTTTAGGGAAAAGGAAAGGTATTTCACCGGCTTTTGCGCAGGGAAAAAAACTCAGAACGCAAGCGCACATGAACGCACGCTAGACGCAGCACACACAGCGTGAATCCAACCACAGGCTTGCAGCTGTTTGAGTTTCTACGTGAGGCAGGAGCTGTAGGCCTGAACAGGTATCTATGTGCAGATGACAACAGTCTGTGGCACACAACAATCTGCAGTACATACACACATGCAGCCTGGCACACGTGTGATTAGAATCATTTGCATTCTGCACCCCCCACCATACACAGATCAATCCCTCAGCTGCAACACCTTCACGCAGCTGCATGCCTTGCTCTATGAAGCCATTCCTATTTGAGCATTTTCATGCCCTTTCAGCTCTCTCCCCCCCTACTCCTCCCCCACTTGGTACTGCCCACACCACACGCTTCAGTGCAGTGGGCAGAACCATAAGGGGCATGAAAGGGGGGGGCGAATCCTGGAAACCCCAAATACAAAACCCTGCGAGGGAACTAGGGGAAGGAAAACGGAGGAGGAGGGGTTAAATACCATATAGCCCGGATAGAAGATAAGGACCGGCACCCCTCCCGAGGTGGACACGTTTACAGGCACCCCCCCCTCTTTCCTCCCTGGGAAGCACACACACACACAATAAGCAAAGGGGGAAAAAATCACAGTTTCATTCATAAGAGATGCCCAGGAAGGGGATGGAGGGCTGACACGGCTCCACCGCGGCCTATAAACTAGCGGAGACGCCGCAAATTAAAAGTTAAGAGGAGAACTTACCTAAAATGGCCACTGCTGCAGCCAAAATACAAACAGCTATTATTTGGTGAAGTTTAGCACAAGACACCCTGCAAGGACACCCTAACCTGGCCGGGGAACGCCTCCCCTCCGCGCTCATTGGTCGGCTGCCTGGCAGGCCGCACAGAGGCTCGCCGCTGATTGGTCAGTGGCTTGTCAAACAAGTGGTGGTCGTTTCAAGGCTGGTTGCGGCGTGGTTATTGCTTTGCTCCATTGTGCTGCTATTTGCATGGATGAGATGTGCTCTGTGATTGGCTGAGCGGGGGAAAAGGGGGGTGACATGAAGGGGGGTGCAGTGTGTGAGACAAGGGGGAGGAGGAGGGGGGACTCAGGGGGGGTCCTGCTGGATATTTGAGCTGCTTTTTCCTGCTAGCTTCATACTAATCTCTATCATGCATTTCAGAGCATGCAGCCCCCAGGTATACTGGGAAATAACTGAGGGCTGCTGGGTAGCCTGGTGCTGCATAGAGATGGCATGTGCTTGGGAAGCACACCTCCCAATACATGTCATGTCACTGTATGGGGACAAGGGGTATGTCTAATCCAGGGTGGCAATGGGCACATGGGATATGTACCATCTGGGTTGGCAGTGGGCACAAGGGGTATGTCTGCTGCAGTTTGGCAGTGGGCACAAGGTGGGTGTCTAATTCAGGTTTGCAGTGGGTATAAGGGGTATGTCTGCTGCAGGTTGGCAGTGGGAACAAGGGGTATGTCTAATCCAGGTTGGCAATGGGCACATGGGATATGTACCATCTGGGTTGGCAGTGGGCACAAGGGGTATGTCTGCTGCAGTTTGGCAGTGGGCACAAGGTGGGTGTCTAATTCAGGTTGGCAGAGGGCACATGGGGTATGTCTAATTCAGGTTGGCAGAGGGCACATGGGGTATGTCTAATTCAGCTTGACAGTGGGCACAAAGGGGGGCCTAATTCAGATTGGCAATAGACACGAGATACATCCGATCGACTTGACAGTGAGCACAAGGGGAATATCTGCTGCCAGTGGGCACAAGGGGTATGTCTGCCACAGCTTGACAGTGGGCACAAAGGGGTATGTTTTGATTGTCTACTGCAGGTTGGCAGTGGGCACAAGAGGTATGTCTGCTGCAGGTTGGCAGTGGGCACAAGGGGTAAGTCTGCTGCCAGTGGGCACAAGGGGTATGTCTGTCACAGCTTTACAGTGGGCACAAAGTAGTATGTCAGATCCATGTCTCTTACTGGATGGCAATAGACAAATGGGGTATGCCTAATTCAGGCTGGTAGTGGGCACAAGGAGTATGTCTAATTCAGATTTTCAGTGGGCACATGGGGTACGTCTAATTCAGGCTGGCAGTGGGCACAAGGGGGCATCAAATTCAGATTTGCAATAGGCACAGGAGCTATGTCTGATCCAACCTGACAATGCACACAAGGGGTATGTCTGCTGTAGGTTGGCAGTGGGCACAAGGGGTATTTCTGATCCAGGCTGGCCATGGGCGCAAAGGATATGTCTGCTGCAGGTCAGCAGTGGGCACAAGGGGGTATGTCTGCTGCAGGTCGGCAGTAGGCACAAGGGGTTTATCTGCTCTAGGTTGGCAGTGGGCACAAGGGGTATTTCTGCTGCAGGTTGGCAATGGGCACAAGGGTTGTGTCTTGTCCAGTTTGGGAATGGACACAAGGAGTTTGCCTAACTAAGGTTGGCAAGGGGTATGTGGGATCCAGATTGGCAGTAAGCATAAAAAGTATGTCTGCTCCTGGTTGACAATGGGCTCAAGAAGTATGTCTGTTCCAGGTTGCAAAGGGCACAAGGGGTATGTCTAATTCAGGTTGGCAATAGGCACACAATATATATCCAGCTTGACAATGAGCATGAGGGGTATGTCTGCTGCAGTTTGACATTGGGCACAAGAGGTATGTCTGCTGCAGGCTGGCAGTGGATACAAGGGGTATGTCTGCTGCAGGTTGGCAGTGGGCACAAGAGTTGTGTTTTGCCCAGTTTGGGAAAGAACACAATGTGTATGTTTAAATTTGCTTGACAAGGGGTATGTGTGATCCAGGTTGGCAGTAGGCACAAGGGGTATGTCTGCTGGTTGCCAATGGGGTCAAAAAGTATGTCTGCTCCAGGTTGGCAATAGGTACAAAGAGTATGTTGAATCCAGGTTTGCAGTGGGCACAACAGTATGTCTGCTGTAGGCTGGCATTGGGCCAAAAATTTTGTCTGTTCAATATTGGCAATGAGTACATGGGGTATGTGTAATGCAGGTTGGCAATAGGCACAAGGAGTATGACTGCTGGTTGGCAATGGGTTTAAGGGGTATGTCTGATCCAGGTTGGCAATAGGCACAAGGGGTATGTCTAATCCAGTTTTGCAATGGGCACTAGGGGTATGTCTGCTTCAGGTTGGCAGTGGGCACAAGGGATATTTCTGTTCCAGGTTGGCATTGGGCTAAGGGTTTTTTCTGTTTGAAATTGGCAATGGATACATGGGATATGTCGAATCCAGGTTTGCAATGGACACAAAGGCTATGTATACTACAGGTTGGCATTGGGCACAAGGGGTGTGTCTACTTAAGGTTGCCAATGGGAACAAGGGGTGTGCCTGCTCCAGGATGGCAATGGGCACTAGGAGTATGTCTGATTCAGGTTGGCAATGGGCACAAAGAGATATGTCTGCTCCAGGCCAGCAGTAGGCACAAAGGAGTAGGTTTGCTCTAGGTTGGCAGTAGCTTTAGAAGTCACCCCCAACATATGCATGCTGTAAGGTGGAAAATATACTATAACCTTGGCAGGAAAAAAAATGTATTTGAAGAAAATGGAATGACTGTGTGATTTGAGGATGAAAAACTTAAGGTGACACTAAAAGATGACTTAATCTCCAAAAATAATCTATACACACCTACTACCTAATGGTACTGTAATCGACTTTTCATGAAATGGTTTAATACTGTGTTTTTCTGCCTCCTGTATTGTTGCTGATTATAAGAATGCAGCAGCCCAGCAGAGAAGTTTCATCCATTCGTGCTGTATAGCATGGATGGAGAACTTTGTAAGATTTCTTTTTTTTTTTTTTCATTTTGGATAGAGTATGGGAGGGGTATAACCCCTGTCAGATTTTTTTTTTTTTTTTGTCATCTGTGCCCCATTGCGGAGATTTCCCTTCACTTCCTGTCTCCTATCCAAAACAGGAAGTGATAAAAAATCTGAGCAAATGAAGGGAGTTTCTTGGAGACCCCCAGGTCACCAGCACTAGTGTCCCCATTGGAAGATTTACCCTCTATTACTTTTCTGGGTACAACCTAAAATTTGGGATTTTCTTTTTACTTTACTTTCAATGATAATGTTAAACAGGACAAATAGAGAGGGTGAATATCCATAACGGGGCACAGACAGCAATAAAAACTGACAGGGCTTCTTTTTTTTTTTTTTCTTGTTTTTTTAAATTTTCTTCTTTTACCCCCACCCCCTCCTCCAATAACCCATAATGCCCCCCCCCCCCGTTTCCTACCTCCCATATTCCCCCCTCTTTACCAATATCTATCTTACTTATCTCAGTTTCCCATCATTTCCACATATTTCCTTGTTTTTAAATTCAATCCAACAGTTCCAGATGTCCCCAAATTTCTCATTCTCCTCATTCTCATTACAACACATCTGTTCCATTTTTATATCTATATTCTACTTTTCTTAGCCATACTCCTACTGTCAGGCACTCTTCTTGCAATATTTGGGAATTAGGCTTTTAGTTGTTTTTAGCAAGTGGATAATTACGCTATTTTTATAGTGTTTTACAGGAATTTCTATACCATGAAATAGACAGACCCATGGATCTTCAGGAATTTCTACATTTGTAATCTCCTTTATCAGTCTGAATACCTCTGTCCAATTATTCTTTCTTTTTGGACAGTCCCACCATAGGTGGGCCATATTTCCTATTGTTTCACAGCCTCAGCAACAGTTTGGTGTTTTTCCTATTTGATACTTGTGTGCCTTATCAGGTGTAATATACCATCTGGAGAAACATTTGTAATTCATTTCCATGGCGCTTACATCCACTGCAGAGCTACAGTATCTCACAAAAGTGAGTACACCCCTCACATTTTTGTACATTATTATTATATAGTATTTATGTAACGCCGACAGTTTACGTAGCGCTTTACAACTTGAGGCCTGACAGTACGAATACAATACACTTCAATACAGTAGGAATCCGAGGACCCTGCTCGTTAGAGCTTACAATCTAAGAGGGACGGTCAAGAGATACAAGAGGTAATAACTGTGGGGGATGGGCTGATGGATAAAATAAGAGTACAGTTGTTAGGTGGTTGCCAGATAGGTTTCTCTGAAGAGATGTGTTTTCAGGGATCGTCTGAAAGTAGTCAAAGTTGGAGATAGTCAGACAGATGGGGGTTGAGCATTCCGGAGGATGGGAGAGGCTCGGGAGAAGTCCTGGAGGCGAGCATGGGAAGTGGTTACAAGGGAGCTAGAGAGCAGGAGGTCCTGGGAGGAGCGAAGAGAACGAGTTGTTCGGTATTTTGAGACCAGATTAGTGATGTAGCTGGGCGCCAAGTTATGGATGGCTTTGTAGGTTATGGTTAGTAGCTTGCATTTAATTCATTGGTTGAGTGGCAGCCAATGGAGGGATTGGCAAAGAGGGGTAGCAGACACAGAGCGGTTTGCAAGGTGGATGAGCCTGGCAGCAGCGTTCATGATGGACTGAAGGGGGGATAGTCTGCAGTAATCGAGCCGAGAGTTGACCAGGGAGTGGATTAGAAGCTTTGTGGTATCATTGGTTAGGAGGGGACGTATCTTGGAGATTGAGGCGGCAAGCTTTGGACAGTGACTGGATGTGTGGCTGAAAGGATAGTTCAGAGTCCAGGATTATACCTAGGACCTTGGCATGGGTGGCCTGGTTGATAGTTGTGCCGTTGATGTTGACAGAGAAATCAGGGGAAGAGGACCGTGGGGGAGGGAATACCATGAGCTTGGTTTTGGACAGGTTGAGTTTGAGGAAGTGATATGACATCCAGGCTGATATGTCTGTTAGTAAGCTGGTGATGTGTGAGGAGACTGATGGAGTGAGCTGAGGGGTGGAGAGATAGATTTGGGTGTCATCAGCATAGAGATGATATTGGAAGCCATGGGAGGCAATCAGCTGACCCAGGGAGGAGGTGTAGATTGAGAAAAGGAGTGGTCCAAGGACAGAACCTTGGGGGACCCCGACAGAGAAAGGAAGAGGAGATGAGGTAGTAGAGTTGTAAGTAGCACTGAAGGTGCGTTAGGATAGGTAGGATGAGAACCAGTGAAGAGTACGATCACGGAGGCCAAAGGAGTGGAGTTTTTTGAGGAGGAGGGGGTGGTCTACTGTGTCAAAGGCAGCAGAGAGGTCCAGGAGGAGGAGTACAGAATAGTGTCCATTGGTGTTAGCTGTTAGTAGATCATTTGTGAGTTTAAGGAGGGCAGTTTCAGTGGAATGTTGAGGGCGAAATCCAGACTGAAGGGGATCAAGAAGATTGTTCTCAGATGGTCACTCAGTTGGTTGTAGACCAATTATTCAAGGAGTTTAGAGGAGAAGGGGAGTAAGGAGATGGGGCGTAGATTGTGAAGGTTGGTGGGGTCCAGTGAGGGCTTTTTAAGGATGGGAGTGACTAGTGCGTGCTTTAGAGAATTAGGGAAGATGCCAGAAGATGCCATATTTTATTATATCTTTTCATGTGACAACACTGAAGAAATGACACTTTGCTACAATGTAAAGTAGTGAGTGCACAGCTTGTATAACAGTGTAAATTTGCTGTCCCCTCAAAATAGCTCAACACACAGCCATTAATGTCTAAACCGCTGGCAACAAAAGTGAGTACACCCCTAAGTGAAAATAGGCCCAATTAGTCATTTTCCCTCCCCGGTGTGACTCGTTAGTGTTACAAGGTCTTAGGTGTAAATTCTCATTTCAACTCTTGTTCTTCTTGATTACTTAGGTTTATATTTAAAATTCCTGATTTTGCCATATTTATTTTTAGGTTTAAGAGGTCTCCATATGTTTTCAATAGTTTCATCAATTTCAGTAGGGTAATCCTTGGGTTGTCGATGTAGAACAAAACGTTGTCTGCATATGCCGCAACTTTATGTTCCTCATCTACCACCCTAAAGCCCTTTACATTTATGCAATTTCGGATCATTGATAGTAGGATCGTTCATTAGCATGAATAATAGGGGCGACAGTGGGCAACCCTGTCTTGTTCCATTACACATTTTAAATGGAACCTACAATGTCCCATTAATATTCACCGTCGCTGTTGGGTGATTATACAATGACATAATCTACTTGATCATTCTCAAACCAATTCCAAATGCTTCAAGTGTATTCAGCAGAAATCCCCAGTCTACTCTGTCTTTTTCAGAGGTAGACAGAGCACCTCCTTCCGCTATTTTTTTTTTTTTTTCTTAGCAAGAGAAGGGTCCTCACCCCGTTCTCTCTACCTTCTCTTCCCAGGACAAACCCTACTTGATCTGCATGTACCCACTCAGTCATCAGATCTTTCAACCTTGTTGCAAGTATTTTGGCAAATAGCTTAGTGTCTGTATTTAATAATGCTATTGGTCTATAGCTTGAACATAAGGTTGCGTTTTTCCCTTCTTTAGGTATGACTGTTATTGATGCTAGTAATGCTTCTCTTCTCATCTCAAAATGTATTCCCAACCCATTCATATAAGAGCATATTTTTTTTTATTAGTTCTTTGAATTTCCTATAATATCGGGTTGTGAACCCATCTGGGCCCGGACTTTTCCCTACTGTTGATTCCTTCAGTGCCATGTTGATCTCTTCTTCTGTAATGGACCTCTCTAATGCTTTCAGTTTTTTTCTTCTGATATTTTAGGTAATCTAGCCTCTTTAAATATTCCCTTGTTTTTTCAAGTCTAAGTAAAGCTTCTTTCTGTGAACCCATTTTCCTTCTAGAATATAGAGCACTATAATATTTTTGAAAAACCTCCACAATTTTTGGAGTTGAATACACCATCTCTTCACCTTTTTTTTTTTTTTATTTTTTTTTTATAAAATTAACAGATTTTTTCTTCCTCAACATTCTAGCTAGGAATTTCCCTGATTTATTCCCCCATTGGTATATTTCCTTTGTTAATCTATTGTAGGCCCGTCTGGTCTCCTGTTCCTATAATTCATTCAACATGTCTCTTTTTATCACTAGGGTCTGTTGAACTTCAAGATCAACTTTTTGCTTATGCTTTTGTTCGATTTCATTGATTTCTTTTATTAATAATTCACTTTTCTTTATCCTTTCCCCCTTTTCTTTTTTTTTTTTTTTTTTGCGTACCTAAGGCTATCAGAGTACCCATTATATAAGCTTTATGTTCCTCCCATTTCGATGCCTCCAAGACCTCCTTAGTTTCATCAATTTCAAAATATTGATCTAATTCTTTCCTTATCCTCTCTTCTATTTCCTTATCTTCTAGAAGATCCTCATTTATTTTTTTTTGTTCTCCTAGTATTCTCATCTTAATTACTACTGATATTGTTGATATCTCTATTTTCGTTGTTACTACCTGATCTAATCTGTGTTCTACCATTATATAGTTAATCCTAGAGTATGTCCCATGCATCAGGGAGTAAAATGTACAGTCTAGTATTTTCGGATGTTGTATCCTCCAAATATCTATCAGTTGGTTTTGATACAGTTTCTTTTTAATCCTATTCAACGGTTGAATTTTTTACTGCTGGTGCCTGGGACGTACTATCTATAATCTGGTTCATGTTGAAAATAAAGTCACCTGCCAAGATCACACAACCTGTTTTAAAATCCATTAGTTTCCCCAAAGCTTCTGCTAAATAATCTATTGGATTTTTATTAGGACAATTTATATTTGCCAAAGTACATTCTAGGTTGTGTAACCTTCCTTTTAGAATCAGGAATCTACCATCCTCTCCCTCAGGATAAATTGAATTTCTTTAGCCATCCCTATAGCTACTCCCATTGCTCTTTGAATTTTGTATTTGAATCCCCATAATACCATACTGGGTGACCTTTCTGAATATATTTTTGGAATCATGAGAAATATGTGTCTCCTGTAGAAAAATTATCCCAGCCGAGTGTTGTTTAATTTCTTTTAACATTTCTATGTCTCTTCTCTGGTGTATTCAGCCCCCTCACGTTATAAGTGTAAAAGTTTACTGTAGTCATCCTATATCTCTATCTGCACGTCTCTATCTCCCTTCACTCTTCTCGTATTTCTTATATTTAGATCTCATCCTTCTACCATATTTAGAGAAGGGGGGGGGGGTAAACCAGCCCTAGAGAACGCAGAGTGAAGCTGAAGACATCCTGGAAGATGATCTAGTATTTTTAGTATTTAAATTGAGCGAGTCCCTGCCCCCTCCTACCCTTCACCGCCCCCTCCCTCCCCCCTGTAACCGTTTTTGTGGGGGAACTTAGTCCTCCTCTGCCCCTAGAGTCGAATGCAGGTTCCTGCATCTTGTTCAACCTGCTTATCGACTCTCTCCCCGTGAGGTAGAGCTTTGTCCTGGAAAGCCCGCTGGGACACACTCTTCTTCCCCTTAGAGGCAAGTGTCCATGACCCCGCTCAACTCCAGGATTCCCATCCCTCTTTTTTTGCTTGCGTTTCTAGCCCCTCGTCTGCCCCAAACACTCTTTTTTCCTCCCTCGCCCTACCCTAGGGTTCATCCCACTCTTCTCTTCATCTGTATCTCTTTTTTTTTTTTTGTCATTTTCTGCTTTGGGACTTCGTGCTTGGTTCTTCATTCCTTAAATCTGTCCAACCAGGAATATCAGGTTTAGGCAGGTCCAGTTTTTTACAAAATTCCTCTAGTTCTTCCTGAAATGTTAATTTTGCTGATCGTCCATCTTTCCGTTCTATCCGACATGCTGGAAATCCCCAAGAATACTGTATGCCGTTTGCTTTCAGTAACTCCAGTAACAGTTTCAGGATTCTTCTTCTTGCCAAAGTTTCGGGGGCTAGATTTGCGAATATCTGGAGATCTGTCTCTTCTTATTTTGCAAGATGTGAGGATCTTAATTTTTCCCCTTCTCTTTGTCTTTATAGAAGTGAAATCTTACTATTACATCTCTAGGGCTTTTTTGGCAGTGTTTGGGGGTTTCCTGATCCTATGTACTCTTTCTATTTTTTTAGTCTCTAATTAAGTTTTCCCAAGTAGTGGACCAAAGACTTTATCCATTATACTTTTTAGATCTTCTTCTTGCGTTGTTTCCGTAAGGCCCCGAATTCTTACATTTTCCTGCTATTTCTATTTTCTTGGTCTTCCATTTTATATACCAGATTTCAGGTGTTTTATTTTTTGTGCATGTGTATCCAAATTTTCCTCTGTATCTTCCACCCTTTTTAATATCAGTCCCAAGTCCCCATGTAAGGTTGCCATATCTGTCTTTAATGAGTGTTCCAATTTTAGGAACATGTCTGCCATTTCTGTTTTAGTTGGAAGATTGGTTTTCATCCTTTGATCTTTTATACTCCTTCCTTTAACATCACTATCATGCTGGGGCTCTTAACTTGATTGGTTTAAATTACTTGTTCCCCCTAAATGCCTATTCTGTCCATTTTTACTTGTTCCTACCAATTGTTTGCCCCCTGCTCCTGGTTGTTTTTCCAGAACTGAACTTTCCTGCTTTCCTTCTTGGGTCATGTATTTTTTAATTGTGTCTGGACTTATCTTTGGGGGGTTTGCCCCTGCTCCCTTCACTCGTTTACCTCTCATATTTTTCCTTCCCTTTTCCTCCAGAAAAGGAGCACCCACAGGAAAGTCCACCTTGTTTCTTATTCCTCTAATTGAGATGTTTTATCTGTTCAGAGTTTTGAGGGGGATAAGTAGAGTGGACAAAGCAGATAGAGCTTATAAGGCTCCCAGTGGCTGGATTTTAATTGACTTTCCTTTAATTCCTTCAAGTCCTTTCCTGTCCCACACACTTTTTAGGTAGTTATGCCTTCCATGATTTCTTCTTTCCTTAGCACCTTCCCCTGTGGGGTCTCCAGCCCTCCTGTGTCATTGCATCTTCCTTTCAATTGATTACGTTATATTATTTAACAACTTCAAACTTCCTTTTTTTTTTTTTTCTTAAAACAGGCAAAAATACTTTGAAGGGAAAACAACAATGAAACAGGTGTAACTCACTCCTTAACAGGGGGGTCACTTTCTCTTACCAGTCCCGAAGTCCCTGGTCAAGTCAAAGGTAGCTTTGTTTAATATCACGGTTCCTCCTTTTGGGTCCCTTTTAGGGTGCACTGTTGTCCATCAGGTTTATATAAAATTAATAGTATTGTGTGGGGACTATCGTTAGGGGCACAGCTCCTTAGGCTGGGAGCAGAGACAACGTCTTTCCCCACCACTCCACTGGCTTGCCTTTCCTGTCCGTCTCCCTTCACTCTTGAGCCCTCGGCTGGTATAAGGCTGTTATTTAGACCCAGCCAGGGTATGCTTGTCAGGTCTCTCCAAGACCTGCTGAAGCCGCACAAGCATCAGCTGGCCATCAGCGCGCCTCCACTTCTCCTCCTTTTGCTGTCCCTGTGCATCCCTGGGTCATGGAGCCAGCTTCAGAACCCGCCGACCTCTATGCTCAGCCCTCCACTCGGGCTCCAATCGCACACGAGACTCTCAGCACCCGGTCCCGGCTTTGACAGGATGGATCCTAGGATGGGGAGGCCCTTATACCTCCTGGGGGTTGTAATTTGGCATGGATGGGGAACCCTGGAGCTCAGCAACGGCTCTCTGCTGGCATCACCTTCAGGCCCCTGAAAATAACAGGGGTTCTAATCCCTCTCCACTCTATCCAAAACTAAAACAAAGTTTTTGCCTTGAGTTATACTTTAAAGTATCACTAAGCCCACTCACTCAGTCACTTTAAGATTTGTTTTCTGTATTCTGCAAAAAAAAAACCTGGTTGATCCTGCCACTCACTATCTGCACCTTCTGCTCATGTCCCCAATGTAGTTAGGGATTTTGCAGAGCAGTGTTGGCAGCTGTGCACATGCTTAGTTTTCAGTGAGTTTCTATGCTGAGCATTTCCTCCCTATCACATCTGAGCAGCCTGTGTGACTATAGCAGCCTTTCTCAATCTAGGCTTCCGTGAAATGCTGGAGTTCCTCCAGAGGTTGCTAGGGGTTCCTTCATAAAAAAAAAAAAAAAATCGGTTTCTCAGATTTTTTTGTCACCATCTCTGTTCCCATACAGATATTTTCTTTCACTTCCTGTCCCATAGCCAAAACAGGAAGTGAGAGGAAATCCCTGAAAATTAAGGGAATTCTTTGGGGACCCCCACCAGTGTCCCTATTGGAAGATTACTACTACTTTTTTTTTTTTTTTTTACTTTTAATGCTAATGGTAGGCAGGACAAATAGAAATGGCGAATCTCCTTAACGGGGGACACAGACAGCAATAAAAGCTGACTGGTGTTCTAATCCCTTTTCACTCTATCCAAAAAAAAAAAAAACGCTTTGCCTTTTGTAATGGAACCGCGACCCACACTGTGTTTGTGGGCTTCCATCAGAATACCCCTTCCTTCAGTCTTGAACATAGATATCAGATATTCTAGCCGCTCCCATACAAAACTAGCCGAGAATAGCTTGTAAAAGTTCTGAGACCTTTATTGAACAGACTCACACCGAATATATACCACACAGAAGGACATCCCCCTCCTGATCAGATTACCCCACCAGGTCAGGTACCTGATTACATTATGCTATGCAGATGAAATTGTGGACAGTATTATATTTAACCTAAACTAACTACCTAGTCATCTGGACAGAAACAATAGGTGAATGGGAATCCACATCTAGACAATGTTATAATTAACATGTTAATTAACTCAGCACTGAAACAAGGCTAAAACCAAATACATTACACATTATCCTATGTATAAACACATCACACCTTAATAAACAGACAATAGCTGGAGACCACCAGTAACAGACTGTCCGTCTCTTACACTGAAGAACATGGAACAGAGGCCAATGTGACCAGTTCTTTCAATGAATATGTTCAGAATCAGACCAGGAATAGTCTTCATATATTTCTTGAGATATATGGTTGATAAACATTACTGTCCCATTTAAAGTAATCCAAACCATATTTTCAGTGTTCATTAGGTACCTGTCCATCATTTCCTTGGTCACCCTGTGTCCCTAATAGACACAGGGTGACTTACACATAAGAGAGGCCTAGGGGGCTGAGAGAGGGATTTCCCAACCTCTCTAAGGTAACCTGTGTTCCACGGGCCCCCCAACCAAAGTGACTCCCGTAACATCTCTCCCCTTTCGGAAGGAGACTAACACAGGAGGAGACCCCAGACGGGTTGACTTCAAAGTTAGTCTGAAGTTCCAGTCCCCCATTGCCTGTACCCACACAGTACCCCGAACAAATTGTCCCGAACAGAGCATTACTCACCCAGCCAACCTCTGCCTCTCTCGTAGAACATACCTGCCACTGGGGAGAAGCGTGGCCTGGCCCTTCTCCCTGGAGTTCTTTCAGCTGATGGAGTGAAGGCAGGTTGGCTGGGCTCACTTCGTCATGCTGTTGGGGATCTGGGCAAACTGCCCAGCATCCCTGGGGGAATACAAGTGGAGTTTGTAGTCCCATCCACTTTCTCAGGAAAGCCATTCTTTGTTTGTTGAGGGCAGAGGCCAGCAGCACTCTGCTCTGTTGCCAGCTCTTCTGCTGGGGACTCCCCATAATCCACTTCGGCTAACTTTAGGGGAAGGAGACTGACTTCCTTCGCTCCCAGACTGTGGATCTCTCCCTGGGGAGGAAGGATGACCACCTTTTTCTCCGAACTGTATATTATCCAAACAAAGAAAGACTCGCTGCTCCAGGTGAAACGGGAAGCCTAATGATGTCACGGGTGCCTGCCTCGGCTCGCGTCCGCATATGATTAATACTGAAGAAATGGCTGCACTCCAGGATTCATCAAAATTCTTGATTTAATGAACGAACATCCCAATGATTTGATTTAATGAATGAACTTTATAGCTTCCATTGGGGAGTGCCTGTTTCATCTGCTCTGACTGACTGTTGGGGAGGGTAGATGACAACCTCCTCTCCCTTCTCCCCCTGGATCCTGATATGCTGCTGGGGAGTGACCACCACCTTTTCATCCTGGGCCTCCAAAACTGCAGATGTGGGGCAGAGGTCTTGAACCCTCTGTCCAGTTGTCAGCGCTTCAGCTGGAGAAGTTTCTTGTAATTCCACAGATGCTGCCAGCAGGGAATCCTATGTCCCTGTTAGTGGTGTAGCAGAAAGGCAGCTTCCTCTTCTCTCAGGGAGGCTGAAGCTGCTGTTGGTGTTGGGCAAAGCTCAGTGATATATGGCCCTGATGCCAGCTCTTCTGCTGGATACTCACCAGTTGTTCTTCCTCAGCAGAAAAGTCTATTAAATTCCCAGTCTCTAGAATTGCTGAACGTCCAGGGCATGGGTGGTGGCCCTTAGGCCCAGTGCCAACACTTTGGCAGGGGATTTATCATCCAAAACATCCTCTGATGAAAAAGTAATTAAATCCTAATTTTCTGTGATCTGTGGCTGGGGAATGAGGGTGACTTCCTCTTCTCCCGAGCCCTTGAACTGCAGCTGGGAAGATGAGCTGGTTGCTTCATCTCCCATACCTTTTATCCAGCTGTAGGACAGACGCATTCCTCCATCCAAGCTTGTCCCGTGCAGAAATAGGATCATCGAGGTCAGTCAACACTGAGCACAGTCTAGCAGCTGTCTGTAGGCGATCTCCAGCTCCCATTCCTGAATGCCCAGAAACTCCATATCTTCAAGTGCCCAGAACACTTCTGAGATATTCAGGATCTCTTTTCTATAATCCATAATTTCCTCTAACCGCCACTCCAGATTGCTCCCAAAGTTAGGGTCCCCTGACCGCTTCCCGTACAACAGTCCGTGGCCGCCGTAGCCAAAGTCTTCCGTTGGGCTGTCATCCGCTATCCAAGGGCATTCTTGGGATACATGCCACCGGAGGGCTCTATAGCTCTCTTCCAAATGCATCTCTACCCAGACCAGCCTGCTTAACTCCGCTGTCTGCTCCTTGTGTGATTTATCTCCCAAAAGCAGCACCCGCAATCCATACTACGACCAGTACCTTTCCTGGATGGAGGGGAAGATTTTTTCCTGGTGTCCCTGCTCACGGGCTAGCGTTTCCTTCCAGAGTTTCAAGCTGATTGAATCATACCATCCTAGCAGGTCCTGCTCTGACACTGGTCCCCCGTGCTGTATCCGCATCTCTCGCAACCTCCTTCCAAATTCCTCTTCTATGGTGGCTAGTATTTGTACCTCTCCTCTTATGCTATCCGGACCTTGGATCCCAGAGGAGGTTTGGATGTCCCAGACTGCAGGAAGCATCCCACCGCTTGCCACCAATGTAACGGACCCCGTACTCAAGAGTATGTTCACCATGTAAGCTTCCCTTGCCTGGTACCAGCACAATCCAAGATGCCTTAGCCCACCCACTCACTTGTAGAGACATCAGTGTAGGGTGGTAAGAAGCATAAGACTGTTTATTCAAACATATCGGCACAAAGAGATATACACTCTGGAACAATCTCCCCTCCCCTTTAGCAGCTAATTCACATACACATATACATCCCCTAATAGGTTGATCCCAATGCAGAAAGAAACAATAGAACAATGGGATACAGGCACTTAACAATAGCAAACCCCACCCCACCTCAAACTAGTCATGGTCTATGAGACACTCCTACAATATTCTTTCAACCAAAACAACACATATAGAACCCAACATAACAGGGGTAAAATGAAATGCTGAGTCCTGTGTGGTTGTACAGTGATTATCACCGTCTGATTAGTGTAGACCCAACTGGGGTTCTTGGTCAACCTGTGCCCTAATAGACACAGGGTGACTTACACATAGGAGGGTCCGGGAAGCTGGACAAGGAGTTTCCTGACCTCACTAAGGTAATCTGGGTTTCACAAGCCCCCCGCCCAAAGTAACTCCCGTCACACCTTTAGTTATACTTTAAAGCATAACTCCAGGTTTTAGTGAACTTTAAATAGTTTGTTTGGACCAACCTCTCTACACCTGCCAATCAAGGACAACAATTCACAAGTTATTACATTTGTATTATTACAAACCTAAATAAATCACAAAAAAATGTTTAAAAGGTAGAATGTATGCACTAGTGTACATAGAGACCTCCCTCCGTCCCTATCTGAGGGAGGTCTCTATGTATTGTAAACTAGTGTATACATGCTACTTTTTAAACTTTTTTTTGTGATTTATTTATGATGTGTTGTAATAATAAAAATGTAATAACTTTTATATTGTTGTCTTTTGTTGGCACCTCAAAAGTCCAACTTGATTTCTATTAATTTTTTGCAATTAAAAAAGGATGTTGGTGCTTTTAGCAATCCCCTCATTGCATAATTGTTTATACCCGAGCCAATGGGAGAAATCCTTGCATAATTTATCAAATACAAAGGCTCCTGTGAATGACTGAGCAGCGCTTAGCCAGACTTGATTTTGTTTTGAGATGTTCAAGTGGAAAGTTCACATTCCGCTGCCGGAATATGGTGCTTGTAGGTAGCTGATGTTTGATTGGATGATGTATGGGAGTCTTCACAAGTTTGATTAAAGGAGAAGCACAGCCAAAGCTAATTTCGCTGTACTTCTCCTGTGGATCACAGGAGTGCAGTTCGTTCTGCGCTCCTCTGACCCCTTTTTAAACAGACAGTGGGCTGAAGCCTGATGTCAGCTGACATCACAGAGCCAGTCCAGGCTCGGGCAAGATCGCAACAATGGAGTCAGGATCCGCTTGCATACCTGGACTGCCACCCGGCTCAGCCTCCTAGCAAGCCGCTGAGAGCCTGAGCCGGCCGCTCCCACCCCCTTTCACAGCCCAGCGCTCCAGTAAGCGTGTGTGTGTGTGTGGGGGGGGGGGGATAGCAGTGAGCTGCTGACTGACAGGCACCAGCTCTTTGCTCACGGAGCTCTGAGAACCGAGTGATCTGCGGTGCTTAGTTCTCAGTGTTAGAGATGCCGGGGGACAGATGCAGCATCGAACCGATGCTGCATCCACCTAGGTAAGTATGATTCCTAAAAAAAGAAACCCTATACATCTTCTAAGAATATGCTCTTATTTTGACTTTCCTATGACATAAAAGGCCATATTTGGTGAGTGTTTTTCCATGAGGTGATGGCACAGTGGTGATTGATGTTTTGAGAAGCAAATCTCTACACAAACACATTTTCAGCCTGCAGGCCAAACAGTATAATATAACAGATCCCTCCATCCACGCTACATAGCGCGGATGGGCGAATCTCGTGCTGCGGTTACATTGCAGCTTGAGACTTAATTTAACAGAAGTCTATGCAAGTAACAATGAAATCGGTAAAAAGTAGTACAAGGACCTTTTTATAATCGCTGCAACACGAGTTGTGGCAATATGAAAAGTTCCATTGCCAGCAGTGGGGTGCGACTTGTCATTCAATTCGGAACTGTCAAATCGCATGACAAGTTGCACTGGTGTGAACGGAGGCTTAGAGCGTCACCTATAGATAATTTAATGTACTGTAGTCTGTCGCCATTCCATGGGAATGTGCAATTTTAAAGCATGACATGCTAGGTATCTATTTATTCGATGTAACATCATATTTTACAAAAAAAAAAAGATGGGTATTATATTGTATTTGTGTGCACTAAAATGAATGAAAGTATATTTTTTCCCAAAAATTTGCCTTTGATAAATGGTTGCATGTGGCCATCATTTTATTCTCCAGGGCTTCTGCTTTCAAAAAATGTATAATGTTTGCGAGTAATCTTTTAGCAAAAAAATGTAAATGTTACCACGTATGCGAGAAATGTCAGGATCGGCCCAGGTGGAAAGTGGTTAACGATTTTAAGATTAAGTTAAGATTTATCTCCCTTCATGACTAGGGCATTGCGATACGGCACTGCATTACTTTAGCTGAATATTGTGCGACACTGTACCCTAATAAAATTTGTCATTTTTTTTCCCATGAATAGAGCTTTCTTTTGGTGGTATTTGATCACCACTGTGTTTTTTATTTTATGCGCTATAAAGAATGTCAATTTTTTACTTTCTGCTATAAAACACATCCAATAAATAAAATGTAATTTCTTCATGAATTTAGGCCAATATGTGTTCTGCTACATATCTTTGGTAAAAAAAATCCCAATAAATGTATATTGATTGTTTTACGTGATCGTTATAGCATCTACAAACTATGGGATATACTGTATTTATTTATTTGATTTTTTTTTTTATACTAGTAATGGTGGTGATCAGCGATTTATAGCAGGACTGTGATATTGCGGTGGACAATCGAACGCTAACTGACACTTTTGACACTTTTCGGGATCCAGTGACACTAATACAGTAATCAGTGCTAAAAAAAAATGCACTGTCACTGTACTAATGTCACTGGCTGGGAAGGGATTAAATATCTAGGACAATCAATCATGTATGTATGTATGTATGTATGTATGTATGTATATGTGTGTGTGTGTGTGTATATGTATATGTATGTATATATGTATATGTGTGTATATATATATATATATATAGATCCAGTATCCCACAAAAATTAGTACACCCCTCACATTCTTGTAAATATTTTATTATATCTTTTAATGTGACAACACTGAAGAAATGACACTTTGCTACAATGTAAAGTAGTAAGTGTACAGCTTGTATAACAGTGTAAATTTGCTGTCCACTAAAAATAACTCAACACACAGCCATTAATGTCTAAACTGCTGGCAACAAAAGAGTACATCCCTAAGTCAAAATGTCCAAATTGGGCCCAAAGTGTCAATATTTTGTGTGGTCGCCATTTTTTTCCAGCACTGCCTTAATCCACTTAGGTACAGAGTTTACCAAAGCTTCACAGGTTGCCACTGGAGTCTTCTTCCACTCCTCCATGATGACATCATGGAGCTGGTGGATGTTAGAGACCTTGCGCTCTTCCACCTTTCGTTTGAGGATGCCCCACAGATGCTCAATAGTGTTTAGGTCTGGAGACATGCTTGGCAAGTCCATCACCTTTACCCTTACCTTCTTATGCAAGGCAGTGGTCATCTTGGAGGTGCGTTTGAAGTCGTTATCATGTTGGAATACTGCCCTACAGCCTAGTCTCTGAAGGGAGGGGATCATGCTCTGCTTCAATATGTCACAGTACATGCTGAAATTCATGGTTACCTCAATGAACTGTAGCTCCCCAGTGCCGGCAGCACTCATGCAGCCCCAGACCATGACACTCCCACCACCATGCTTGACTGTAGGCAAGACACACTTGTCTTTGTACTCCTCACCTGGTTGCCGCCACACACATTTGACACCATCTGAACCAAATAAGTTTATCTTCGCCTCAACAGACCACAGGACATGGTTCCAGTAATCCATGCCCTTAGTCTGCTTGTCTTTAGCAAACTGTTTGCGGGCTTTCTTGTGCATCATCTTTAGAAGAGGCTTCCTTCTGGGAAGACAGCCATGTAGACCATTCTGATGCAGTGTGCGGCATATGGTCTGAGCACTGACAGGCTGACATCCCACCCCTTCAACCTCTGCAGCAATGCTGGCAGCACTCATACGTCTATTTCCCAAAGACAACCTCTACATATGACGCTGAGCATATGTGCACTCACAACTTCTTTGGTCGACTTTGGCGTGGCCTGTTCTGAGTGGAACCTGTCCTGTTAAAACACTGTATGGTTTTGGCCAGCTTCCTGCAGTTCAGTTTCAGAGTCTTGGCAATCTTCCTATAGCCTAGGCAATCTTTATGTAGAGCAACAATTCTTTTTTCAGATGCTCAGAGAGTTCTTTGCCATGAGGTGCCATGTTGAACTTCCAGTGACCAGTATGAGAGAGTGAGAGCGATGACACCAAATTTAACACACCTGCTCCCCATTCACACCTGATACCTGGTAACCCTAACGAGTCACATGACACTGGGGAGGGAAAATGGCTAATTGGGCCCAATTTGGACATTTTCACTTAGGGGTGTACTCACTTTTGTTGCCAGCGGTTTTGACATTAATGACTGTGTGTTGAGTTATTTTGAGGGGACAGCAAATTTACACTGTTATACAAGCTGTACACTCACTACTTTATATTGTAGCAAAGTGTAATTACTTCAGTGTTGTCACATGAAAACATATAATAAAATATTTACAAAAATTTGAGGGGTGTACTCACTTTTGTGAGATACTGTGTGTATGTATGTGTGTGTGTGTATATATATATATATATATATATACAGTACAGACCAAAAGTTTGGACACACCTTCTCATTCAAAGAGTTTTTTCTTTATTTTCATGACTATGAAAATTGTAGCGTCACACTTCAAGAGGTAGTCACCTGAAATGGTTTTCACTTCACAGGTGTGCCCTGTCAGGTTCAATAAGTGTGATTTCTTGCCTTATAAATGGGGTTGGGACCATCAGTTGTGTTGTGCAGAAGTCAGGTGGATACTCAGCGGATAGGCCTACTGAATAGACTGTTAAGCCCTGTACACACGTACCGAATGTCGGCCGAACGATCGGCCGTCTTTTGTCCGGTGCTGTCCTGTCGGTTGAAAAGTGCTAAAGACTGCACACGAATTTTGTCGGCCAACAACAGCCGACTGCAGAAGTGATGTCATGTGATGGTTAACTTTCCGTGTGTTTTTTCTTTTCTGAGCATGCCCAGTCTTGCTCATCTGCTGTTTGTCGGCCGAATTCTGTACTGACTGGCGAACAATCGGCCGTTCTGGTGACAGCCAACAAAAATTTTAAAGTGTGCACGCCAGATTCTGTTCGGCCGAAAATTCGCTGTCGGTTGTCGGAAGCATCATACTAACAAGCCGACAATCGGCCGCTAAGTACAGGAAAATGAGTGGCAGAAGAGACTTGTTTGGGCTAAAGAACACAAGGAATGGACATTAGACCAGTGGAAATCTGTGCTTTGGTCTGATGAGTCCAAATTTGAGATCTTTGGTTCCAACCACCGTGTCTTTGTGCGACGCAGAAAAGGTGAACGGATGGACTCTACATGACTGGTTCCCACCGTGAAGCATGGAGGAGGTGTGATGGTGTGGGGGTGCTTTGCTGGTGACACTGTTGGGGATTTATTCAAAATTGAAGGCATACTGAACCAGCATGGCTACCACAGCATCTTGCAGCGGCATGCTATTCCATCCGGTTTGCGTTTAGTTGGGCCATAATTTATTTTTCAACAGGACAATGACCCCAAACACACCTCCAGGCTGTGTAAGGGCTATTTGACCAAGAAGGAGAGTGATGGGGTGCTGCGCCAGATGACCTGGCCTCCACAGTCACCGGACCTGAACCCAATCGAGATGGTTTGAGGTGAGCTGGACCGCAGAGTGAAGGCAAAAGGGCCAACAAGTGCTAAGCATCTCTGGGAACTCCTTCAAGACTGTTGGAAGACCATTTAAGGTGACGACCTCTTGAAGCTCATCAAGAGAATGCCAAGAGTGTGCAAAGCAGTAATCAAAGCAAAAGGTGGCTACTTTGAAGAACCTAGAATATGACATATTTTCAGTTGTTTCACACTTTTTTGTTAAGTATATAATTCCACATGTGTTAATTCATAGTTTTGATACCTTCAGTGTGAACCTACAATTTTCATAGTCATGAAAATAAAGAAAACTCTTTGAATGAGAAGGTGTGTCCAAACTTTTGGTTTGTACTGTATATGTGTGTGATTCTGCACACGAGAGCTGCCCTGTAGCAGTAAAACTGCTATGGGGTGGTCTCAAAGTGGTAAAAGTAGAACTAAAATCAATATTTTTTTATTTTTTTTGGAAAGAGTAGAGATAAATTAGAACACCTGTCAGTTAGGGGGATTCACCCTCTCTTTTTGTCCTGTTTACTGTTGTCATCTAAGTGAAAGCAAAAGAAAAGTCACCATTTTGGGCTATTCCCAGAACAGTAAGGCCCCTTTCACACTTGTACAACCTGAAAGTCAGCGTGACTTTGACGCGACTGGAAGCAATGCCTGTGTAATTTTGAGGTTTATGAACCTCAAGTCGCATCAAAGTCTCATCAAAGTGGTGCAGGGACTACTTTAAAGTAGCTGCAACTTCAAGTCGCACAGATATGAATGGTACTCATTGGAAATTATGGGGTATGATTTGTCATGCGACTTTTCCATCCTAAGTCGCAGGACAAGTTGCACAGGTGTCAAAGGGGCCTAATAGACAGGAAATCTTCCAATGGGGGCAGACATTCTGGTGAGCCTGGTGACAACAAGGGATTCCCTCACTTTGGAGTGATTTCCTCCCTGTTTTGGCTATGAGATAGGAAGTGAAGGGAAAACTCCCCAGTAAGGCAGAGGGCAAAAAAAAAAAACTGACAGGGGTTTTAACCCTCCCTTACCCTATCCCAAAAAAAAAAGTTTTGTCTGTAGTTCTACTTTAACCATACTGCATTCATATGCAGTCCCATTCATGTCAATTGGGATGCAGTGGCTACGCGGTCATGGCCTCTGCTCCTAATTTGACATCTGTGTGGGTCCCTGAATGCAGACCCACATCCACATGTCAAATTAGGAGTAGTGGTTGTGTCCATGCAGCGGCCGCATGCTAATTGATATAAAAGGGGATATATGGAACACCTGTGCATCCCCATGCAGGCAAACACGGCCCTCGCTGTAGTACGCCCATGTGAACAAGGCCTTATGAGCAGGAGATGGAGGGGCTTGCTATGACCAAGATTTGGGCCAAAATATTACGTGTGCCCTACTGATAAGACAGTACAAGGCATCATTTACACTTGTGCGACTTCAAAATCGTGCAATTCCCATTGGCTTTGACCAATGTAATGGTTTGTGCTCTACAAAGTCGCACACAAGTAGCATGTATATCATGTAGGTATACACAGAGCAGCGCTAATGTTAAAGATATACTATATGGTGTAAATATAGTCCATATCAAATAAAAATCACAAGGAGTGCAGGTAGAAGGGTCAGCATACTTTCACCAACTTTTGCTTCAGCTTCACCAGGAGACTCTCCATATGGCGTTGTCACTTTTCTATGAGGTGTATTACTTTCAAGTGTGGATTTGGCTGTCTATCACGCACCATCTCCGTGTTAAGTTTGGAGATTAAAGATTTCAAAGGCTGAAGTTTGTTTTGGAGGTGCTTTGGTTCGAGAGGGTCTTAGCGGTCCCATAACCGCTTACTGCTGTATCCCCACCATCCTCTGGTAAGAGTCAGTGTGTGGTGGCTGGCATTTCACATCATTCTGTTGACTACACACGTTGGTGAAAGTATGCTGACCCTTCTACCTGCACTCCTTGTGATTTTCATTTGATATGGACAATATTTACACCATATAGTATTATATCTTTAACATTAAAGTATAAAGTGAGAACCAATGCGCTACCTCAGGGGTCTGGCTCTAGAACCACTAAATGGTGTAGGGATGTGCAAATAAGGCAATTGTGCAAATCTGCAGTGCTGACTAAGATAAATAACTAAAAACCAGTACAATCAGAAAAAGCGGCCAATTCTATTCAGTGTCCCCACTGTGAAATGACAATGTATAAATAAGTTTAAAATCGGCACTAATTCATGTAAGGTTTATCTTCCAGATTAATCCATAAGATCTAGGTGTGAAAAATGTGTTAAAATCTAAGATAAAAAGTGCTAAGCTAAAAAATGGTGCCGATGGATAAATATACACTTCCGTACAGATGGATGATTTATAAAAAGCAAATGGAGTATATCTTCCAATAAGTGAATCCAATGTGAAAGAAATGTGAAAGAAATGTTAATTCATATGAAGATATAGGTGAATGGTACAGATGGATAAATATGTGCAAGTCTGTGCGGGATGGATCAATGATGAAAGTAGAACGTCCGTATTATATAGTTGAACTGTGATGTAAGAATCAATAGATGATATGCACCAAAAGAAGTAAAAATAATCACAGTAGTGTGTGGTACAGATGGATAAAAACGTCAATCAATCTTCTCATAAAAAATGCATAATAGTGCACGTGATGTAACAGAAGAAATGATGCAATGCAGAAATGTATAGTGGCAGAATCAGCAACCAATAAATATATAAAACTGAAATTAGTCCATATAGTGAATAATGTGAATCAATGGTGACTCCCAATAGGTAAAGTGACTTGAGCAAATAAAAACAATAAATCAAGTGACTTCCTTATGAATAAAACCAATAAAGTGCAGAAAATGTTGTCTGATGACAGTGATGTGTCACTCCAGTGAAAAAAACAAACTGTGTGCAATGGCCGCTCACCTCACTGCACACTCAAGCGAGCGTGTTTGTGATCAATATCACTTGGATCGATGGTAATCTTTAGGGTGGATGGATGGATAGGCAATTTCCAAAACTCCTCTATCTTCCCAATATACTCTTCAATGATAGATGTTGAAATAAATGCTAGCTGCCTCTCTCCTTTCTCCAAAAACAGTGAACACCCCGCTGATGGTGATCAACAGCCTCCCATCTCATATGGATCTCATAGAAAGGGGGATCAAATAAATGCCATCATGGTGCAGTACGTTAAAAATATCCAGTTTATTTAAGAAGAAATGCACTTACATGAAGGTGAATAATGCAGAGCAGTAGATACAAGCCGCAAGTGTGGTAAAATCAGAAACTTCCGGCTACGGCCGTAAACCGGAAGTGACGTCACCCGGCTCCTCCCGACGCATTGCGTCACTACGCACGTGACTTTATCAAGGGATTTTACTTCTTTTGATGAATATCATCTATTGATTCTTGCATCACAGTTCAACTATATAATACGGACGTTCTACTTTCATCATTGATCCATCCCGCACAGACTTGCACATATTTATCCATCTGTACCATTCACCTATATCTTCATATGAATTAACATTTCTCTTACGTCCTTCCGACAGTTGCCGCCCACTTATACAGTCTTCACTTATGGGGTATTTACTTCATCTCCACAGGAGTTTCTAGGCATAAGACTTGTAAAAGAACAATTAATCTACATAGTCACACCCATGGGGGCTGTCCCTCTAGTCCAATACCCCCCTGCAACAGCCATCGCAATTCAGTTTGTCTTCTGCCTAGCTTAGGAGTGGATAGGCTTCCCTGTGCTGAGGCTACAGTCTCAGCCTTCCTCTTTTTTCTTTTATGATTTATTTTCAAAAGATGTCTTTTTTCTTTACATTGCTAGCTGTTTATTTTATCAGCACTAGTTAGTTGGATCTTCGGATGAAGACGGCGTTTGCGGAGCTAGGAATCGGACTGGCCGTCCTGGTTCTCCAGGACAGAGGGTCAAATGGAACCCCAGCCCGCCATCGAGCGTTTTGCAGGCTATGTGTTCGCCCTGGCCTCACAAACGACCCATCCCTGTCCATCAGGGATGCAGCCATGTGAGGTGGCTACCTCACTGGACACAGCATTGGTTCGTTCGTGCACTTCTAGTGTCCTGCGTTCTGGCTAGCGGCACTCCCCTGCCATCTGAGGGTGGGCGGTTTCCCGCTTGATATGAGGCACCCCACGCCATCGGGTACAGGTAAGTACACTCTGTGTGGGGCCTCTGTCTGGGGTCGGCAGTCCTGTGTGTCTGTGGTGTCCCCTATGTCTGTGCATTTTTGTGCTCCCTGCTCCGGTCCCTGCGGGGGTTTATTCCCTCTCAGCAGTGCTGTGTGGGTTTTTTTTTGGGGGTCCCTCTCCTACGGTCACTTTGGGTGCTTGGAGGTGCAGACGCATACGGCGACCGCCGCCGGTCCGCCATTTTAAGTGTGGGCGGCATGTCTGGCTTCATTGTGGGCATTTCTACAGCATGCTATGGTAGTGATTTTGGCGCCTTGCGGCGCCATCTTGCGTGTGGCATTGCGATCGTTCAGAGCACATGTCGGCGGCCATCTTGCCGAAGCCTCCCATTAGTTTCTATAGGCATCCATTTTCCCTTGGCCTGCAGCCTAGTCCAGCCTCCAGCGGTGACATCACTTCCTTCTTTCTCACAGAGCCGGCCGAAGAAGCTGGTAACACACTGCGGGTGTCTGTCCTGCTGTTCCTTTCTTATCCTGCTTTGTGCACTCTCCCTGGTCAGTTTTGTCCCTGCGGGGGGTCTGTGTTTCACAGTCTCAATAGCGGTGTGCTGTGGGGGTCCGCAGCGCTCTTAAAGGGCCAGTTCCAAAAAAAAAAAAAAAAAAAAACAACTTTTTATTTCTTTCAAATATTTTATTTTAATAATGCAAAAGCAAGAACATAAAGAAGATAACAATCGAAACATTTGCAATCTGGGTTACATAAGATTGTTGTACAATAAAGCAGATCCAACATTGATGACAATGCGTAGATGAGGCTAGAGTGAGAAATACAACAGAGATGTATCTGGGAGCTGTGATACCAAAACTTTTTATTTCTATTATGGAATCCCAGGACAGCAAATTTCCTCCAGCTTTGGTGGGGGATTCAGGGTCCTCTGAATCCTCTACTGTCACTAATTTGGCTGCTGTTGTGGCAACTTTAGTATCAAAAATGGATGTGCTGATGTCTGAACGTGCTGCTAGGAAAAGGCCTATAATTTCCTTTTCTTCTGATTCTGAGTGTGATATGGTTGCTGTAGGTAGCGTGGCCCTTTCGGGGTCTCGCTCTTCTCAGGACCCGCAAGAGTCTGAGGGGGAGGCGGAGGTGGCAGGGGTGGATGACTCCCCCCCCTGGGTCGCCCGAGGAACGCGCAGCTATGGATGAGTTGATTCTAGCAGTAAAGGAAACACTACATTTGGAGGATGAGCCCACTCTTCCGGGCGTTGTGTCCTCTTTTGGTACACACAGGATCCGCAAGACGGCGCAGGTTTTTCCTTGCCCCGCAGAGTTTCACCATACGGTGAATGAGCTATGGCGTAATTTAAAACACACCTTCGTGGTGCCTAAGAAGTTTCGGCTTCTCTACCCTTTTGCGGCTACTACGATGGTGCGCTGGTGTGTGCCTCCTCAGGTGGATCACACGGTGGCCAGATTGAACAAAGCTACCCTGCTCCCTGCCGAGGACTCTCCGGTGTTTAAGGACCCTACGGATAGGAGGCTGGAATCTCTTGCCCGACACTCCTACATGGTGGCGGGTTCCATGCTCAAGCCAATTTTTGCCTCTGTGATGGTGGCTCAGGCTGTGGGGGATTGGACCAAGGTGCTCAAACGCACCATGGTGGCCGACTCTGCCCCTCCCACTACAGTGTAGATGGTGGATCAGATCTATTGTGGGGTCATGTATTTGTGCGATGCGGCTCTAAATGAGGCCCCTTTTGGCGATACGCTTGTCCAGTATCGCTGTGATTAACCGTCGCTTGATCTGGTTGAAATGTTGGTCGGCTGACCAAAAATCCAGGAAGACGGTGGCTAATATCCCCTATGCGGGGTCTCGCCTTTTTGGGGAATCCTTGGATGAATTGGTTAAAGGAGTCACTGGGGGTAAGAGCACTTTACTGCCCCAGAACCCTAAGTGTAAGTTTTTCCACGGTAAGCGGTCCCCCTCCTTTAAACCTACTCAGGGGTCCTTTCGTGCCTTCAAGGCGCAGTACAAGGGAAAACCCTTCAAGTGCCAAGGTGACCAGAAGAAGCCATGGTCTGGCAAACAAAAATCTGGCCAGGCTGGGTCGGCGGCTCAGTCCGCCTCTGCCTGAAGGGGCGCCCTCACCCATTTCAGGGGTGGGGGGACGTTTGCGCGGTTTCCTCCAACCTTGGGTGCTTCGAATCACGGACAGGTGGGTTCAGAAAAATCATTCGGTCAGGGAAGATCGAATTTCTTTCGCGGCCGACGGACAGATTCTTTACCTCAAATCTTCATTTGACCCCAGGGCGGTTGCAGGACCTGCATCAGGCAGTGCAGGATCTCCTCGCCCAAGGGGTGATCGTCCCGGTGCCTCATCGGGACAGGTTTCAGGGTTTTTATTTAAATCTGTTTACTGTGCCCAGAAAGGAGGGCAAAGGGCGTCCAATTCTGGACTTAAAAGCGCTGAACCGCTTCGTGCGCGTTCGAAAATTCCGCATGGAATCACTCGGTGGTGGCCTCCCTGAATCTGGGGGAGTTCCTGGCCTCTATAGACCTAAAAGATGCGTATCTGCACATCCCCATTTCCGAGGGTCATCAGAGGTATCTCCGATTCGCTATCGCGGAGGATCATTACCAGTTTGTGGCATTATCTTTCGTTCTCGCTTCGGCTCCAAGGGTCTTCACCTAAGTGTTGGCACCTGTTCTGGGCCTGTTGCGGGCACAGGCATTGTGGTCTTGGGTTATCTGGACGATCTCTTGTTAAGATCGAGTGCCAGTCAGAGCCTGTTGCGCGATCTGTCCACTACGATCCAGACGCTCCAGGAGTTCGGGTGGACCATCAACATTCAGAAGTCGACTTTGTCGCCTTCGGTTCGTCTCCCGTATCTGGGAATGGTTCTGGACTCTGCTCAAGCAAAGGTGTTCTTGCCGGAGGACAAGCTCCGGACCCTACAGAACGAGGTCAGGTCCCTCAGGGACAACGAATCCTCGTCACTCAGGACCTGTATGCGGTCCCTGGGGTTGATGGTGTCAGCCTTCGAGGCTATACCATTTGCACAGTTTCACACGCGATCTCTTCAAGCAGAGATCCTGGCCAGGTGGGACAGACTGCCTCAGTCCTTGGACCTGAGAGTGTCTCTGAGTCGCCAAACCAAAATGGATCTCTTGTGGTGGCTTCAGTCCCCAGCGGTGTCAGACGGAAAATCTTTCCGGCCACTTCTGTGGACGGTGATAACAACGGATGGCAGCCTGTCGGGCTGGGGTGGCATTCTGAGCAACCTGTCTGGCCAGGGCACTTGGTCCCTGGAGAAATCCTCCCTCCCGATAAACATTTTGGAGTTAAGAGCGATCAAGTTGTGCTTGTTCCATTGGTCGGCTCGTCTTCAGGGCCGCCCTGTATGGGTGCAGACAGACAATGCCACTGCGGGTGGCGTACATCAATCACCAAGGGGGCACCTGGAGTGCCCGGGCGGCTCAGGAAGTGACCACCATTTTGTCTTGGGCCGAGACTCATGTCAATTGGCAGGCGGATTATCTGAGCCGCCAGACCCTGGACCAGGGGAAATGGTCCTTGCACCCGGAGGTATTTCAAATGTTGTGCGCGAAGTGGGGATCCCCGGATCTGTTCGCGCCGCGGCTAAACAACAAAGTGGAAAGGTTCGTGGCAAGAACGCGCGATCCACGGGCAGACGCCTCGGATGCGCTGGTGGTGCCTTGGCATCAGTATCATCTGATATATGCCTTTCCTCCGATTCAGTTGTTGTCCAGGTTCCTTTGCAGGTTGGCCTCGGAAAGAAATCTGGTGATTCTGGTGGCGCCGGACTGGCCACGCCGGTCCTGGTACGCGGTCATTGTTCACCTGGCCATCAAGCCTCCATGGCGGCTGCCGATGCGAGAAGATCTCCTGTCTCAGGGACCGATCTTCCATCCTGCTTTACAGTCGCTGGCTTTAACGGCTTGGCTGTTGAGAGCCAGGTCCTGAGAGACAGGGGTCTCTCTTCAGAGGTCATTCCTACTTTGATCAAGGCTAGAAAAACCTCTTCTGGTAAGATTTATTACCATACATGGAAAGCTTATTTTGCCTGGTGTCCAGGGGCTTCTCTCCTCGTTCTTACTCGGTGACAAGAGTGTTGGCTTTCCTTCAGTCTGGTGTGGACCAGCGCCTTGCGTTGGCCACGATTAAGGGCCTGGTATCTGCACTGGCTGTTCTTTTTAAGCGCCCTGTGGCGTCCCATTCCTTGATTCGCACCTTCATTCAAGGTGTGCGTCACTTGGCCCCTCCCAGAAGGGAGCCCTTACCTCCATGGGACTTGAACTTGGTTCTGTCCGTGTTACAACGTTCCCCGTTTGAAAACATCAGGGAAATCTCGTTACCTCTGCTGTCTAAAAAGGTTGCCTTTCTGGTGGCGATCACCTCTGCTCGCAGAGTGTCGGAGTTGGCGTGTTGTCTTGCCGTTCCCCTTACCTGGTGGTTCATAGGGATAAGGTGGTCTTGCGACCTAATCCATCTTTTTTGCCGAAGGTGGTTTCGGAATTCCACCTAAATGAGGACATTGTTTTACCTTCACTTTGTGCGAACCCTAAGCATCCAAAGGAGGTTGCTTTGCATTCCTTGGATGTTGTCTGGGCGATCGGATTCTCTCTTTGTCCTTCCTGAGGGATCTCGGAAGGGTATGGCTGCGTCTGCAGCAACCATTGCCAAATGGATCAGACAGACCATTGTACAGGCCTATTCGTTGCGGGAACGGGTTCCTCCCTTCCCTGTCAAGGCTCACTCTACCAGATCGGTGAGTGCGTTCTGGGCCTTCCGGCATCAGGCCTCGGTGGCCCAGGTGTGCAAGGCTGCGACTTGGTCGTCGGAGCACACCTTTTCTAAATTCTACAAAATTGATGTTCTGGCGTCAGCTGATGCCTCCTTTGGCCGCAAAGATCTATGTGTGGCAGTGCCATAGGGAACCCTGGTTTGTGTGGGTCCCTGGCTGTTGGGGGTGTTTAACCCCTTGGTTATTTGTTTTCCTGGGTTGTTGCTCATGTTTTTTTTTTTTTGAGAGAAAACCTGATTTTATTACCCACATTTCCTTTTAGACAGATATTGAGCTTTCATTTGTTTGGTGCAACACAATTTGTCATTATTTAAATACTTTATTTAATGAGGCATAAAAAATGTTATAGTTATAATGTATATTTTCTTTTCTGTAAGGTTTTTGGGTGGTTTGTATGGTATTTCTTTTTTTTATTATTTAAAATTTTTTCTTTTTAATTGCAAATAAAATTTACATACTTTTCTCAGTATATAGATAGATGAGAGAAACAAATTTTTCCAAATAAAGGTAAACTCTAAGAAATAAGCAACGGTCATTACTTATAAACTTTATATTGCTTTATCCCCTATCTACCTCTATCCCCCCCCCCCCCTCTCTCTCCCACCTAATCCCATCCCTTCTCTACCCATCTTGCCTTCTTCCTCCTGTTTCCCCGGCTATAACAATGTTTATACATTAATTTCGATGTACTTCGTGATTTTTTAAACTGTATCCATTTTCCCCATTTTCCTTTCATGTTTCTTGGGATTTCCTCTTGAGAGTTGCTTATATATTCCATATGAAAAATATTATTTATTTTATCACACCAGTCCTTTATTTTAGGGCTGTCTATCTCTCTCCACTTTTTCAGTATTGTTCCCTTTGCTACATTTAATAAACTTGGAACGAGTGTTGTTTTATATTTTTTTAATGGCATTGTTGTTTTATGAAATAGACATATCCAGGGGTTGTTTGTGATCGTTATTTCTGTGATTTCACCAATGAGTTGTATGACCGTAGTCCAAAATTCTCTAATCTTTGGGCAGTCCCAGAACATGTGATACATTGTGGTCGGTAAATAAAAGATGGATACCCTTGGTATGGAAAGTCGGTGTGGTGTGCCAGAACCGACGTAAGGGGGTAGGCCTGTAAATAAAGAGGGCCCCCCGAAGATTAGAGGTCAGGAAAAAAGGGTGAAGGTGGGTGGGGCGACTCGAGCGCCCAGCAGCAGGCTGGTGTAGGGGAGGGGCGGCGCTATAAAGTCCGCTAGCTCCTCCCACAAACACCGGCCTGCGGCCGAACACTTGTGGTCGGTAAATAAAAGATGGATACCCTTGGTATGGAAAGTCGGTGTGGTGTGCCAGAACCGACATAAGGGGGTAGGCCTGTAAATAAAGAGGGAAAAAAAGGAAGCAAATGACACACTTTATTGACAACCCAAATTAATGTTACAAGCCTACTAAAAGTTAACCTCAACTCCTTCTCGGGGTGAGGAATATATATCTGAAAGGCATCAGATTCCCATCGACCAAGTCTTTTGATGATATGACCTGGCGTGTTGTTGCCGGAGGCAGCTGACGCAGCTCCAATCCTAAAGGAGTGGCCAGAATGCGCCGCAGGGTCCCAACCCAGCCTGATACATAAGGAGCGGATGTAAAATATAAACTTAGACGTGGTGAGGGGAATGCCCAGCAATGCGAAAAGTGGTGAGTAGCTGGGCGAGCTCTGAGTCCGAGCTGCGTAATTGTCCAGGACCTTGACAGGGCACCAGTCATTCCCCGATGGATACAAAGGGATGGACAAAGGGTGTCCCACCTGCCTGGTCTTAGAACACCGAAGTGTCAAGATGTAGTGATCTCCCCGTTTGACCAAGTCCCGCTTGAGGAGGCAGGTGCGACTCTCTGACTGGGAAGCCCCCGTGAACTCCCCGGGCCTGAGAAAGCCGTAAAAGGCCAGGTACATGGCGGTCTTTACAACTAAGTTCGTGAAGGGCTCAAAAGGGGCCGTGTCCAACAAATCAGAAAGAGCCCGGAATTTCTCCCCATCAATCGGCAACCGCCTGACCGGGGTATGGCGATCAACCTTGCCAATGCCCTTCAAAAGGTTTTTCACTGGATATGCCCTGAGAAAGGGAGACGAATTCGGCTGGTACATCAGGACATGATGTTGAACCCCCGACAAGTACAGTTTGATGGTGCTGGCAGAAAGTTTCAGCTGGAGGTGGCAAAAAGCTGCAAAGGCGACCATCGTCTGGACTGAGTGGTCGAGCAACCCAAATTCCGCTGAAAACCTCCGGAAGATGGACATGGCTCGGTCATAAGCCTTCCTGGTATTAGATGACAGAGCCATCCGGGCCAATTCCCGACCATGCGCCACAATCCGGGCTAGTCCAGGATTAAATCTTCGAACTTCGGGGTCCGAGTGGGGCATCTGTCGGCCGTTGGGTGGAGGTTGAAGAACACCTGTAATTTAGACCGGGAAAGAGCGTCAGCAGCTGCGTTGGAGTGGCCCGGAATATGTTCACAATAAAGGAAAAACTGGTGGGTGGCTGCTAACAAAGTCAGCCTGCGAACCAACCTCATGATGGTCAGGGATGCAGACCGGCCCTTGTTAATGATGTCACAGGCTGCCTTATTGTCGCTAAAACACTTAACTGCCATCCCTGACCAGCACCTACCCCAAGTGAAAGCAGCTGCCACTATAGGGTATATCTCGAACAACGCCGAGGTCTCCCTGAAAGCGTGTAAGGCAAGTGACTCTGCCGGCCAATGATCCCTGAACCACGAATCCCCAAAGATGGCAGCAAACCCCGTGTGAGCAGCCGCATCCGTCCAAAACACAGGGGACTGGGGTGAGATAGGCGGGATAAACATGGAAATGCCGTTCCACCTTTCCAGGAACTCCACCCACATGGCCAGGTCCGCCCTGGCTGGGGGATCCAGGTGGGTGACAACACCCCCCGGAAGACCTGGCAATAGACACAGTAATCGGGAGATGAATGACCTGCCCTGGGGAATGATGCGCATGGCAAAATTCAATGACCCAATCAACGACTGCAGATCTTTCCTCGTAAAAGACCCTACTTCCAGGAACCTGCCTACCACCTCTCGAATGCGCCTAAACTTGTCCCCAGGGAGGCTGGACTGCATGGAGATGGAATCCAGGGTGATCCCCAAGAAATCTAACCTGGTGACAGGTCCAATCGTCTTGCCTGGTGATAGAGGGACCCCTAAGGTTGAAAATAAGGCCACAGTGCTCCTCAAACTGACAGGAGTGCAGTTGCCCTGTTCGATCAACAAGAAGTCGTCCAGGTAGTGCAAAACCGTAGGGCACCTGGTGATATTCAGAAGAAGCCAGCAGAGCGTCTCGGCAAAGGTGTCAAAAATCCTGGGACTGCTTTTGGATCCGAAAGTGAGCCTGATGGCGAAATAATATTCCTCCCTCCACTTAACACCGTGAACATGCCATAAAGAGGGGTGAATGGGCAACAGCTTGAAGGCGTTGGCTATATCTGTCTTGCTGAGCCATGCAGCCCTGCCTGCCCCCAAAATGGCTTGGATGGCGCTGTCCATGGTGGTATAGTGGAGAGAGAACTCAGCTGAAGGGATAAGAGAATTCAGGCTAGGGTTATTGGAGGAATGAGGAGCCGACATGTCAATGATTAACTGTTTTTTATTAAGTATTTGCTTGTGGAGATGCCAATAGGGTTAGTACGCCAGGAGGTGAAGGGGGGGTCGGGAAAGGGGCCTAGCATGAACCCTTCCTGAACTTCCTTCCTGATGAGAAGGTCCACTGACAGCGGGTCCTCCCTAGCAGACAGTAGATTGGGGCATTCAAGTGACCCTGGGGGAAGAGACACCAACCCCGTGTGGAACCCCCCTGAAAACCCCTGCACCAAATACTCGACCAGGTGCGGAGATGGGTGAGACTGAAGGTAAAAAGCCAGTACCTCGATCTTGACCTCGGTCAGTCATTGTTTTGGATTGAGCCTTGATGGACACATGGACTTGGTGTGAGCCCTGAAGCAGATAGAACAAACATGGAGCAGCCTGCAGGCACTGAAACTACACGCCCCACCGTTGAAATTGTTACAGACCTGGGCTTTGCCTAAGTAAATGATCGGGCGACCCAGTTTGTCTCTTAAGCCACGCTGCTCTGATCTGCCAGCCCCCCCCCAGGACCCCGGACGTGGAGGGCTCAGTCTTCATGGGGCAAAGGTTGGCAGAGTGCGAGGTGGATGAGCATGTGGCGCAAGAGGGAGGCACCAATCCTGCAAAGTGCCTGCAGAAAAGTTTGGTGTCCAAAAGGCTCCAATCAAACCGCACATTGAATTGTGCCAAGGTAGCCGCTGCTTTGGCCGAAACTGACTTGTGAAAGTCGTAAAAGGTAAAACCCCCGTACTTATGGCCCAAATCCACAACCTTGTGGAGATAAAGATCCAGTTCCTCCCGACGATGTGGGTAGACAGAGCATAACACATCCCTGTAAATCCCGAAAGCCAAGACAAATTCAGGGATGGTCAGCTTCTTATTTAGCCTGGGGTCTCGGCCTCCATCACTACGGACAAATCCCCATAGTTGTAGACCTTATTCTCTACCACATCTTGGGAGGCGATAAGGAGAGCCACCAGGTTAACATCCTTTCCCTTCCAGGATATCCTTGTGGAGGGCTGGGGGGACCATGTGTGCCGGGGTGATGATGGGAGATACCGCAGCAGAGGGGAAGAGGGGGACTGGGGGCCTACCCTGTTCGCGAACGGGGGCAGGAGCCTGCACCGGTAAGGGCGGAGGAGGAACCCCGTGAGCTGGACTGGCGTCCTCCAGTTTCGTCAGTCTGTCGCCGATTGACTGCAGAGAAGACAGGATGGAGTCCAGAGTTCCTTGCATGGCCGATCCACAGCCCTGAGAGCTGGTGCCCAGTCCAGGATCTTCCGGGTGCTCAGTCAAGATCATAAACAGTTCAGCCTTCCTAGCCATGGACGGGAACGGAATGCCCCTCTGGCGAAGGACCGCCGAGATCTTCGGGATGGTCCAGGATCCATAAGAGCCCAGCGGGGACGGATTCCGATGACCCCTGGGGGTACCAGATCTGACTGGGGTGCCGGGTCTGGCCGGCGTGGAGGGGGAGGATGATCCTTCATCCAAGATGGCTCCTAGAGGCACGCTGTTGAAAGAAAAATAGAACACCAAAGTCCAATTAACAACCGCAAGAGCCCCAAGAAAAACTGGCTGGCTAGCTAGTGACTTGAGGCGAAAAACTTAACTACCCCGTGACAGGTGAGGCCCTGCTAGATGCCAAGCGGCAGGTGAGAGACTCTACCTATGATTTGGACGTGGGGTATGAGCCACTAGCGTGGTGGCGGGAAGGTTGGTCTCTCGGTGACAGTAAAGAATCAAACGTATGGCCGTGACAGGTGAGGCCCTAACTATAAAACCATGAGGTGGGTGAAGCGAGGCGCTAACTATGGATTGGCCCGAGGGGCGAAGAATCTCCGTGTTGAGATTGGGAAGTTGGCCTCGCGGGACCAGCTATGAAGGGGGAGTAAGGGCCAGCACCTGAACCCTAACAGCCAGTTCGCTCACCCTACGGGGAGGGGGGGGGGGGCTGACAGGGGAGACAACACATGACGAAGTACAACACAGTGAGGTGTAGACAGCGAATGCAGTGCCCACGAGAAGGACAATGACATGAGTATTGAGCGTGGCACGGAGGTGGTGAAGGTGGTAAAGGAACAACAGGAACCAAGTGGCACCTGCTGGTACATACCGAAGGTGTGGTGAGTGCCCGAAGCGTACCCGGACGGCCTAGGCTACCGGTATAAGCATACCGACGGTGACTAAGATGTGTGTGGAGGCCCAACGAGATGTGAGACTGGCCTAGCAGTGCCTATGGGCAACGCTGGAGTGGCGTAGTGAAGACTACCAGCATACGGAGCCGTGAGAACACACAGGAAGAACCTGCAGCCTGGCAGTAGTACCTGATACCAGGGTTGAAGGACATGGTGAGAACCTGGAGGAATAAGGCAATTGGTCAAACCAGAAGTAGTGACACATGACCCCCCCAGTGTAGATAGCATGTAATGGGAGCCAACACGGGAACATGTAACCCTGTGGAATGTGAGATAATAATGTTTATAATTTAATTCTGTCGTATTTATATCTATGGCAACGGATCCAACCGCCTTCAGTACTACATCAGATTCCTGTTTTGACAATTGTGTCCCTATTTCTTTCTCCCATTTTACTATGAATGGAGGGATTTCCAGGCCGTGCCACTCTGTCAACATTTTATATACTTGTGATACACCATGTTTTTGGTTGGTGGAGTAACATAATTTCTCAATAACGTTAAGGTTTTTTTCAGATCTGATCGGTTGTGGCAGTGACTTTATAAAGTGGCTCAATTGGTAATATCTCCATTCATCTAATTTCATATTTTTATTATTTTGTTTTAAATTTTGAAATGTGTTTATGTGATCTTTGTGAAGTACATCTTTTGAGTGTTACCAATCCAATTTCCATGTTTTCCCTCATTCCCTGGTGGGAAATATTTTGTGCCGTTTAGTGATATCATTGGTGAGTTATATTCCCATTTTAATTGTTTATTTAACCTATCCCATACTTTATAAACTACCCTTGTTAATTCGTGTGCTCCTTGTGAGTCCCTATATTTTGGCGGTATCATATAGTTTTATGTAAATAAGTGTTATTCTGTGCACATTCAATCCCCACCCATCTTTTCCCGGTGTCTACTTTTGTCCATTCTATCATTCATGCGATGATTACTGCTTTATAATACCTTTCTATATCTGGTGTTGCCAGCCCCCCTTGTGTTTTACCTCTTGTGAGTATCTTATATTGTACTCTAGGTTTTTTCCGCTGCCATATATATTTTGTTAGTAACGTTTTTATTACTTTAAAGAAAGTTGCAGGAATATTTATTGGCAATAAAGAAAATTTATACAAAATTTTTGGAAGTATAAACATCTTAATGACGTTTATTCTTCCCACCCATGAGATTTGGTTATTTGATCTTTTACCTGTCGGCGACTGAATCCTTTCGGAAATCGGATTCTCTCTTTGTCCCTCCTGAGGGATCTCGGAAGGGTATGGCTGCATCTGCAGCAACCATTGCCAAATGGATCAGACAGACCATTGTACAGGCCTATTCGTTGCGGGAACGGGTTCCTCCCTTCCCTGTCAAGTCTCACTCTACCAGATCGGTGAGTGCGTCCTGGGCCTTCTGGCATCAGGCCTCGGTGGCCCAGGTGTGCGAGGCTGCGACTTGGTCGTCGGTGCACACCTTTTCCAAATTCTACAAAATTGATGTTCTGGCGTCAGCTGATGCCTCCTTTGGCCGCAAAGTTCTCTGTGCGGCAGTGCCATAGGGAACCCTGGTTTGTGTGGGTCTCTGGCTGTTGGGGGTGTTTATCCCCTTGGTTATTTGTTTTCCTGGGTTGTTGCTCATGTTGACCCTTTTTTGGTTACCCAGAAGGTTACCTTTCTGTGCATGTCTACACTGCTTTGGGACATCCCCATAAGTGAAGACTGTATGAGTGGGCGGCGAGAAAACTGAATTTTTGTAAAATCTTACCGTAAAATTCCTTTCTCTGAGTCCTCCGACAGTCGCCGCCCCCTGACCCTCTTTTGGGTTTTTTTATACACTATCACTGCTTGCGACCAAACTGAATTGGGATGGCTATTGCAGGGGGGTATTGGACTAGAGGGACAGCCCCCATGGGTGTGACTATGTAGATTAATTGTTCTTTTACAAGTCTTATGCCTAGAAACTCCTGTGGAGATGAAGTAAATACCCCATTAATGAAGACTGTATGAGTGGGCGGCGACTGCCGGAGGACTCAGAGAAAATGGAAAATTGTTATCAAATACTTACCGTAATTTTCCTTTCCTGATGGACTCCATGGCAGCATACGTTCGGGTAGGCCCCGCCTCCTCTCCTACCTCATAGGACCCCACTCCCATAAATCTTTGCTCCCTTTCAGCATCAGTGTTCTGTAACTAGCCTACTCAGGAATTGGGAGGGGACTCCTGCTGCCATGGAGTCCATCAGGAAAGGAAAATTACGGTAAGTATTTGATAACAATTTTCCATTTTCCTGACAGACTCCATGGCAGCATACGTTCGGGAAATAACTCGCTATACACTCCCGGGTGGAAAGATGCTGAACAAAGAAAACTTTAATTGGCACTGTCAACAGACAAGACTTGAACGCCAAAATTAACGGAAGATAAGGCAGCAGGCTCAATACAATAATGGGAAAGGAATGTATTGACAGACGACCAGGATGCTGCCTTGCAGATCACGTCGGGCACGACGTGTTTGGAAGCTGCCCAAGACGTAGCGACGCTTCTTGTAGAGTGAGCTGTAACCGCCTCTGGAGGAGCCAAGCCCTTTGCTCTATACGCCCATTGGATAGCCTGGACAATCCACGCAGCCACTGCTCTGGAAGATGCCCGCATACCCTTCTTTTTGCCATGGAGAAGAACGAAAAGGAAATCCGATTGGCGGAAGGATGATGTGGCTTCTAAATATTGACTTAGAGTATTGCCCACGTCTAGAGGATGGACTGGAGATTGCTCATCAGTTCTGAAGGTGGGAAGAACTATCTCAGCATTCTCATGGAAGACAGAGGTCACTTTTGGATTTGACCCCAGCATAGGGATTAGGACTACTCTGTCTTGAAAGAAGGTCAAAAAAGGCTCTTTGTAACCTAAATTGTGTATCTCAGAAACCCTCTTAGCGGAGGTAATGGCCACCAAAAATGCTGTCTTCAACGTAAGCTCCTTGATTGACATGGAGGTGACTTCCTTTGAGGAAAAAAAAGTCCAAAACTAATGGAAGATCCCATTTTGGGAATCTCGGCTTTCTCTGAGGCCTGAGCCTGACTGCGCCCTTAAAGAATTGCTGAATCAGGTGATGGCTTGCCCACTGAATTCCGGTGAAGGCTGAAATGGTGGAAACTTGCACCCGGAGAGAACTAACTGAGAGGGGCAGATCCAGACCAGATTGCAAGAAACTTAGAATCTGCTGAATAGTAGGTGTACCTACTGGACCTGACCTCTGGGCCTGATGACTCATGAACCTGGCCCATATCCTCTCATATACCCTGTTGGTGCTAGGTCTTCTTGAACTCATGAGAGTCGGAATCACCTCTTCTGGACATCAGAGAGCTTCCAACCTCCCCCTCTCAAGAACCAGGCCCTGAGGTGCAGACGTGCAGGGCATGGGTGCAGAGTAGGACCCTGAGATAGAAGGTCCGGCCTGAGAGGTAGAGGGATTGGATCCCTGAAGCTGAGAAGGGTCAGCAAGGGAAACCATGGCCTGTTGGGCCAGAAGGGGATTATTGCCACAATCTCTACTTCCTCCATCTTCAATCTCCGCAGGAATTGGAGTACTATTGGTACTGGTGGAAAAGCATAAGCAGACTGGAAGTTCCATCTGTCCGTGAGGGCATCCACTCCGAAGGCTCGAGGATCTCTGAACCTCTTGTAGTACTTCCGAAGTTTCTTGTTGCGTGGACTCGCAAACAGATCCACTTCTGGCGAAATCCCCAGGGACAGGACCCAGTCGAACACCTCCTGATGGAGGGACCACTCGTTGTTGTCTAGTTGGAAATGGGATAGGAAGTCTGCTTCCACATTCAACACTCCCGGAACAAAGACCGCTGAAAGATTGGCCAGATGATGCTGGGCCCATGTCATGATCGGCTCTGTTTCTTGGAGAAGAGACATGCTGCGTGTTCCTCCTTGCCTCTTGACATAAGCCACTGCCGTGGTGTTGTCCATCCTTAGCAGGACTGAAGCCCCTTGCGTTAGATGGTGAAACGCCTGAAGGGCTTTGAAGGCAGCCCGAAGCTCTAGAATGTTGGACACCACTCCATGACCGGGATAGTTCCATCTGCCTTGTGCCACTTCGGACAGACAGTGGGCTCCCCAACCGGTACTGCTGGCATCGGAGGTTATCGTTATCCAGGAAATCAGAGCGATTGAGTGGCAGTTGGTCAGATTTGTACGGCGTAACCACCAGGGAAGGCATCCCTTCATGAACGGGGTCAGGTGAATAACTTGTGACAAGTTCTCCATCGTCCACTGTTGGAGAAACCCCTTCTGGAAGGGTCTCAGCTTCCACATAGCCCACTTCACCATGGGTGAGGTAGCCACAAGCGTCCCTATTACCTTTAGACACTGACGAGCAGTGAGAAGAGAGGCAGCGAGAGCGCAAGCCACCCTGCTCTGGACTACTGGAATTTTCTCTTCTGGCAGGGAAATGGTGCACTCCACCGTGTTGAACAGTGCCCCAAGAAACACCAGCGACTGTGTAGGTACCAGGTGGCTCTTTTCTAGATTCAGAATCCAACCGAATTCCTGAAGTGTAGAGATCACTAGGTTCAGATGCAAGATTAACTGACGTCTGTCTTGAGACAGAAGGAGGAGATCGTCCAGATAATGATGCAATCTGACGCCTCTGGTCCTGATGAAGGCCACAACTGCCAGCAAGGTCTTGGAGAACGTGCGAGGCGAAGTTGAGAGCCCGAAGGGAAGACACGTAAATTGCATGTGGGCAGGACCTACAGCAAACCGGAGGAACTGATGATACTCTCTTGCCACAGGAACGTGGAAGTATGCGTCTTTTGGATCGATCGATGCCAACCAATCTCCTGGGAGAATTGAGTGCTGTATTGTGAATAGGGACTCCATTTTGAATCTTTCTTGATGTATAGACCTGTTGAGATATGTAAGGTCTATTACCGGGCGCCAGGTGCCGTTTTTCTTCTGGACGAGGAACAGAGGTGAATAGACTCCTAGACCTCGTTCTGCATCGGGAACTGGCACAACAGCTCGCTGAGCCAGTAGAGTGTCCACATAGGCGAGAAGAACCTCCTTTTTCTCTGCCGAAGGGGGAAGTGATGTTGCGACAAACCTGGGTTTGGGGACCTTGTCAAATGCCCACGAATGTCCCTGGGACACAATGTTTAACACCCAGGGATCCTGGATCGAGGCCGCCCAGACATCCCGAAATTGGAGCAACCTGGCCCCTACCGGGACGGCCTGGACGGGCCCAACCTCAAAAGGATTTGGTGGCCTCCCGGTCACCAGACGAAGAGCCCTTAGAGCCTTTCTGGAAGGTGGACTGCCTTGACTTCCAGCCTCTTCCGTAGGACTTTCCTGGTCTGTAGCTGCGTGCTTCCCTGGCACGATTGGTAGTTTGTCTTCTCGGGAAAGAGCGCTTCTGAGCGCCTGGGCGTTTATCCTGAGGGAGGAACCCAGATTTTCCACCCGTGGCCCGAGTTATGGCTGCATCCAATTTATTCCCAAAGAGGGAAGAACCCTCAAAGGGAATCCGGCACCACGCCTGTTTTGATGCAGCGTCGGCTACCCAAGAACGAAGCCAAAGAGCTCGTTTAGCCGTAACCGAAGACAGCATAACTCGGGCCAAGAGGCGAATGGTGTCTATAGACGCCTCCCCCAAGAAGCCCGCAGCCATCTTCAACTCCTGTATTGGAGAACGTTGAAGAGTTTCTTCCGAGATACCTCTAAGCGTGTCATCCAGGGCGTTGATCCAAACTTCCATGGCCTTTGAAATTGTAGCCAGAGCCAATGCTGGTTTGCAGGCCATACCAGCTGAAAGATACGCCCGTTTGAGATCGGCGTCAATCCTTCTATCCAAAGGATCTCTAAAAGATACCGTATCCTCCAATGGAAGAGTGACATGCTTAAGTAGTCGCATCACAGCTGCGTCCACCAAAGGAGGGGACTCGAGGTGTTTTACCTCCTCCTGTTTAAATGGATACAGTTTTGCCATTTTCGTGGTCAAGGAATTTTTCTTCTCCACCTTGCTCCACTCTTCGGAAATTATATCTCCCAGTTCCCCTAAAAAGGGAAAGTTCAAACGCTCTTTGCACAACTGTTTAAAGAATTTTTTCTGCTTCGGGGAGGAAACAGCCGGATCTTCCCATTCAAGGGCCTCTCTCACCGCCTTGACTAAAGGAGAGACAAGGTTGAACTCAAACCCAGTACCGGAGTCATCCGAATAAGATTCAGAATCCGAAGGAAGAATGGAAGGATGGTTGGGTTGAGGAGAATCAGACGGATCCTGAAATAAAAAATCTCTTTCAGGAGAGCGGGATGGCCCTGCAGCAGTACTTGGTCTGTGTAGCTCAGCAAGAGAGTCTTTCAGGACTCTACGCACAACTTCCTCGATATGTTGGTCCGACTTTTCCCGTTCACCCGTAGCTTGGGCATAGCAGGGTTTACACAAAGAGGATCCATCTGTTATTAGGGTACTACACCCCCAGCACTTCTTCCCATGTGGACCCTCTGAGTGGCCATGATGCTTGGAAGATGACTGACCACTGCGTCCCTTATCGTGGGGAGAGCTGCGTCTGGACCTAGACGAGGAGCGCCGGTGGTGCGATTTAGAATGTCTGTCTTCAGTGCGTGCGTGAGGCTGCTGGTCAGACCTAGAAGAGCTGGAGACAGACATATAGGACAGGGAAAGACATCAGCTAAAGGAACCTGCAGTTTCCCTACCCCCAAAAATTGCCCAGCACATACCTTGTATGAGCGGGCTGGCCACTAGGGGGCGGAGAAGTATCCATACTCTTCAACAGACAGGGCTCTATCAGCTAGCATGTAAAAGAAAGGCAGGCTATTGGCTATAACATCCTAGCAGACAACATGATTAAAAATCATTTTATGACGACAAAGCCAGAAACTGGGGGAGGCTATAACACGAACCGACCGTCCCACCAGTTTCTGACACTTCTGCTGTTTAAATAGACCGCTCTGCGGTCCGTGAGCGGCACTGCGCATGCGCGAGTGATGTCACGCGTCATCCCGCGCACGCGCACCATCCTAACCCCGCTGGCAGCTACTGCGCATGCGCAGACGACGGCGCAACCCGGAAGAAACGGCCAGGATAGTGGCCGCTGCCGATACCGGAGGACACATAAGGTAAAAAATTGAATACTCCCGGCGACTAAATAAATAAGGAGATTGCTACAAAACACACCTAACAATATGAGATTAAACAAAACAATGCCTGACAGGGGAAGGAAAGCAACAATAGTACACAACCAGGAAGTAAAAACACATAATAAAGATAGAAAATGGTCCCATAACAGGGCTTACCACCCTGCCCGGAGCAGAGACGGGTCCAGAGACGCACCACCAGCTGAATCTTCGGGCAATGATGGGCCACCCACCGCAGCAGGGCTCTCTCGGCCAGACCACAGAGCTCCCTGCAAAGGGTCTCTTCTATTGCCCCCTCCATACCCTGCTAATAGCCAGGGCTTAGCGGAGGCTCCAAGACCCAATCCTGCTTCCGTGTATATAGGACCGTATTTAGTAGGAACATCACATGTATGAATGAGGAGGACGAAAAAAGAACACTGATGCTGAAAGGGAGCAAAGATTTATGGGAGTGGGGTCCTATGAGGTAGGAGAGGAGGCGGGGCCTACCCGAACGTATGCTGCCATGGAGTCTGTCAGGAAAGGAATTTTACGGTAAAATTTTACAAAAATTCAGTTTTTTCGCTTTTTATAAATCATCCATCTGTACGGAAGTGTATATTTATCCATCTGCACCATTTTTTAGCTTAGCACTTTTTATCTTAGATTTTAACATATTTTTCACACCTAGATCTTATGGATTATTCTGGAAGATAAACCTTACATGAATTAGCGCCGATATCTTTAACATTAGCGCTGCTCTGTTGTCTTAAACCTTCCAGTGTTTTGAGCTTGCTTCTGTTGTTTTGCTAAAGGGCGCGGCGTGCTTTATATATTTTAATTTACTTATGTATATCAGGTAGATGCGACTTTTTAGGGTTTACATTGAAGTCTATGGCCCTCAAGTCTCATAAAATTTAGACCAAAGTAGTGCAGGAATTACTTTACCCGCTTGCCAACTGCGCTATGGCCGAACGGCGGCTACAGCGCAGCCGACTAGTTCTGGGACATTGTCATATGATCGCACCCGCTGCAGGGCGCGGGCGGCACACTCTGTGATCACAGTGTCTGGAGAACACTGCTGATCATAGATTGAGGTAAAGAGCCAATCCGCAGCTCTTTACCATATGATCAGCTCCAATCACAGTGTCCAATCACAGCTGATCACGGATGTAAACAGAAGCCAGTTACAGCATGAGATGAGGAGAAGAGAGCCGATCACCAGCTTCTCTAAAAGGGACATCTACACTTAGTGCAGTCCCAACAGTGCCCACCAGTGCTGCCTCATTAGTGCCCATCAGTGCAGCCTCATCAGTACACATCAATGAAGGAGAAAAAGTACCAGTTTGCAAAATTTTTAACAAATTATGAAAAGTTTTTTTTTTTTTTTTATAAGTTTTGGTCTTTTTCCATATATTTAGCAAAACAATTTCAAAACCCCAGTGGTGATTAAATACCATCAAAAGAAAGCTGTATCTGTGTGAAAAAAAATGATAAAAATTTCATATGGGTACAGTGTTGCATGACCGGGCAATTGTCATTCAAAGTGCGACAGCCTTGAAAGCTGAAAATTGGCCTGGGCAGGAAGGGGGTAAAAATGCCAAGTAAGCAAGTAGTTAACCACTTCAGCCCCAGAAGATTTTGCCCCCCTTAATGACCAGGCCATTTTTTGCAATACGGCACTGCGTTATTTTACCAGGCAATTGCGTGGTCGTGCGATGCTGTACCCTAATAAAATTGATGTCCTTTTTTTCCCACAAATAGAGCTTTCTTTTGGTGGTATTTGATCACCTGTGCGGTTTTTATTTACTGCGTTATAAACAAAAAAAGAGAGACAATTCTGAAAAAAAATATATATATATTTTTTACTTTCTGCTACATACCATTCCCAAAAAAATATATAAATTTAAAAATCTAATTTTTTTCATCATTTTAGGACAATATGTATTCTGCTACATATTTGTGGTAAAAATCCCAATAAGCGTATTTTGATTGGTTTACGCAAAAGTTATTGGGTCTACAAACTAGAGGAAAGATTTGTCATTTTTATTTATTTATTTATTTTTTACTAGTATTGGCGGCGATCTGCGATTTTTAGTGGGACTGTGACATTGCGGCGGACAGATCGGACCCTAACTGACATTTTTGACACTTTTGGGGGTACCAGTGACATTATCACAGTAATCAGTGCTAAAAATATGCACTGTTACTGTAATAATGACACAGGCAGGGAAGGGGTTAACTCAGGGGCAATCAAAGGGTTAAATGTATGCCTAGGGGGTGTTTTCTAACTATGAGGGGGATGGGCTTGTGGAATAAACACAAAGACCTGTGATCCTAAATAGGATCACAGGCGCTCTGTATTCATTCCAGAGAGAACAACGGTCTGCTGTGTTTACAACAGCAGACTGTCATTCTCTCTCCACGGGGAGAGATCACGGGTACCGGCGGTAATCACTGCCATCGGTCCCGTGGATCGAGTTCCCCGCTGCCTAATGGGGGCCTAAGCGCGCCCCCAGGAGTGCTCCCAGGAACCGGCGTACAGGTACAGCGGTTTGTGCAGACGAGCCAGCTTGCCACAGTATATCTGCGGCGGGCGGTCGGCAAGTAGTTAAAGTCGCTGCGACTTTACGACGCACCAATATGAACAGTACTCATTAGGAAACATGGGATCCGACTCGTCATGCGTGTTTGGGGTCCAAAGTGGCATGACAAATTGCACAAGTGTAAATTGGGCCTTAGTAACTAAGAAAATAAAATAAATAACCTATTGCATTATTGTTTCTTATGAGCCTGCATCTATCGGCTACCTATAATCTTCTGTCCCCGGTCTACTTCAACCATTATTATTATTATTATTATTACACTTACTTATAAGAAATCACAAAGCATTCAGATTTAATAAATAGAGTGGAGCAGTGGCAGTTCCAGAAGCGGTATCCCTTAGCAACCAGTCAGAAATAATCTCAGCAGCTTGCTGCAGTAAAGTGAAATCTGGTTGCTATGGGTTACCATGTAGAGAGAATGCATCAGACCCAGGGCAACTCATCAGGAAACCTACCTTAAATCCACAGGGAACCTTAAAGCGTACTTCACACTGAAAATAAAGCTTCTTCCTCTCAAACCCACACCCATAGTTGCTTACTAGATATCGCAATTTTTCATTTTCTGATAAAGCATTTTGAATTCATGAAGGTATGTATGTCTGCAGAATACTGGGGCTTATTCAGCTCCCACATTGCAATCCATAAACTGCAAAGTGACACCCACCTTATTAGCCACGCCTCCAGGTGTTCGGAAGGCGGCGTGCTATCTGCATTTTCCTTCTTGTTACCTTCAAGGGGTCCCTGCTGACTATGTATGCATATCTTGGTGGGCGTGGTCAGTAGGGTGTCTCCAGATTCCATTGTGAAAATCTGGTCAACTTGTTGTAGAAATATTCACCTACGTTCACACTAGTGCTGCTGCATAATTATGCATTTAGTGTTTTTTGATGCATTTTCATGCTTCTTGTTTTTTTTTTTGTTTTGTAGGAGGAATAGATTGATTGTTAACCACTTGCCTACTGGACACTTAAACCCCCCTTTCTGCCCAGGCCAATTTTCAGCTTTCAGCGCTGTCACACTTTGAATGACAATTGCGCGCTCATGCAACACTGTACCCAAATGAAATTTTTATCATTTTTTTCAAACAAATAGAGCTTTCTTTTGGTGGTATTTAATCACTACTGGTGTTTTTTTTTTTTTTTTTTTTTGCTGAACAAACAATAAAAGACCGTAAAGTTTGAAAAAAACAAAACAAAAACAACACCAGTAGTGATTAAATACCACCAAAAGAAAGCTAAAATTTTGCAAACAGGTAATTTTTCTCCTTTATTGATGTGCGCTGAAGAGGCGGCACTGATGGACCCTGATAGGCACTGGTAGGCTGCAGTGATGGGCACTGATAGGCTGCACTGATGGGCACTGATAGGCTGCACTGGTGGGCACTGATAGGCTGCACTGATGGGAACTGATAAGGTGGCACTGATAATATGCACTGATGGGTGGCACCAATGGGCACTGAAGGGCACTGGTAGTAGGCACTGAAGGGCACTAATAGGCGGCACTGGGCACTAATAGGTGGCACTGATGGGTGGCACTGATGGGCAGCGATAGGTGACACTTATGATGGGTCACTGATAGAACTGATAAGTGGCACTGGAGAGTACAACTTAACCATGGTTTACTTAGGGCCGGTTGTTCTCACGCACCTCATTCAAAGTCCCAATATTTTTTCCTTTATTTCTAAATTGAAATAGGTTTTTACATTGCAGCATTACAATCCTGGGCACCATGCGGGTCAAGCCACTGGCATCCTGACAACCAATTACATCACTGGTTGATAGGGAGAATGACAGGTGCTTGCATAGAATCCCTGTTTACTGCTGCTCTTCCCCTCTCCATCAGCACTGGGGTCACATTAGCAAGTAGAAGAAGAGAAACTAAGGGAGAAAATAAACGATCGAATACTAGTCAACAGTCTGGTGCTCAAAATTTTTTGGGGGGGCGCAAACAGAAAAATTAGTGACCAGCGTGCCCCCAATCAATACAGAGCGCCACAGCATGCCCCAATCAATGCAGAGTGCCACAGCATACCCCCCAATCAATGCAGAATGCCACAGCATGCCCCCCCAATCAATGCAGAGTGCCACAGCGTGCCTCCAATCAATGCAGAGTGCCACAGCGTGCCCCCCAATCAATGCAGAGCGCCACAGCCTGCCCCCAATCATTGCAGAGCGCCACAGCATTGTCCCCAATCATTGCAGAGCGCCACAGCATTGTCCCCAATCAATGCAAAGCACCACAGCATTGTCCCCAATCATTGCAGAGCGCCACAGCATTGTCCCCAATAAATGCAGAGCGCCACAGCATTGTCCCCAATCAATGCAGAGCGCCACAGCATTGTCCCCAATCATTGCAGAGCGCCACAGCATTGTCCCCAATCAATGCAGAGAAACACAGCATTGTCCCCAATCATTGCATAGCGCCACAGCATTGTCCCCAATCAATGCAGAGTGACACAGCATTGTCCCCAATCAATGCAGTGCGCCACAGCATTGTCCCCAATCATTGCAGAGCGCTACAGCATTGTCCCCAATCATTGCAGAGCGCCACAGCATTGTCCCCAATCAATGCAGTGCGCCACAGCATTGCCCCCAATCATTGCAGTGCGCCACAGCATTGTCCCCAATCAATGCAGAGCGCCACAGCATTGTCCCTAATCAATGCAGTGCGCCACAGCATTGTCCCCAATCATTGCAGAGCGCCACAGCATTGTCCCCAATCATTGCAGAACACCACAGCATTGTCCCCAATCATTACAGAGCACTACAGCATTGTCCCCAATCAATGCAGAGCGCCACAGCATTGTCCCCAATCAATGCAGAGCGCCACAGCATTGTCCCCAATCAATGCAGAGCGCCACAGCGTGCCCCCTTCAATGCAGTGTGGGCTCCCCCCCCCTCGAGACCAATGCACTTACCTGGCGGTGGCTTCTCTTCAGTCCCTGCTTTTCCTCACTCTGTCCCCCGGCGCGTCTCCACGAGTCCTTCCGCTCCCGCCTCCTCCTCGGCCAATGGCAAGGGGTTTGCCTTGCGGCCAATCAGGAAGCGCGTATCGGACACGCTTCCTGATTGGCCAGGAGGAGGATCGGTGTGGCAATAGCGAATTTTCATTCGCTATTGTCACACAATGGGTGGGCTCGGGACGCAGTGCTCTCCCCCCCGGCTCCACCCTTTGCACCGCCCTATTAGAGCCTCTGGCTCTAATCAGGTGATGTAAAAAAAAAATCCCCATTAAGCTCCATGCGTCCGGTGCCCTGCATACAGATTAGGGGGCCGGACGCATGGATGGGGGGGCGGCACCCCTGCGCCCCATATACACTGGCCGCCACTGCTAGTCAGTACCAGTTTGCAATAGTGAAGGAATAAATCAGTTCTAACGTTGGATGGCCCATGTGTATGAATGTTGCTGCTATATGTAAAACTTTTAAATTTTTTTACATTTTAGAATGTGGTGCCTCAAGATTGTGCAGAATTTTAAAGAGTGCCACAACTGAAAAAAGGTTGAGAAACACTGCTCTAAGTAAAAGGGAGTTAACATAAGCAATGCACTGTGCCTTAGTAGGCACCGTAGATGCCATCCCAAATCTGGCAATTGGCTTTCTAGCTAGGTACAATAATCTGGTCACCATGGTGTAAATATTTGTTTATTAAAAATCTTACAAACATACAACATAATAAAAATATATTTACATATATACAGAAGAAATAAATGATATATAAACAAACAAAAAGTAGCTTACTTCAACATAAAAAAAAACAAACTAGCTTTTTTGCCAAACAACATAAACAGAAGCAAATATACATACCAAGATATATATGTTGATATTATTATAATGCACAACAAAGCCCTAACCTCCACCTAAACACCCCCTCAGGCTAAGAAACGATTACACATTTATCCTATGCATGCAGACTTTTTCCAAAAATGCAATCTTCTGAAAAATCTAGGGGACGTGAAAGGACAGGAAGAAAAGCCGCACACCCAGAGACTGACAGACAGCAGCAACGGGGGCCTGACATTCCTCCTCCGGTCACCATGGTGTAAATGCCTGTACAACCTCTGCCCAATATCGTGTAAGTTTCAGGCAATGCCATATCATGTGTATAAAGTCCCCTCTGAACATTGGGCATTTCGGACTCCTCGGCCCCAGTCAAATAGTTTATCAGGCGTGCGATAAGCTCTGTGCGGGATGAATAGTTGCAAAAGTTTATGTATAGCTGAAATGGATACAGCAGGAAGCGCCTCCAGGGCCATATCCCATTGATCACCATCTATATCTCCAATATCAGTACCCCAATGGGCTCTATTTTTTAATAAGGCAGAGTCCTGAATAAATGATAACAATACAGTAGACTCGTGATATCAGGCCCCTGTGAGTGGTAGCTTACAGAATCTCCCACAGTAGCGAGGAACTAGATATAGTCAAAGTAAGCGTTTGCTCTTGAGTCTGCAGCGCATGCCTAAGTTGGAGATATTGAAAAAAATAGTTTGTTTTAATGAGAACTCTGCACACAGGTGATTATACGCCTTCAGGGTACTACCAGTATAGGGTACTCGATTTTGACAGGTACCCTGATTTTGACAGGTACCCTCTCCCACTTCTGTTATGATCACCTAAGAGAAAGTTCTCCTTCCCCCCCTCCCTCCCGAAATCTTCTGGGACATATCACAGGTCCCAGAAGACTTCAGGACCAGTCACAGAAGCCGCAAGCTGTCACAGCCGGGTGCCCATAATAAAGATGCCGACGAGGAAGGACACAGGGAAAAAATGGCTGGGGTGAGCACACCGCTGGATCGTGGGACAGGTGAGTGGCTATTTCTTTAAAGTAAGCAGCTACAGTTTTTGTAGATGCTGATTTCTAATTTTCACTTAAAGAGGAAGTAAACTTCCCTGGTTTCTTTGTACCTATACAGTCAGGTCCATTAATATTGGGACATCGACACAATTCTAATTTTTTTTGGCTCTATACACCACCACAATGGATTTGAAATGAAATAAACAAGATGTGCTTTAACTACAGACTTTCAGATTTAATTTGAGGGTATCTTGCACCATTTAGGGGATATTTACTATAGACGCATGCGCTCTAAAGGAACGGCCGCCCATGACGTTTTTTCCCTGTGCTGTGACTGGACCGAACCCGAAAGAAACACCAGGGAAGATGTCAGGCGTCTCGGCGGTGTGTGGGCGCCGCTAAAGGGCTTCAATCTAAGGTAAGTATTTCATAATGAGCTAGTATGCGCTGCATACTAGCTCCTTATGCCGTTTTATTTCCAGGATTATTTTTTGTTTTTGTTTCCCAAGGTTTTAAAACCTTTTTAAGAGATTGGAGGTCCGCTTTAACATGCAGAACTGCAGAATTTATTGTTTTAATTCCAATGTTATGAATAAAAGAGGTTTGCAATGCATGCTTATGTAATGAGCAAATATGGCTGCTATCTAATGTATGTATACAATTATGAACTGCACATAAAAACAGAATTCTTCGAGGGTAAGATTATTTACATTTATCTCATCTGCTTTGTCTTTGGCCCTTTCTAAAGCAAATTTTTAACAATCTAGAAATCTGCACTAATACATTTCTCATGTGTCACATTATACAAAAATTGTACCATTAAATAAAACTCTACATTTTATGATTAAGAAGTTACAATATTGTAACTTTGTACATCTAAGATAGGGTGACGAGATGCCCCCAGTTTCCAGGGACATTCCTTGATTTTAGGGAGCCGTCCTGTCCTAAAAAAAAAAACTGTCCTAAATTTCATCTGATTAAAAGAATGTGTCTCCGCTTTCTTTCCAGGTCCTCGACCCAAGCAGCTGCAGGCTAATCTATCTCAGCAACAATTCTGTGAATTTTGATGATGGAAAAAGAAGGGTGTATCTGCTCCCAGCTGTGTCTGGGGTTATTGGTGATGTCACATGCCAATATTATATGGTCTTCCCCAGTGTCGGGACAAGGCCATCCAGCATCCAGGGCAAAGATGCCAAACTGTGCCCCTCCCTTCATTTATGGTTAGGGTCAGGGCACTGCCATCCCTGCAATAAACCATTGCGCCCAGGGCAGCCGACACTCCTGCCCACCCCTTGTCCCAGCCCTGGTCTTCCCAGTCCCTCCTTTCTCAAATTGTGCAGATTTTATTGGGAGGTAAGGATATGGATCATTTGCCGCCTTGCTCTTGCTTGTGATGGTGACCTGCAGTGCACACCTGGGCCTCCGCTCTTGACCCAGAGCAGAGTAGGCACTGAGTTATAAAACCATACACCTTTAAGCCCCTCCCACAATTTGGCCACACCCAACATTGAGTGTGGCACGTTTTGTATGCTGTTTTTATCTGGCCCTCCTGCTCTGCCCTTGTTCCACGCCCAATTAAAGTGGACGTGGTCAGTAGGGAGTCCTTGGATTCCGTTATGAAAATCTGCTCATCCTAATCTAAGAGGTTGCAGCACGAGCTGTCACGTATTAGACATTTGTAAACACTGCCAAGAACTTCACTAGGTTTTTTCATGATTGCCTCATCTTTGAGTCAGCATCATAGTCCAAGAAGTAGATGGTGACTTTGAATGATGTCTGAACAAAGATGGTGCTGTCCTTCTGTAGATAAAAAAATGCACACAGATGAAGATATTATCAGGGGTAGTACTGTAATCTCCATAAGAGGTAATGCATATCTGGAATTTTTACACTTACAAGTTACTTAGCATGCATGTACTTAAAGTGGACCTGCTCTAAAAAAATAGTTTTTGATATTTCATAGGGAACATTTTGAGTTATGCCTAAGCAATACCATGCAAAGGTTACATGTAGCCAGGTGTCTGGCAGGGATTGAAGAGTGAGAGAAACACTGGCTGAAGTTGCTCTCTGTAGCTGCTGCCCTGCGGTGCTGAACTGGTTAACACCTATATCAGCAGGAGGAGGGTGCTACTGAGGAGGAAGGGTTCAATAGACTGAGTCAGGCAGCACTGCACTGTGGGAACTATAGTCCAGAGGAGAGAGATTCTACTGTAAACAAGAGCTTTTATTCTGCATTTTTCCAGAGGGAGAGAGCCAGGAGGAGGGGAAGGAGTTGCATTTTCTCCAGCTGTAGAGGATACATAGGCGTGCGCACAGGGTGTGGAGCAGATTCCTCCTATGTGGAGCAGATTCCCCCTGTTTAGACCCTAAAAATATTGTAAAAAAAATAAAATAAAAAATAATTTAAAAAATTAATAAAAAAACTACAGTCACCATCCACTGCCCTACTGACACCAATCTCTCCCTACGGACACTGTCAGTATATATACACATGCACACACACATATGTGTTTGAGCTTTGGGGTGCACACCCTAATGCCATAGGCTGCGCACACCTATGAGAGGATACGGTTTCCTCTTGCGATGAGGAAGACCAGAGAGTGCACATCGCTGTCCAGTGTGCAGCATCACTTCTGCATAATGGTGGCCTAAGCAGGATCCGGAGTGCTGAGTCCAGGTGTGCTGACAGCTAGAGTCACACGGTGCAGAGTAAAGAGTGGATTAATTGGTGTGTGTGACCCGATAGTGAGCTGCAATATTGCTGGGGCTGGTGAGCTGCTTCTGTGGGAATTTACAGTCATCTAGTAGCATAATTGGTGCCTGCAGGTTTGACTGTTCCCATGTGCATAAATAGTACAACTGGGCCCCAACGCTAGCTGCTGAAAGTTAGGACAGCTGCTACACAGAGATCTTCAACTATTGCTTATGCTAAGAAGTACCTCTCAAGGGACATTACACCATACCCTAGCCATTCTACTAGAGTGCACTATAACTAGAGGCTAGTTATAGAATTATAAATTATATTGTAGTTGCATGCGTATATGCACTGTTTATTGAGGACGTTGCTATTCATTAATCCCAGTCTAGTGGTACAGAACAAGGTAGCTATGCTAAGGTACCTTGGCATAGTGATTATACTGTCTAGCAGACTGTGTCTGAACCTACCTTCTGTGTGTTAACTGATGCTCAAACCACCTATTTATTCTAACCCGTACTATACATTGGGGGGATTTACTAAAACCTGGAGCATGCTAAATCTGATGAAGCTCTGCATAGAAAGTAATCAGCTTCCAGGTTTTATTGTCAAAGCTTAAATGAACAAGCTGAACTTAGAAGCTGATTGGCTACCAATTACAGCTGCACCAGATTCTGAGTACTCCAGTTTTAGTAAATCTCACCCAATGGGTTATTTTCCACTAAACAGTTTTGTGTCTTTTTCCTTGTACTAATTCACAGCCAAGATAAAGCTTGTGCTTGTGTTCTTATAAGTGCTTGCAGTAACCTTCATTCAACCAGGTGTGTCAGAGGAGCTGAGGTTGTTCTTGGAGTCAAGGCGCAGAATAGAGAACCCAAATTACCCACAAATAGAGCTTTCTTTTGGTGGTATGTGATCAACTCTGGGTTTTTTATTTTATGTGCTATAAATATGTAGCACCTTCCTAGGTAGGTGCTACGAAAAGTATATGGGTGGCCCTGTCTGCTTATCAGGGGGGGGGGGCCTTAATTGTTCAGCTAGGCTGTCATGTGTTCCCAGGTGTGCCTGTTGAGCTTGGGGAGTCTCCCCACTGTGTCCAATGAGGGCTGTCATTGAACGGTGGAGGAAACCTGGCCAATAGCACACTAGGGCTTGTATCTACCCCAGAGGGCAGAATCTGCCGCAGTGCATCCTGTGAAGAGGATACAAGTCTGAGGGGAGCACATAACAGGGCATCTTTGGCAGGAAGCAGAGTCCCAGGAGGAGGGTGACGGCTGTTTCTCCTCCTGTCGACGGCAGGAAAGGTGTCCTTGGTGGTCGGCCTAGAGGACAAAAGGCTGAGCTCCTGAGAGGGATCCAGTGTGCTGTGGGCTGAGTGGAGCTGCTGGGGCAGCAGTTTCCAGGAAAGCAGTGTCGTGAGTACTGTAAACTGCCCAAGGGTCTGCCTAGGAAAGGGGACCACTCCTAAAGGTCAGAGGGATCCAGGAGCCAGCTAACCAGGGGGAGGCTTAGAAAGGGGGTGCCAGCGTCTAAGCCCTGAAGAGAAGTGTGTGTGTAAAGAGGGCGCCGATGCGGGCCCTGAAGTGTTAAGCATTGCAGCAAATGTACAAGTAGCTACCTCAAAGGAAAGTGTTAAGGGAGCTTCTGCAAGGACTTTGTGCCACAAGAAAGTGACAGGAGTAAGTTCAATGCTAACAGACCGCAAGTCAGCGTTCATTAGCGCCAACCGGGGTTGACCGGCATTTAGCCAGCGTCAGCAGGCATTTTTCCATTTGTCCCCCTAATATTGTGCATAGTTGAGCCAGAAGAGTATCCCACTCATCCCTTCTCCCATCCAAGTTCTCAATAAACCTAAAAACCCAGAGATACTGGACTGATTATTGTCTCAGTGCTCACACCTGGAGAATATGCCTAACTGTGCTGCTGTTGCTAGCGGTAACCCTGGCGGACCCATATCCAGCAAAACGGCTGGGAATTCTGCTACAAATAAAAAAAAGGCTGATAAGTTTGAAAAAAAAAAAAAATAATTCTCTTTAGTTCATTGACAGAAACAGAGCTCCATAAATCATAACTACTGGGTTATATTGCCTCCTCCAGGAGTAGGACTAGGCAGAGCAAAAAACACCTGGCTACGCCCATGGGCTGTCCTCAGCTTGGTATATAACCCCCCTCTAATACTGCTTGCTACTAAACTGAATACCTAGAGCAGAGAGGGGGTTATATACAAAGCTGAGGACGGCCCAACAGTGTAGTCAGGTGTTTTTTTTTCTGCCTAGTCCTACTCCTGGAAGAGGCAATATAACCCAGTAGTGATGATTTATGGAGCACTGTGCCCGTCAATGAACTGTCAATGGATTTTACAGTAAGTACAAAAATCCCATTTTTACTTTCTGCTATAAAACACATTCAATAAAAAAAATTAAAAAAATTGAATTTCTTCAAAAAGTTAGGTCAATATGTAATCTGCTAATTTTTGGTAAAAAAAAATCCATATAAGCGTATTTCAATTGGCTTGTAAAGTGTATATATACTGAAAATGGTATTTATTCATTTTATTATACTAGTAATGGCGGCGATTAGCGACTTATAGCGGGACTGTGATTTTGCAGTGGACAATCTGAAATTAACTGACATTTTGTGGGAACCACTGACACTAATGCAGTGACCAGTGCTAAAAATATGCACTGTCACTGTATTAATGAAACTGGCTTAGAAGGGGTTAAACATCTAGGGCGATCAAAGGATTAAATGTGTGCCTAACCAGTGTTTATGTGTGTGAGGTGCTTTCATTAAGGGATGTGACAGTTTTTATTCCCTGCTTTGCAGGGAAATGAAAACTGCCACATCCCCACTGACAGAGCAGAGCTCTGCATTGTTTACATACGCAGAGCTCTGTCATGTTTTCCTTCTTGCCAATCAGAGGCGCAAGCAGTCATCCATTGGCTGGCTTCTGCTGATCGGCTTTTGCTGTGCCTAGACACAACGTGCCCCCTACGAGGAAGAGTCTTTGTTTGGCATGCTTGTACAAGAGACCTCTCAAAAAACATTTTCTTGTGAGTTTTGTTTTTTTTTTTCTTCTTTTCTTCTTTTCATGGTAAGGCTACATGCACATGGGCATTTGTTCATGCAGCGTAAACAGGCTTTGTATTTTTGTTTCCCTAGATGTCCTGGTGCTGCGTACAGCCACCCATAGAGATGTATAAGTGAAGGTGACTGTTCACAGCTATGTGTCACTATTAACTTAAATTAGCATAGTTGCACAGGCGAAAAGGTCCCAAACACAGGTAGGTTGTTTTGGAAACATTACGTCCGTGTGAGTGTGTGCTACTTAAGCCCCGTACACACGTACCGATCATCGGCCGAACGATCGGCCGTCTTTTGTCCAGGGCTGTCGTGTCTGTTGAAAAGTGCAAAAGACTGCACACGAATTTTGTCGGCCAACAACAGCCGACTGCAGAAGTGATGTCATGTGATGGTTAACTTTCCTTGTCTTTTTTCTTTTCTGAGCATGCCCAGTTTTGCTAATCGGCTGTCTGTCGGCCGAAATCTGTACTGACTGGCGAACAATCAGCCGTTCTGGTGTTGGCCAACAAAAATTTTAATGCCTGCACGACAGATTCTGTTCGGCCGAAAGTGCGCTGTCGGCTGTCGGAAGCATCATACTAACAAGCCTACAATCGGCCGATCGGTCGTCGGCCGAATATTTACGGCCGACAATCGGTAAGTGTGTACGAGGCTTTACTGCCAATTGTAGCGTATAGCTATGTACAGCTGCCTTCACCCATTCATTTCTATGGGTGCTTGTACGCAGCTACTAGACATGCAGTGCATGAAGCCTAATAGAACAACAATAGGTGAACAAGTAAAATATTTATGCAAAGTTACAGGTATATGGCTTTCCAAGATACAGTGCTACTGTAATTTAATTTAAAGGTGAACTCCAGGGATGATATATTTTGTATACTGTACTTACATTGGACATGCTTGCAATTATTGAGAAAAATGCAAGGCTTTCTCTGAATGATGGGCATGCTAAGTGATTGACACCCTCTGATTACTGTGCAGAAGGACAGTTGCTTGACCTGGAAGACCGCAACCATCACTGTGATGATTTACAACTTCCACAGAAGCCGATCAGGTATCATATATGCACACTTACATTTTGCCAAGTTGACCCAATGTAAGTATGCAAAATATACTGCTCAAAAAAATTAAAGGAACACTTTCAAAACACATCAGATCTCAATAGGGAAAAATCTCATGCTGGATATCTATACTGATATGGACTGGGTAATGTGTTAGAAATAAAAGGATGCCAAATCGTTTGTTCGAAATGAAAATGATCAACCTACAGAGGGCTGAATTCAAAGACACCCCAAAAATCAAAGTTAAAAATGATGCAGTAGGCTAGTCCATTTTGCTGAAATGTCATTGCAGCAACTCAAAATGGTACTCAGTAGTTTGTATGGCCCAGACGTGCTTGTATGCATGCCTGACAACGTCGGGGCATGCTCCTAATGCGACCATGGAGGGTGTCCTGGGGTATTTCCTCCCAGATCTGGACCAGGGCATCACTGCTTCTGAACAGACTGAGGTGCAACCTAGCTGCGTCGGATGGACCGAAACATAATGTCCCAGAGGTGTTCTATTGGATTTACATCAGACGAGCATTGGAGCTGTTCATTGGTGTCAATTCCTTCATCCTCCAAGAACTGGCTGCATACTCTCGCCATATGAGGCCGGGCATTGTCGTGCACCAGAAGGAACCCAGGACCCACTGCACCAGTGTAGGGTCTGACAATGGGTCCAAGTTCATCACTGAGTTCATCCCGATACCTAATGGCAGTCAGGGTGCCATTGTCTAGCCTGTAAAGGTCTGTGTGTCCCTCCATGGATATGCCACCCCAGACCATCACTGACCCACCACCAAAACCGGTCATACTGACGATGTTACAGGCAGCATAACATTCTCAATGGCTTCTCCAGACCCTTTCACATCTGTCACATGTACTCAAGGTGAACCTTCTCTCATCTGTGAAAAGCACAGGGCGGCAGACCTGCCAATTCTGGTGTTCAATGGCAAATGCCAATCGAGCGCCACAGTGCCGTGCAGTGAGCACAGGGCCTACTAGAGGTCATCGGGCGCTCATGCCACCCCCATGAAGTCTGTTTCTGATTGCTTGGTTTAGAGACATTCACACCAGTGGCCTGCTGGAGGTCATTTTGTAGGGCTCTGGCTGTACCCATCCTGTTCCTCCTTGCATAAAGGAGCAGATACCGGTCTTTCTGATGGGTTTAGAACCTTCTATTGCCCTGCCAAGCTCTCCTAGAGTAACTGCCTGTCTCCTGGAATCTCCTCGATGCTCTTGAGACTGTGCTAGGAGACACAGCAAACCTTCCGACAATGACACGTATTGATGTGCCATTCTGGAGGAAATTGGGCCTGCAAATTAGTGCATTGTGCTGCTTCACATCTCTGTCAGCAGGATGTGTTGGGGAGGCATTCAGAATGAATGGCACACCGTCACCCCAATGTAACACACATTTCCGCAATGCAGTAATGTGAATCAAGCCTTATGTCAAGTAGAAGCCTTTTTTTAATTTACACATAATCCTTTATAGCTTGATTGAGCTGAGATTGCAAGATGTCTCCAACTTGGGACAAGAGTCTGCTGACATTCAATTTGTGCTATGTTACTATGTGTTATGTTGTCATCCCCAGCCTCCTCTGTCTTTCTTAAAGTAGTAGTAAACTCTGTTTTACCATTTATACCTACATAAGCTGGAGGCCGCGTGTCTGGAAAGTAGACCGGGTGAAGGTGGAAGCCCTCTCAGCAGTGACAGCGCGTCACTGGAAGGATTTGTTGTAAGGTAAGTCTCTCATAATGTGCTAGTATGCGATGCATGCTAGCACATTATGACATTGCCTTGCAGGGGAACAAAAATCCATAGATTACCCCATTCATGCAAAAGAGCATGGATAAACAAACCGCCTACTGCTGGCTATTTTATTCTGATAGCTGAAAAACAAGAGAAAATTTCCCCAAGGTTTTCTTAGCAGCAATTCATTCCAAAGGACAAGTATTTATAAAAGTAAAAAAGATTCTTTTATTTTACAATTCTGTTATGAAATAGGTTTTCCAAGAATAAAAGTATGAGCTCTGGTTTAAAAAAAAATATTGATAAAATGATATCCAACAGCGAAGAAAAAAATCATGCATAGTTACAAACAGTTACAACATCATATTGACTCCGACGTGTTTCGACCATAAAGCAGGGGTAGTGGTCTTCTTCAGGGGGGTATTTTTACATCTGCAGATTATACAAACATTATAATCAATATATATATATATATATATATATATGTATTTCTTTGTTTGGTTTCAGAAAAGGATAATTATATTTACCCCTAATGGATAAAAAGAAGAGTTTGTAACCAGAGATGTTGATCAGGTATGTAGCACACTCCTAGATAGGTGCTAGGAAGGAGAATAGTTTGCTCTGCCTGCTTAACAGGGGAGCAGCAGACAAATCATAATCTGCTCCATCTGCTTATCAGGGGAGCCTGATCAGTAGTTATGCCTGTTGCATGTGTCCATGTGTGATTCATCTGGGCTGAGGGAGTGTCTCCACTGTATCCAATAGGGGGGCCTGTTGGACAGTGGAGGAAACCCAGCCAGTGACACACAGGCTTTGTAACTATCCCAGTGGGTTGGCACAAACAGTAATGCATCCTGTGCTACATAGTTTGTGAGGTTGAAAAAAGACATCAGTCCATCCAGTTCAACCTATGATGTGTGTGTGTGTTTGCTGTTAACCGTACATTGAATACCCCTGTATGTTGTGGTCTTTAAGGTGCCCATCTAATAGTTTTTTTAAACTATTGATGCTCACTGCTGATACGACTGCTTGTGAAAGAGAATTTCACATCCTTACTGCTCTGACAGTGAAGAACCCCTTACGTATTTTAAGGTTAAACCGTTTCTTCTCTAGTTTTAGTGAGTGGCCACGTGTCTTATTGTATTCCCTTTCTCTAAAAAGTTTGTTCCTTATGCTAAGGTCATCACCAGTACAGTATTTGTACATTGATATCATATCCCCCCTCAACCCTCTCTTCTCCAGAGAGAATAAGTTCAGTGCTTGTAGTCTTTCCTCATAGCCGATGCCAGTGGCGTACCTAGAGCATTTGGCACCCGGGGCGGATCCTATATCTGGCACCCCCCCCCCCAACTTTAAAATGTAAGAACACCCACAAAAAATTGTAATGTGTTCAAGAATATTTTTTGCACAAATTTCACAGCCCCCCCATCACAGTGCCCCTTGCAGTCTGCCCTCCGTCTCTCTAATCACAGTTCCCCCTTTTGCACTCTCTGCCTCCCCTGCACAGTCCTACCTTCAGCATAAATAGAAAGCTAATATTATTAGCAATGTGTTTAAGTTTGAGTAAGAGATTGGAGACTTGCTAAAGGAGATATTCAGAGACTGCAGACATGATACAGGAGATGGTCAGAGACTAAGGGCATGATACAGGAGATGGTCAGAGACTGAAGACATGATACAGGAGATATTCAGAGACTGCAGACATGATACAGGAGATGGTCAGAGACTAAGGGCATGATACAGGAGATGGTCAGAGACTGAAGACATGATACAGGAGATATTAAGAGACTGCAGACATGATACAGAAGATGGTCAGAGCCTGCAGACATGATACAAGAGATGGTCAGAGACTGAAGACATGATACAGGAGATGGTCAGAGCCTGCAGACATGATACAAGAGATGGTCAGAGACTGAGGACATGATACAGGAGATGGTCAGAGCCTGCAGACATGATACAAGAGATGGTCAGAGACTGAGGACATGATACAGGAGATGGTCAGAGACTGAAGACATGATACAAGAGATGGTCAGAGACTGAGGACATGATACAGGAGATGGTCAGAGACTGAGGACATGATACAGTAGATGGTCAGAGACTGAGGACATGATACAGTAGATGGTCAGAGACTGCAGACATGATACAAGAGATGGTCAGAGACTGCAGACATGATACAGTAGATGGTCAGAGACTGAGGACATGATACAGGAGATGGTCAGAGCCTGCAGACATGATACAAGAGATGGTCAGAGACTGAGGACATTATACAGGAGATGGTCAGAGACTGAAGACATGATACAAGAGATGGTCAGAGACTGAGGACATGATACAGGAGATGGTCAGAGACTGAGGACATGATACAGTAGATGGTCAGAGACTGAGGACATGATACAGTAGATGGTCAGAGACTGCAGACGTGATACAAGAGATGGTCAGAGACTGCAGACATGATACAGTAGATGGTCAGAGACTCAGGACATGATACAGTAGATGGTCAGAGACTGCAGACGTGATACAAGTGATGGTCAGAGACTGCAGACATGATACAGTAGATGGTCAGAGACTGCAGACATGATACAGTAGATGGTCAGAGACTGCGGACATAATACAACAGATGGTCAGAGACTGCAGACATGATACAGGAGATGCTCAGAGACTGCAGACATGATACAGTAGATGGTCAGAGACTGAGGACAGGATACAGTAGATGGTCAGAGACTGAGGACATGATACAGTAGATGGTCAGAGACTGCAGCCGTAATACAGGAGATGGTCAGAGACTGCAGACATGATACAGAAGATGGGCAGAGACTGCAGACATGATACAGGAGATGGTCAGAGACTGAGGACATGATACAGTAGACGATCAGAGACTGAAGACATGATACAGTAGATAGTCAGAGACTACAGACATGATACAGGAGATGGTCAGAGACTGCAGACATGATACAGGAGATGGTCAGAGACTGCAGACAGGATACAGTAGATGGTCAGAGACTGAGGACATGATACAGTAGATGGTCAGACACTGCAGACATGATACAGTAGATGGTCAGAGACTGAGGACATGATACAGTAGATGGTCAGAGACTGCAGACATGATACAGTAGATGGTCAGAGACTGCGGACATGATACAGTAGATGGTCAGAGACTGAGGACATGATAGAAGATAGAAGAGCACTAGGGGGGCCGGAGAGCACAGACGAAGCAGGGAGCACTGGAGGAGCTGAAGGGCACGGTGGGGGGGGGGGCTGGAGAGAATTAAGAGGGGGTTTGGAAAGCATTGTAGGGGGGTTGGAAGATGCAGGGGGTGGAGAGCACTGGGGGGGACAGGGAGCACTTGGGGGGCGAGCAGGGAAAACCAGGGGGGTGGAGAGCACTGGGGGGGGACAGGGAGCACTTGAGGGGGTGGGCAGGGAAAATCAGGAGGGTGGAGAGCACTGGGGGGTACAGGGAGTACTTGGGGGGAAAGCAGGGTAAAATCAGGGGGGTGGAGAGCACTGGGGGGGACAGGGAGCACTTGGGGGGTGGGCAGGGAAAACCAGGGGGGTGGAGAGCACTGGGGGGGACAGGGAGCACTTGGGGGGCGGGAGAAAGCACTGTGGGGAGCTGAAGAGCATGGGGGGGGGCTAAAGAACAGGGGGGGGGTCTAGTGCACTGGGGGGGCTAAGAGCACAGAGGGGGGGAGATTAGGAGCACTGGAGGGGGGCCAGCAAAAGAAGTTGTATAGGAGGGGATGGGGCAGCTGCATATAGATGAATTGATCTTTCCCTATTCTTCCTGCAGGAGGGAGAGGAGGAGAATCAGTTATTCAGCAGGCAGCTGCAGGAAGAATAGAGAAAGATGAACTCCTCTATATGCAGCAGCCCCATCCCCCTCCTATCCAGCACACACCTGGGCAATGGGCACTCACCTTCTTCCCGCCGAGGCTCCGCCCCTTCTTCCCACCAAGGCCCCGCCTCCTTATTCCCGCCAAGGCTCCGCCCCCGTATTCCTGCCGAGGCTCCGCCCCCGTATTCCCTCGCGGCTCCGCAGCCCCCCCGCCCCCCGCTAGCAGCACGGACTGAAGGAGCTGCCACTGCAGCTGCCTTCACACTGCGGGATGTGTCTGAACACACCGGGCAGGACACCGGCTGACACCCCCCAGAGCGTGGCACCCGGGGCGGCCCGCCCCCCCGCCCCCCCCATTGGTATGCCACTGGCCGATGCCCTCCATTCCCCTAATTATTTTTGTTGCCCTTCTCTGGACTTTCTCCACATCCTTCCTGAGGACCGGTGCCCAGAACTGGACAGCATACTCCAGATGTGGCCGGACCAGTCTTGTAGAGACTTGCTTTTAGCTTGCTTTTGTGTTTCTGATACCTAAGTGCATTACTTTACATTTTTCGACATTAAACCTCATCTGCCATGTAGTTGCCCACCCCATTATTTTGTTTAGGTCCGCTTGTAAGGTTTCCACATCCTGCATAGAAGATATTGGCATGCTTAGTTTAGTATCATCCGCAAATACTGAGATTGTACTAGATATCCCCTCCTCTAGATCATTTATGAATTAATTAAACAGGATTGGTCCCAGGACAGAACCTTGGGGGACCCCACTTTCCACACCCGCCCAATCCGAGTACTCCCCATTTATCACCACCCTCTGGACTCTCCCCTGGAGCCAGTTCTCTATCCAGGTACTCACCCTATGGTCCATACCTACATTCCTTAGTTTGTACAGTAATCGTTTGTGGGGAACGGTGTCAAATGCCTTTGCAAAGTCCAGATACACCACATCCACAGGTTTACCTTTATCTAGGTGGCAGCTCACTTCCTCGTAGAAGGTTAATAGATTGGTTTGGCAAGAACGATTTTTCATGAATCCATGCTGGTTACCACTAACAGGGCCGGTACAAGGGGTGGGCGGAAGGGGACGGTGCCCTGGGCGGTACCATTTGCTAGAGGAGGGGGGGCGCAGGTGAAGTGCCCGCAGAATTCACTGTTTGTGTATGACTGTACACTACATCATCCGCTACATAGCTGCAATGATGTGCCGAGTGCGCCCCTGCACTCGGCACAAGCCTAGAACAGCAGAGCCAGAGTCCTCCCCTTCCCTGTCAGAAGAGACACTCCCCCTGACACAGGCGCCGGCTTGGCGTGACGTCACTGAGATGCCGGCGCCGGCGGGATGGGAGAGGACTCAGAGGAGCAGAGTGTGCTACCCAGGGCTGCCGGAGGAGCGCGAAGAGGAACCGAGTTCGTATGGCATTAGTAAGCAATACCTCTTTGGATTGGGTGGGGAGAAGGAGAGAGGCTGAGGCTGTGGGGAGGTTCATTGTTAATAATATTTATAATATGCAGCATGAGGGGGTAATGTATTTCCACTGGTCATTGATGCATTAGTGACCGACCAATGGCTGTTAGTTAACCCCTATGTGCTGCATTAGTGGCACCAGTGTTAGTGTTAACACTAACACTGGTGCCACTAATGCAGCACATAGGGGTTAACTTACAGCCATTGGTCGGTCACTAATGCATCAATGACCAGTGGAAATACATTACCCCCTTATGCTGCATATTATAAATATCATTGGCAATTAACCACTTGATGACCCGTTGCAGTATATGTCCCTTCCTATTTCAGGGTTTCTGGCGCATGCTCCCACTCACTTACTCCCCTGTGATTTGACACAGCAAGAGACTGTCAGCAGATCTCAACCAATGATTCATGGCTGAGACCTGCTGATCGGCTGTGTCAAATCACAGCCCAGAGCTCTGTGTTGACAATACAGGGCTCTCTACAGAGGGAATAATCGCTTTTTTTTTCTTTTCCCTGCAAAGCAGAGAAAATAAAGAAATTGATTGGTAGTAAAAAGCAGAACACATTACACATAGTTAGGCACACAATTAGCCCCTTGATTGCCCCTAGATGTTAACCCCTTCATAGCCGGTGTCATTAGTACAGTGACAGTGTATAGTATTATCACTGATTACTGTATTAGTGTCACTGGTAATGTGGCAGTTAGTCAGTTCCCACAAAGTGTCAGTGTGACAATCACAGTCCCACTCTTAGGCCCCTTTCACACGAACTATCCAATCAGATCTGCCTGTCAGTTTTTCAGGCGGATCGGATCCTCCATGCATCCCAATGGGGGAGCGGATGTCAGGGGAGACATCTCCGCTGCTATCCGCTTCCGATCCTATCCGTGAAATCTTCAAAGAGGGATACCTGTGTTGGGTGCTATTGGTGGTGCCACATCCCAATGTAATCTAAAGAAAATAATTCCCCTTTTGGTGGGACTTTTAAGGCACTCACATATACACACAGTTTTGAGAAGTTTTCAATCTTTTATTAGAAAAAATAAATATCACAAAATGGTATAAAAGGCAAGTAAAGTAAAATACATCACATGTGCAATTGGAAATGACCACACCAGTTCAGGGAGAGGACTCAAAACCCGACTAGTTTCGGAGTTAAACAATTACTCCTTCTTCAGGGGGGAGAGTAGACCCTGGATGGTGGTCTGTAGATAATTGATCAGACAAAAATCAGTCAGATGGAAAAAGTAGTACAGTCATGTATACATTGCATCAATTTATACAAAACATTCAGAATAGAGAAAAGACATAACTTACATTCTATGCAGTGATGAATGGCACTATGTACCTGCCGGGATGTATTAAAATCAGGTGCTGTATATGCTCTGCCGAACCTACACTCTGGCCGTATCCAAGATATAATTGGGGTACTGAGACCTCATACACATATGTTATAGAAGGAAGAAGTATGCCAAGCTTTGGTGGATGGTCTTTGAAAGATACCAAGTCAGATCAACTGGATCCCAAATTGGGGCTGGTCAGCTGGAAGGAAGAGACATGGAATCATCAGAAAAAAGTAAGTAACTTAATGATCCAGTGGTTGGAGGTGGCTGTATTTTGAAGAGGGGAGGAGGGAGACACTAGAAGGAAGGGGGAAGAGATTTAGTTTTATTGCCAGTATATTACTGTGCATATTATGTTGCAAAAAAGTATTGGAGCTTAATTGTCTCCAAAAAATGGAGACAAGGGGGGAAAGGAGAGAGTTTCCTTCATTGTAAAGAGTTAGTAATTAGAAATGCCGGTCTCTTAGCTTTATTCTGTTTTGTTTCTCCCAATTCTGGGACATGACCCAGACTTACTACCACCATAAGAAGGTAACTTATTGCATTTTATTTTTATATGTATTTTCATTTTTCTTTTTTCTGTTGGAGGTTACTATTTTTGGCTATTATTGAATTGGGATCATACCCGTCTGTAGACTATCCTTAAAGATCAAGAATAATGGTCTGGCAATCACCTGGCTGAGCTCTTTAAGAACCCTCAGGTGCAAGCCATCCGGTCCAGGTGATTTATTTATGTTAAGCTTCTCTAGTTTAGTTCTAAGAGTCGGTTCACACTATGGCAACACGACTTCGGGGCGACTTGCACTGACTTCACATAATGGAAGTCAATGCAAGTCGCTACAACTTCGGCCAAAAGTAGTGCAGGAACCTTTTTCTAAGTCGGAGCGACTTGAGTCGCTCCTATTAGAACGGTTCCCATTGCACAGAATGGAGCACGACTTGTCAGGTGACCAAGTCGGAGTAGTGTGAATCGGCACTTAAAATCTATCCTCTGTTAGCCATGGGGGTACTTCCTGAGGTGTATTATTTAGTTTAGCATTACAAGCTGGGCTAGTGTAGCCCCCCGATTCTTTTGTGAAGACTGAAGAGAAGAAATGATTTAACACTTCCGCCTTTTCTCTGTCCTCTGTGGCCAAATTTCCTTTGTCGTCTTTTATGGGGCCAATGTGCTCTGGCCTCGCTTTCTTACTGTTTATATACTAAAAGAATTTCTTGGGGTTCTTTTTACTCTCTTCCGCTATATGTCTCTCGTGTTCTATTTTAGCTAGGTGGAGGAAAATATAATAAAACATTTTGTGAATTGTCAAACGCGGGGCATAGTCTACCTAATGATGTGTGAGTGTGGTGCCTACTACATAGGCAAGACAAAACAGGAATTTTGGAAACGCATTTCCAAACATGTACAGTATATATGCATGCAAATCGGTAATCGCTATCTTCCCATTGGTCGACACATGGTGTTTCAGCATAGTTATCGCATGCCCAAAGTTCACTTTGTTGCCCTTGATCAGATACATATTCCCAATCAAGGAGGGGACTGGAATAAAACATTACTCCAACTAGAACAGCGCTGGATTTTCCATTTAAATGCCATCATCTTTCCAGGTCTGAATGAGTCTATTTCCTAAGCTACCTTTTTGAAAGGTTATGCATCTGGCAAAACCCACTAAAAATATATGTTTCAGGTGATACATGATTATTTCACATAGATCTTTTGTTTTTGATATCATATCAATTTTCTAAGGATATATGACTGTTTCATACAGATTGTATGCTATATTTTGTAAATTGTGAAACTCGTACTATCTGTATACACACCAGAATATAATTACTTGTTCAAGTTGTATGTTATTATTCTAATATGTAATTTTGGTACTGTACATTTTGTATGTTATGATTTGATATTGTTTTTGAATGATACCTGTTTTTCAGGTTCCCCGCATGTCCTTGGTGGGTCGGGACGACTGTGGGAAATTTTTTTGGTTTCCCGGCACGGGGGGGGGGGGGGGGAGATTGTGGGATGGGTTTTCCGCCCCTTTCCCCATTGGGCTAATGAATAACAGGGAGTTGTTTTGATTATATATCTTCCTCTCTTTTTTTCAATACATCTTTATACTAGGGTTCAAACGATTCATGTGATACATACTAGGGATCGACCGATTATCGGCAATGCCGATATATCGGGGGCGGATATGCATTTTCCCCGATATATCGGAATCGGCCCCTGAGGTTACCGATATTGCCAATATTTCGGGAAAGTGCTGAGTGATGCCTGCAGCTAGAGGCATCATCCCGGTACTGGCGTCCGTAGCTGACGGTCGGCTGTCTTGTAATAACAACTGATGCGGCTGAGAAGCCTCTCCCCTCCTGCCACCTTCTGCGGCTCGCCCGGGTCTCGCGTCCCACCTCTATGGCCGCCGAACAGAAGACCCGATCAAAGCCGCATTCGGCTCTGATCGGGTCTCCATGTAAAACCCCCGGAAGTGATGTAATGGGTCATGACATCACTTCTGGGTACTCGTGGCAAATTCAAGAAAATGCGAGCATTCAAAACAGCCAAACTTGGTGTTTTGAATGCTTTTAAGTGCAGAGGAGGGGTTTGGGGTCTTTTAGACCCCCAGATCCCTCCACCAGAGTACCTGTGGAAAAAAAAAATATCGGCCAATACCGATATCCGATGACCAAAATATCGGTATCGGCAATAAAAAAACTATATCGGTCGATCACTAATACATACATATATATATATATACTAGTTATGTCACATCATTAGCCACCTAATAACACCAACTGACCATGTTTCCGGGGATGCGCATGGGTGGGGGAGGTGTAGATATGGGACCACCATGTTTGCCTTTTTTACTCTCAGAGCTACCACACCATACGCAATACTAACTACTTGTATTTGATATTTCCATAGATGATAATCTTTATTGAATTCTGTTTGCCCCTGAGGAAGCAATAATCTTTTGCGAAACATGTCGGGCTAGAATTCCAGTGGAGGCACCTCAAACCTCGCACCTCAATAAGGAGAATCCTATCAATGATATTTGTGGAAAGTCACTAAGTGTATTAATGATTATAAGTGTATTGTTGTCTATATATGTTCTGTGTATGTTTGATAATAATATGTCAATCGTCAAAATAGTTTTTGACTTTTAAAAGGAAAAAGTTAATAAAATATTTTTGATTTTTATACTTACCTAGTCTTATATGAATTGAGTATGATACCATCAAAGTCCCACTAAGCCCTCCCTTTTCTTCCAATGCACACTTGGACATTGGTAAATACTGTTTTATATATATATATCGTTTTTTATTCAGGTTGTTGTTTTGGCAACAATTCATTGCTATGTCAAGTACTTTCAGCTGCTTTGTCTTCATTTAAGCAACACATCCAAATGTCAGTCTTCAGTTATAAGTAAGCGAATTTAGTTTGTGAAACGCGTCAACTGCTCCTGTTCGTGTGTCCCCGATGTCTGTACCATGAAACATTATTTTTGTTCAGTAAAGTCCGTTTGATCTGCACTTTGGAGTGCCGTCTATCTTCCTGTGTTTGGATATTGCTGGGTTCGCGGACTGGACGTGCACCTGTTGTTTGAAGACTTCATTGCTTGCACCTGAGCGGCAGCAGCTCTGTGAGCTATTTGTGACTTTGATTCCTACCATGTTATGGGTGCCACGCCTGCGCACTATGTCACCGGGCTGCGTCTCTTGCGGCAGAAGTGATGACGATGGTCGGAGTGTGAACTTCCTGGACGCTGGGGATCACACAGAGGCCGCATTGATAGCCTCAGGCAGAACCATGGCTCATAGCAAGGGAACACCTGCAACCTACCTCCCCTTCTCATCACATCCAAATCAATCCAATTAAGTCCACACTATAATACCCTGCTCTCCCAACGTGGTCTCAGTATTCGCCTGGGCCACGCTGGGAAGAGATGCTCCCTGAGGTGCTGTAGTTGGTAATTGTAAGTACAATGGCAGTTCATGCCTACACTATCCCTGATTATTTTTGATAATTTTCATATAAAGCTCTTGGTAGAAAATTTCTTTCTTCCTTTTGGATACTACTAAGTATATTTTTTGGCTGGGTCTTTTTGACTCACGCTTTTAATAGAATGTCCTAATATTTCTTTCACATCTATTTTTTAGTGTGCGCCATCGGTGCTCACACAGGTTACAGTATATCCACATTTAGTGACAACACAGGCTTTTTTTCCAACACTGTATACAACCCTTTCACTTAATCCCCTGTGATAAACTTTACAGGTAATTTAAATATGATTATCCTTTTTTCATTCAATCACTATATATTACCACCCCCTTTTTTTCACCCCCCCCCCCTCTTATATTACCACCTCCCTTTTTTTTTCCTCCACCTAGCGCATCACCATCACGTCAGTTATTTGCTTGACCCAGCCCAATTCCAATCAATTATTGATTTACTATTATGATTTACAATTGAACTAAATTATACTGTGCAAGCTTTGGTACATCTTGATTACTTAGATGGCACCTCTGGGCCTTTCCATCTATACAATTGAAATAATATGATACTTATGAAAAAAGCCTTTTCACCATGACATCAATTGGGGTGTTCTACCCAATTACTAATTCAGTTACCTCATAAGGGAATGGCAAGGTTGTGGGTGTTTTGTATATTTTGTATATTTTGGTATTTCTTGTGAGATTTGGGCCAGCCTTAAGTGTGAGCACTCATGAGCCACTTCTCTCTTACAGATGCCTTACGAGCCCTGTGGACTTTCTGGTGAATATACCTGATCAACAACATCTCTCGTTACAAACTCTTTTTTATCCCTTAGCAGTAAATATAATTAACCTTTTCTGAAACCAAACATAGAAATGCATATATATATTGCCTTTAACGTTTGTATACTCTGCAGATGTAAAAATACCTCCCTGAAGAAGACCACTACCCCTGCTTTATGGTCGAAACGCGTCAGTGTCAATATGCTGTAGTATCCGTTTGTAACTATGCATGGTTATTTCTTCGCTGTTGGATATCATTTTATCAATATTTTCTGTAAACCGGAGCTCATCCTTTTATTCTTGGAAAACCTATTTCATAACAGAATAGTAAAATAAAATAATCTTTTGTACTTTTATAAATACTTGTCCTTTAGAATTAATTGCTGCTAAATAACCCTGGGGAAATATACTCTTGTTTTTCTTTAAAGTTTATTGGGGTGCGCAGCCCCAGAAAATGCTCCTAGTGTAAATCTCTTGTTTTATATTCTGATAGCTGACACCCATGGCTGTCAGATCATATGAACAGTGGCTACTGATTATTGGCTGCAGCCACTGTTCAGCTGCCATTTTTTTCTGCCTAGTTCCTTTGATTTCTCAATCGAAGCTTGTCAAACCAGGTGGTGTCGGCAGGGCCACCCACGGCACCCATTCACTGGAATCAGAGGACATTTGAGCCATGTATGGCCAACCTAATATGCACATATTCTTGATCCAGCAAGAGCTTGTCTGTGTTTGACATCCTTGGCGTCACACAGTTGCCTGTCAGAAAAGCTCTGCAATTTCCCTTAAATCCTGTGGAGAGTCCGTAAACTAGACCTGAATCAGGGACAGGTGAGTATAAAACAGGGTAGGGATTAGAAACGAAAAAGTGTTACTGCAGTAAATAGTAGACTATGTGACCATTGTAATTGGTTGTCACAGTGGTCACATGATCAGAAACCAGGCCGGCTACTGATCATTAGTGGGGATCAAGAGCTGTCTTTGACAGCTCAGTCTCTGTGCTGGGAGTGTGCAGTGACTGCTCTCTCAGCACAGAAACATTGGCCACCCATTGATGGATTTGTGAGGTGTGTGGGGGTTAAAGCCCACCCTTTTGTCGCCGCACATATGTGTTATGCAGGTGGCAGCAGATCAAGCTATACCTCATGGCAAACAAAGAAGGTTGTAGCCGGAGGAGAGTTGAGGGATGATTCATTTATGTATGTGTATATTTAGAATCCAGAGCACTTATTAGACAGCAAAAAGACTAGTTAGTGAGGTTGAGAATCTTTGGTCTGCAGAAATACTAGTTTGGGATTAGGTGATTTGGTGAGCACCAAGTTGCTGGCTTTCCACTGGTAATCAGCAATAATTACCATTTTTATTCTTGGGTTTAGACATGCTTTAGCTGGTGGAATGCCTGCTTCAGTCATACAATGACTGATTCAAACACAAGGTAGGCTGTATGTCCTGTGTAGTTTGTGTGTGTGTGTGTGTGTTTGTGTGTGTGTGTGTGTATGTATATATATATATCTATATATATAGATATATATATATACACACACAGTCAGGTCCATAAATATTGGGACATCGAGACAATTCTAATCTTCTTGGCTCTATACATTACCACAATGGATTTCAAAAGAAACAAACAAGATGTGCTTTAACTGCAGACTTTAGCTTTAATTTGAGGGTATTTACATCCAAATCGGGTGAATGGTGTAAGAATTACAACAGTTTGTAGATGTGCCTCCCACTTTTTAAGGGACCAAAAGTAATGGGACAGATTACCAATCATAAATCAACCTTTCACTTTTTAATACTTGGTTGCAAATCCTTTGCAGTCAATTACAGCCTGAAGTCTGGAATGCATAGACATCACCAGATGCTGGGTTTCATCCCTGGTGATGCTCTGCCAAGCCTCTACTGCAACTGTCTTCAGTTTCTGCTTGTTCTTGGGGCATTTTCCCTTTTTAGTTTTTTCTTCAGCAAGTGAAATGCATGCTCATTCAGGTCAGGTGATTGACTTGGCCATTGCATAACATTCCACTTCTTTCCCTTAAAAAACTCTTTGGTTGCTTTCGCAGTATGCTTCGGGTCATTGTCCATCTGCACTGTGAAGCGCCATCCAATGAGTTCTGAAGCATTTGGCTGAATATGAGCAGATAATATTGCCTGAAATACTTCAGAATTCATCCTGCTGCTTTTGTCAGCAGTCACATCATCAAAAAATACAAGAGAACCAGTTCCATTGGCAGCCATACATGCCCACGCCATGACACTACCACCACCATGCTTCACTGATGAGGTGGTATGCTTTGGATCATGAGCAGTTCCTTTCCTTCTCCATACTCTTCTCTTCCCATCACTCTGGTAAAAGTTGATCTTGGTCTCATCTGTCCATAGGATGTTGTTCCAGAACTGTGAAGGCTTTTTTAGATGTTGTTTGGCAAACTCTAATCTGGCCTTCCTGTTTTTGAGGCTCACCAATGGTTTACATCTTGTGGTGAACTCTCTGTATTCTGTAGTCTTCTCTTGATTGTTGACTTTGACAAACATACATCTACCTCCTAGAGCATGTTCTTGATCTGGCCAACTGTTGTGAAGGGTGTTTTCTTCTCCAGGGAAAGAATTCTTAGGTCATCCACCACAGTTGTTTTCCGTGGTATTCCGGGTCTTTTGGTGTTGCTGAGCTCACCGATGCGTTCTTTCTTTTAAGGATGTTCCAAACAGTTGATTTGGCCACACCTAATGTTTTTTGCTATCTCTCTGATGGGTTTGTTTTGTTTTTTCAGCCTAATGATGGCTTGCTTCACTGATAGTGACAGCTCTTTGGATCTCAGATTGATAGTTGACAGCAACAGATTCCAAATGCAAATAGCACACTTGAAATGAACTCTGGACCTTTTATCTGCTCATTGTCAATGGGATAATGAAGGAATAACACACACCTGGCAATGGAACAGCTAAGCAGCCAATTGTCCCATTACTTTTGGTCCCTTAAAAAGTGGGAGGCACATATACAAACTGTTGTAATTCCTACACCTTTCACCTGATTTGGATGTAAATACCCGCAAATTAAAGCTGAAAGTCTGCAGTTAAAGCACATCTTGCTTGTTTTATTTCAAACCCATTGTGGTGGTATATAGAGCCAAAAAGATTAGAATTGTGTTGATGTCCCAATATTTATGGACCTGACTGTATATATATATATATATATATATATATATATATATATATATATATATACTGTATATATATATATATATATATATATATATATATATATTCTGTGATTCAGTGGAGCTATATAGTCTATACTGGGAAAGATATCCCAAAGAATGAAACCGACAGCTAAAACCTGAGGTGTACAGGTAAGTGCTGGGGTGAAAAGAAAAAAGGAAGGGTATAAGGATGGGAGGGGGAAAGGAAAGGAGGGAAGAAAGGGAAGGAAAGGGAATTGGAAAAGCAGGGAAGAGAAAGCGAAAGGAAAGGGACTGGGGAAGGGAACTGGGAAGGACAAGAGATGGGGAAGGATGAAGAAAAATGGGAGGGCTGGTGGGACTTTTAAGGTACCAGGTAATTCAAAATGGTAAAGACATGATTAAAAACTAGAAATGTTTATTGACATAACATCTTTAAAATCAAAGACAAACAGTGTAACATAGAGAAAAATGTATGAGACATAAGGCAGTAAATAAATGATGAGGGTGAGTGCGTCCAATGATGAACATCAGACCAGTCCCGGCATGTTTCGCGGGCGACAATGCTCCGCTTCTTCAGGGGAGTAAGAATATATCAATATATCAAAACGTCTCTTTTCAGACTTCTAGTTACAAACCTGTACTAGAAAGGGCCTATCTATCATTTTGCAGGTAAAGCCCCTCTTTTCTCTCTTCTGTCTCTCCCCCTCTTTTTTTCCCAATCACTCATTGGAGAGTTATTCCATAGATTCCTAATTACAGGTATATGTTTTTTTGATTTTCATTTTAACAGTTCATTACCCTGCGTGTTGGTTCCAATATGGCCGCCATACTTGAGCCCTCCTGCTTTTAACCCTGTCTATTTTGACTATATAAATGAGTCTATCTTAGACATTGAATGAGGTATATATACCAGCTTAATATACAGATTTCTTTTTACTTTCCTCCTTTTTCCCTGGTGGTGAAGGTTTTTCCAGTTTACTACACTTATATCTTTATCCTGCTCCATATGCCCCTCCACATCCGCGGGTGAGACGTTTCTCTTGGGGAGTGCTTCTATCCGACTGGTCTGTGAGTGGGTCTTTCCTTGGTGGTGGTCTCGGATGCATCTTGATATTTTACAGTGGCATGCAACTTATGTTTGTCGTTATACATATATGCATTTGAACCAATAACAAACGTCTGCTGTTGTTGTATCATACAGGCACTGTATATTGATATATTCTTACTCCCCTGAAGAAGCGGAGCATTGTTGCCCGCGAAACATGTCGGGACTGGTCTGATGTTCATCATTGGACGCACTCACCCTCATCATTTATTTACTGCCTTATGTCTCATACATTTTTCTTTTTGTATATGTCAAAATATATGTATCTATGTTACACTGTTTGTCTTTGATTTTAAAGATGTTATGTCAATAAACATTTCTAGTTTTTAATCATGTCTTTACCATTTTGAATTACCTGGTACCTTAAAAGTCCCACCAGCCCTCCCATTTTTCTTCTCACTTCCTTTGTCTTTCAGTTCCTTGTCCCATCCTTCCCCATCTCTTGTCCTTCCCAGTTCCCTTCCCCAGTCCCTTTCCTTTCGCTTTCTCTTCCCTGCTTTTCCCATTCCCCTTCCTTCCCTTTCTTCCCTCCTTTCCTTTCCCCCTCCCATCCTTATACCCTTCCTTTTTTTCTTTTCACCCCAGCACTTACCTGTACACCTCAGGTTTTAGCTGTCGGTTTCATTCTTTGGGATATCTTTCCCAGTATAGACTATATACAGATTAGGGATGCGGTACTTTTATTTACCATCTTGTGCTACAAACACACTCTTCATTTGATTCAGTGGAGCTGTATTTTTTGTTGTTAGGTAAATTTAGCTGGTTTCACTGTAATCGGTAATCTGGAACATAGGTGTGGAGAAATTCAAACAGCAGCATTAATATTTATACAGCCCTGGCCAATCCCAGGGAGGGTGGTCGTGAAGTCTGCTGGGAGTCTGTATAATTACTCTGAGACACAGCTTCCAGGTCTTATCCTGCAGAGAAGCCCAACCTGCAGGGCTTTGAACCCTTGCCTTGTCCTTGCTGTTCGTGAGGTCTCAGCTGGGCTAGCTTATGGGGCCTGGAGTCTGAAGCTACAGAGAACTGATTGAGGGGTTGTCATCTAAAGATCTAGTCTGGTATCACAAAAGAAAAGTGTTACATGGATGTTGGAAGGAAGCAACCAACTTTCCAAGGATATTTGTAAATACAGACTGGTATGAGAGATCTTGGAGACTTTTGGGCTGCTGCCATCCCTCTGGTGCTAGAGAGTCAGCTGTGTGTTTGTGTAAAGGGGACATTGGCTGGTGTCCTGAAGAGCTCAATTTATCTAGTTCTTTGTGAAGGGACTTTACTCTGATTGCTTAAAGAACAAAGCTCTTGTGCTTTTAATGGCTTCTACTAAAGTAAAGCAAAGCCCACAGTTTGCTTTTGCAAGGACTTCTGCTTTAGTTCTACAAGAGGAAGTTTGCTGTCCTCAACTTGTACATAGTTCTTTTTGAAGTATCCCACTCAAATCCCCCAACCCTTTTCAAGTAACCCAAACAATAAAAACACCAAAAAAGAAGACCCTTGGACTTGTTGTTGAGCCAAACAGTGACTATGATCATGTGCCTGGCTGAGGGGCAATTACTGTGCGGAGTGCACAATGAGTGCAGTGTGCAATAATACATAGGCAAACATACAATTTAGAGTACAGTTTTATACAGAATTCACACATTTCCTTTACAATCCCCTCTCTTGATCAATATTTTTATCACTAACCATACCTGCTATCACCTTTAATCATCAATCAGTAAACACTCTGACCTCTCCAAGTTTACCTTGGCCACCCATTCTTGGGGAAAGAAGGGATCAGCCGAGTTGGATTGCCCCAGTCGATATTGTTTTTTTTTTTTTCTCAAGCCTCCCGTAGACAGCTTGACATTTAAAATTCAACCCATGGGTGGCCATGCAAGCTCCACCTTGCTTGACAAAAGGATATTTAAATATTGACTTCTCAAGCTCCCTGAATACAATAGTTAGTAGTGGCGATTTCTCCATCCTTGCTTGGAATTGATTGATTTTCTATCGTTCAGAGAAAATAAACCCATGTTTGGTAGCCTTTAGACAACTTTAGCACCAGGAATGTCTATTGCTCCACTTACAGTGCCTTGCGAAAGTATTCGGCCCCCTTGAACTTTGCAACCTTTTGCCACATTTCAGGCTTCAAACATAAAGATATAAAACTGTAATTTTTTGTGAAGAATCAACAACAAGTGGGACACAATCATGAAGTGGAACAAAATTTATTGGATATTTCAAACTTTGTTAACAAATAAAAAACTGAAAAATTGGGCGTGCAAAATTATTCAGCCCCTTTACTTTCAGTGCAGCAAACTCTCTCCAGAGGTTCAGTGAGGATCTCTGAATGATCCAATGTTGACCTAAATGACTAATGATGATAAATAGAATCCACCTGTGTGTAATCAAGTCTCTGTATAAATGCACCTGCACTGTGATAGTCTCAAAGGTCCGTTTAAAGTGCAGAGAGCATCATGAAGAACAAGGAACACACCAGGCAGGTCCGAGATACTGTTGTGGAGCTTTAAACATCCCAAAGCACTGTGCAAGCAATAATATTGAAATGGAAGGAGTATCAGACCACTGCAAATCTAAGAAGACCTGGCCGTCCCTCTAAACTTTCAGCTCATACAAGGAGAAGACTGATCATAGATGCAGCCAAGAGGCCCATGATCACTCTGGAGGAACTGCAGAGATCTACATCTGAGGTGGGAGACTCTGTCCGTAGGACAACAATCAGTCGCATACTGCACAAATCTGGCCTTTAGAGTGGCAAGAAGAAAGCCATTTCTTAAAGATATCCATAAAAAGTGTAAAGTTTGCCACAAGCCACCTGGGAGACACACCAAACATGTGGAAGAAGGTGCTCTGGTCAGATGAAACCAAAATCAAACTTTTTGGCAACAATGCAAAACGTTATGTTTGGCGTAAAAGCAACACAGCTCATCACCCTGAACACACCATCCCCACTGTCAAACATGGTGGTGGCAGCATCATGGTTTGGGCCTGCTTTTCTTCAGCAGGGACAGGGAAGATGGTTAAAATTGATGGGAAGATGGATGGAGCCAAATACAGGACCATTCTGGAAGAAAACCTGATGGAATCTGCAAAAGACCTGAGACTGGGACGGAGATTTGTCTTCCAACAAGACAATGATCCAAAACATAAAGCAAAATCTAAAATGGAATGGTTCACAAATAAACATATCCAGGTGTTAGAATGGCCAAGTCAAAGTCCAGACCTGAATCCAATTGAGAATCTGTGGAAAGAACTGAAAACTGCTGTTCACAAACGCTCTCCATCCAACCTCACTGAGCTCGAGCTGTTTTGCAAGGAGGAATGGGCACAATTGTCAGTCTCTCGATGTGCAAAACTGATAGAGACATACCCCAAGCGACTTACAGCTGTAATCGCAGCAAAAGGTGGCAAAAAAAGTTAAAAGTATTAACTTAAGGGGGCTGAATAATTATGCACGCCAAATTTTTCAGTTTTTTAATTGTTAACAAAGTTTGAAATATCCAATAAATTTCGTTCCACTTCATGATTGTGTCCCACTTGTTGTTGATTCTTCACAAAAAATTACAGTTTTATATCTTTATGTTTGAAGCCTAAAATGTGGCAAAAGGTCGCAAAGTTCAAGGGGGCCGAATACTTTTGCAAGGCACTGTATGTCCTTGATAGGTGTAAAAGATTTTCTGACAGCTCAGTTGTGTCTGTGTGTTCAGCGGCCATCTGATGTTGGTCCATTTTGAAGAGAACTGAAATTACATATTGAGAGCAGCTACCGTTTCATGGCAGAAGAGAAAGCGGGAAATTGTATCATACTTACCGTAATTTCCCTTTCCTGGTGCCAATCCATGGCAGCATACCAATGATAGAGCTCCGCCTCGACTCCTCCCTCAGGACTAGTGCATAGCATAAAAGACAAGAAGGTCCCTTCCCCCAGCATTCTCCTGTAATTTAGAATACCGAGGGTGGGAGCGTATGCTGCCATGGATTGGCACCAGGAAAGGGAAATTACGGTAAGTATGATACAATTTCCCGCTTTCCTGGTGCCTCCATGGCAGCATACCAATGATAAATAAATAGCTGACACGGGTGGGATAATGCACACACAAAAAAATAAATTTTATTCAGACAAGAGGACATGGCCAAGCTTAGTGCCTTCCTTCCAAAGTTTACAGTTGAAAGGGATCCTGGATCAATTCTGTAATGCCTGATGAAAGTATGGCAAGAAGACCAGGATGCTGCCCTGCATACCGTCTCCAAGGAGACGTTGGCCCTAGCTGCCCAAGATGCTGCTACAGCCCTCGTGGAATGAGCCTTCACCTGTGTTGGAGGCACCAACTTCTTGAATATGTACGTTTTTTTTTTTTTTTTTTTGATTAGCTTCACTACCCAGGAGGCTGGAGTTCTGCTAGTGGCATCTTTCCCTCTATTTTTCCAGTGAGGGATGATGAATAGTCTTTCCGATATCCTAAAAGATTCGGTGGCAGCCAAGTAGGCTTTCAGCACTCTGGCGATGTCTAATTCGTGGCAAGTATCGGAATCCATGTAAGTAAAAACTGGCAATGCCCAGGGTTCTCTTAGGAAAGCTGATGACGCCACTTTGGGGACAAAGCCATGAATCGGACGGAGTTCCACCCTATCCGGGAAAAAGGAAATGTGTTCCTCACCAATTCCTAGTGAGTGGAGTTCCGAAATTCTCTTTCCAGATGTTATGGCTAAGAGGAAGACCGTTTTTAATGTAAGATTCCAAAGTGAAATTTGCTCTACTGGGGCAAATGGCTGATCTGAGAGGACCTCTAAAACAAACGAAAGATCCCATTTTGGAAAGGAGCGCCTGGCCGGAGCGCGGATTCTTAATACTCCTCTCAAAAAGGTCATTACTAAGGGGTCTTCTGCCCACCTTCTATTGGATGCGGCCGATATTGCTGCTACCTGAACCTTTAGGGAGCTCAGACTAAGACCCAAATCTAGACCCGTCTGTAAAAAAACTGAGGACGTCAATTGAAGAAGGAGAGATGGGGTTGAATCCTTTTCCAGAAGCAAGGGTTTGAAACTTGTTCCAGATTTTATTGTATACTGTGTTTGTGGAAGGCTTTCTTGCTCCTAGAAGGGTAGAGATGACCTCTGCGGAGCATCCTAGGTTTTCAAACCTCTGCCTTTCTGCTTCCAAACCCGAAGGTCCAGCTTGTGGGGATTCGGGTGAAAGATCCTGCCTTGGGATAACAGGTGAGGAAAGGAGGGGATCCTTGTCGGCGGTTCCAGGCTGAGATACATGGCTAGAGGGAACCATGGTCTCTTTGGCCAATAGGGTAGTATTGCCAAGACTTGGACTTCTTCCTTCAGAAGTCTTGAGAGAAAACTCGCAATCAGTGGGCGAGGTGGAAAGGCATAAGCCGTCTTGAAGACCCATGGGCATACCAGAGCATCCACTGCTTCGGCCGATGGGTGAGGAAAGCGGGAGAAGAAACGGGTCAACTTGTTGTTGCTCGGAGAGGCAAACAAATCTACCTGAGGATAGTCCCAGAGATTGACTATCTACTGGAACATGTGGGGGTGTAGAGACCACTCGTTGCTGTCCGTGAAGTTCCTGGACAGCATATCTGCTTCCATATTCAAAGTGCCTGGAAGATACACAGCTTTCAGGCCGAGGAGATTCTTCTCTGCCCATAAGAGTATTGGCTCCACTTCCCTGAGAAGGGATCTGCTGTGTGCGCCCCCTTGTCTCTGAAGATAAGACACTGCTGCTCTGTTGTCCAGACGCAGTAACACTCTCTGACCCTTGATGATGGAAGTCAAGGCTAACAATGCTTGAAAAGCCGCTCTGATTTCTAGGATATTCGACACAACCCCGTTGGTAGGGAAAGGCCACCTTCCCTGTACCCTTGTCTCCCCGCAATGGGCTCCCCAGCCCTGTCCGCTGGCATCGGACGTAATTGTGATCCATGAGGAAGAGCCGAGGTGATGCGATTTGGAAAGATTTGTTGCGTCTGTCCACCAGTGTAGGCTTCTGATTGTTGACGCTGACAGACTGATCTTTTGGGAAAGATGTAGTCTCTTCCACTGTGCCAGAAAGGCTACTTGGAAATGCCTCAGATGCCAATGAGACCAGGGGACTAAAGGGATGCAGGCCGACATAGTGCCTATTAGACTCATGCATTGAGATGCTGTCAGGATAGAACACCGCCAAACTCGGATCATTTTCTGAATAATGGCTTCCCTCTTCTGAGGAGGCAACGAAACTGAACTTTGTTTCGTGTTGAATAAGGCGCCCAGATAAATCATCTCTTGAGTAGGTATTAACTGGCTCTTCTGTAGGTTTATCAACCATCCCATTTCCATTAATTCCTGCATTAACATTTCCTTGTGAACTATGAGCTGGTTTGGGTTGGAGGCCAGAAGCAAGATATCGTCTAAATAGTGGTAGACTCTTAGACCTCTTTCTCGAAGTGGAGCCAAGGATGAGATCAGTATCTTTGTGAAAACTCGCGGAAAGGTGGACAAGCCGAAGGGAAGGACTTGGAATTGGAATTGGAGGTGCAATTGTCCCACTGCGACTCTCAGGTATTTTTGGAAAGAGGGGAGAATTGGGACATGCAAATACACATCCTGCAGATCTATAGAGATCATCCAGTCCCCTGACTGGATGGCATGGATAATCGTTTGCAGGGACTCCATTTTGAACTTTGAGAAGAATGTGTCGATTTAGCTTCTTTAGGTCTATAACAGGTCTCCAACCTCCTGTTTTCTTTGGGACCAGAAAAAGGGTAGAATAGAATCCCTTGAAGCGCTCTTCCGAGGGAACAGGAACTGCCGCTTTCTGAAGCTGGAGAGATGACAGGAAATGAGACAGTGCTTGTGCCTTTTGATGGGAGGTCGGCCACGTTGTCTGTTGGAACAAATCTTGAGGAGGATGACGCAAAAACTCCAAAAATGGCCCCAACGAATAGTCGATAGAACCCAAGGATCCTGGCAGTGGCTTGCCCAGATTGGAAAAATTGTTTTAACCTGGCCCCCACTGGGAGGGACAAGGCTAAGTTGGCGTCAAAAAGGTGTTGGCGCCTCTTGGGGAGCGGTAAGGACTTTATTTTTTCTGGAATTTAGGAAGGAAGCTTGAGTGCCTCTCCAGGGTCTCCTGCCCTCTCTGGCCTGTTTTGGCTGTCTGTAATCCCGCACATTAGATGGATGGAATCTTGCTGTAAATGGCCTTGACTTGCGAGCCCTTCTGTCTTGTGGAAGCATGCCCGATTTTCCGCCGGACACTCTCGAGATGGCTGTATTTAGTTGTTCCCCAAACAAATTTTTTCCCATCAAATGGAATCTTGCACCAGTTCTGTTTGGATGCAGGATCGGCTATCCATGGTTTAAGCCATAAAGCTCTTTTTGCCATCACAGAATGGAGCATAGCTCTGGCTGAGCAGCGGATTGCATCAATTGCTGCTTCTCCCACAAAATCTGCCAAAATCTTGATCTCTTCCAGGGCTTTGATTATGTCCTCCTTTGGGACGTCCCTCCTTAATTTCTCCCATTAAAGGGAAATAGATCTGTTTCCTTTTAAGGAATGGAAAATAGGATTTGGATTTTTGAGGAGTGGGATCTTCTACCTCCTCCCAGGCAATAGCTTCTTTGACCGCCTGAATGAAGGGCTGAACCAAGGTATACTGGAACCCAGATGGATCCCGTTCATCTGAAGATCCCACCGAGTCTGACTCCCTGGCTGGATGCTCTACCGGATCTAAAGGAGTAATAGTTGCAGAGGGACAGGGCCTTTCGGTATCTGGAACATGAGCAGAAGATTTGGAAACAGATTGGGTCGGAGCCAATGCTAGCTCTGAAATTGAATCCTTAACCGTCTGTTTGATCAAGTCTACTACTTGTTTGCTTTCCTGCTCCCGATTGGCCGCATAATCTCTCAAGCAGTCCTTGCAGACTAATTTTTCCGGGAGGGGATTTGCGCCACAAGCCCAGCATTTCTTCCTGGAAGTATGAGGAGGGGGAGATGGGGAATAGTCCCGCCTCCTTGATCTTGATCTTCCAGATCTATGTTGTGAGGATCGGGATCTATATGGATTCTCGTCATCTCGATATCTTGAAGATTTCTCCGATCTCTTGGAATGGGCAGGGCTGGTGAGAGAGGGAAAATTCCCATCACTCAAAGGCACATGCTCTCTTTTTTTTTTTTTTTTTCTAATACTCACGTAAAGTTGGTCCCATACCTATCGGAAGTGTGAGGATCTTTTGCATGAGATGAGTGACTCATGATGGCTTACGAGCAGCAGGGTCAGGAGAGAGAGACAGAGACAGAGACAAAAAATCCCCATTTTTTTTTTTTTTAAAGACAATAGGGATGAAGAAAAAGAAAAGAGAGAGGGAATAAAACTGTCAGACCTATACAAGACAGATACCCATACATACACGCATATACACAGACGCACATTATATATACATACATATATACACACACACATACACATACATACATACATACATACATACACATACACACACATACATACATGGCCGGCCTTTGGGGTGTGCGAGCTGTGCGGCCGCACAGGGCGCCATGGGCAACAGGGGCGCCGTGCGGCCATCACAGCTCGCAGATGATCAGGCCGCACAGTGGGAGGTAAGCGGTGACCGCGGCCTGGAGGTTCAGTGTGGGGGTCTCTGATGTGGGGGGGTCTCTGATGTAAGGGGAGCTCTGTGTGGGGGTCTCTGATGTAAGGGGGGCTCTGTGTGGGGAGTCTCTGATGTAAGGGGGGGGCTCTGTGGGGGTCTCTAATGTAAGGGGGTCTTTGATGTAAGGGGGGGGGGGCTCTGTGGAGATCTCTAATGTAAAGGGGTATTTGATGCAAGGGGGCTCTGTGAGGGGTCTCTAATGTAAGGGGGGCTAAGTTATTAGTGATCATAAAAAAGAAAAGTCAAAGTGCAAAAAAGTGCAAGAAAATGTGCGGGGGGGGGGGGGGGGTGGGGGTCACGCGCTCGGTGGGGGGGTGCCACAGGATTAGCTCGCACAGGGCGCCTGAACACCTAAGGCCGGCCCTGCATACATACATACATAGCTGCACAACTATACCCACAGATATACTTGTACAGATTTTAAATAAAAATTTACTTTACCTAAGGGCAGGGAAAGGAGCACTTGAAGATCTTCTCATAGAGGCAGATCCCAGCAAGATGCCTCCTTATATCTTTAATTAGGGAAAGGGAGAGCCTAATGGACAAAACTGCTGCTCATAGTTTACTTTGATTGCTTTAGGGAAAGCGAGCACTGCTTTCCCCCAACAAACATGGCTGGCGACTAACACACTATACAATTTTCTTTAGATTTTTTCCTCCAGACCTACCAAAACCATATAACATGAGGCCAAACCTAAACACCCCCAACCTGCATGCAATCAGGCAGGCCCCTGCACCACACAGAAAAGACAAATCTAAAGGAAATCTGACAACAAAAGTTGCACAGTGTGTATCCAGCTTAAGGAGGTAACTTTTTGGGAAAAAGGACAAACCCCTAAAAAAAAAAAAAAAAAAAAAAAAAAAAAAACCGCATTACTACCAGAATATAAGGAAGAAAAAAAAAATAACAAAATATGCCTAACTAATAACATCATTTAGTGACAGTAACCTGAAAAAAGGGGAGAAATGGAAAATAAGACATTGATAACACATACAGTAACCTTAAAGAAACCAGTGAAATATATAAATGAAACAGATAAAATAAAGGGAAAAACCTGACCCGGCTGTTTTGCAGAAACGACTCATCCATAATTTTCCAGAAACTGCAGACTGCGTTCCTATGAGGAAACTCTGCTTTGACCCCAAAAGATCCACAGAAGGGGTTCCCTGCCTTATTAGTGCTATGAGCGACCCAAGAGCAGGGACTGCGTCTGGGAGAGGCTGAACCCAGCGGAAGCTGCCAAACTAAGTAAGGCAGAGGTATGAGGAAAAAATCTAAAAAATGTTTTTTAATTTTCAGCTTCCTGACATATTTTTCAATATCTATAAAAGTGTTGAACTTGTCAACACTTTTGTCAGGAGCGAATTTCAGACCAAGTTCCAGTATTTTTAATTCGTCAGAGGTGAACTGGGCATTACTGAGATTAAAAATCCCTGCCCCTAGGATTCTCTTTTCCTTTTGTTTCTTTCGTCCACCTCTGCACCCTCTCCTCTGTTTTCCGTTCTTTCGTTTGGTGGAGGATTTCTTTGGGGTGTCATTTCCTGTTGATAATGGGGATAAGTATCCCCTCCCCACTGCTGCCAATGGTTCTCTCTCTGCTACAAACAAGAAGAGGTTACTAAAATCAGAGACCAGGTACATCGGATGCCTAGGAGTGAGTTACTAAAAACTAAAAAGAAGGAAATAGAGACTAAAGGGGAACTGGCGTTTTTAACAGATTTTAACAGAAATTACAAGCAGGTGGAAGCAATTGTGCGTAAGCATTGGTCGATTTTATTGAAGGACAAAACTTTGAATAAGGTCCTTCCGGAAAGACCACATTTCATTTACAGGAAGGCCCCAAACCTGAGACATATGTTGGCACCAAACATACCTGACCCCCCCAAAAAATAAACCGACTTTTTTGGATGTTAAAGGTTTTTTTTCCTTGTGGTAAATGTAATGCCTGCCTAATGACAAGGAAAAATCCTAGGAAAATCACCAGCTTTCAGTCGAAAGTTACAGGACAACAATATGCGATTAAAAAACTAATTTCATGCAGATCCACACATGTGACTTATTTGATAAGTTGTCCATGTGGATTACAATATATAGGCAGGACCACACGAGAACTTTCTATCCGGATCAATGAACATGTAGGAAATGTAAGGAGAGGATTTCCCAAGCATAGCCTTTCCAATCATTTCCGTCTATACCACAACAAGGACCCATCTCAGATGACTTTTTGTGGTATCGATAGAGTAGATCGTCATTGGAGAGGGGGAAATATGACTAAAAAGATCTCCATGAATGAAACCCAATGGATCTACAAAATGCAAACTTTACAGCCGTTGGGTATGAATATTGATATCGACCTTAATTGTTACATCTCTAATTTTTAAAATTAAAATTAACCCTTTATTATATCCTTTTTAATCTGTAATTTTATCTGCAAATATACCTTTGAGAATTATAAATTATTTTCATACATTTTCCAAAATATTTCCAAATTTTATCTAACACAGATAACAATTTAGCGCACTTCATCTTTTATTTTTAGTACTAATTTTATTATTAATAAATGTTATTAATAATCAACAATAATGAATTTAACAATATCTTTTAACATTAAATCCACTACATTAATAAATTTAATTCAATTTTAGGGATATGTTTAATCAATATATTAAATGTTTTAATAATTTTAATAAAGTGTATGTAGTTTGGTTTATAAATTGTATTGAGGGTAATATATATATTTAAACTTTTCATATCATTCACTGTAAACAGCATCCCATCGCCCTATTTGGTATACATTGATTGGCATTTGAATATAGTTTTTAATCTTTAGGATGACAATCGGATCTCTTTTAATATTGGCGATTGTCTATTCAGGCTTACTATAGCAAAGTATTGGCGAGTTGCCCAAATAAGATATGGCCGCGGAGTACTTCCTGGTAGGAGGAGAGAACCTAGCATCCCGGAAGGAATAGGCGGTTCAGCAACCGCTGGCCAGCGATTGGATGTTGTCAGTCCGATATTCCTATTTATTGTGAATGGAAACGTACGGTCACATGATCCCCTGATGACGTCAGCGCATCTGACGAAACGTGCGTCAGGAACGTGAGACCGTGGAGTTCCGGGTTGGTGATACGCAGGAACAGAGGAGCGTCCCGTACACCGAACCCATGCTGCATTTACCCCATGAAGGCATTCTGTATATGATGTTTGAGTAAGTGCATTTCTATTAATAAACCCCATTATTAGAACATACTACACTATCGGAGTTTCCTTATCTTTCTCCCCATACCACCCTGGAAATACTTGGAGTTCCTTGTGCGAGCTGAGCCATATTAAGGGACCTGAAGGACAGCTTGGAGGCATTTGTGGACCGTATATGCTGTTTTAGACCCCCTATAATTAAGGGGTCCACCAGCTTCGGTAAGAAGTATTTACCCTGAGCACTGGGTGGAGAAAGTCCCTATGGTGGAGGTCCCTCACTTGAAGCTAAAGTGATTTTCAGTCATTGCTGAGAGATCCGTATTGCACTGGGCACTTTAAGGACTGTTGATTTATTTCACTAAGGACTTTTTCACAATATATTTATTTATTCATATATATTTATTCACTAGTATATATATATTTATTTATATGTTTATGCACACAAGCACTTTTTTGGTTGTGTTTTAAGTGTTTAAGCGCAATATATTCACCCTTTTTCACTATTTATGCGTATACACGTTTTTATTGCAGCTTGCACTATGGAAGCAATTCCTCACATATAATCAACATTTGACTAATAATTTACTATCGAATATCACCATTTGCGCAGTTTCTTTTGGGTTACCAATTCGTTATTTATATATTTCACTTTTGTGTTGATCCTGCAGCAATGGACATATTTGATTTCATGAAAGATAGGACCACAGCAGATATTTTTTCGGCACAAAGTACTGTTTCAAAAGACATGGAGCAGAGTGTTAAAACTCTTAAAAATGTACTTGAAAAGAAAATCTGTGTATGGTGGGATTTGGCCACCTTAGAACAGTACATAAAAATGAAAATAACGCCAAGAAGGTTACGTTGGGATTTAGGTCCCAATGATGGTCTGGTAGATCCTGACCTAGATAAAGAATGGTTTAATTTTTTTAACCACAGCGAATCCAGATTACTCAGTCTTATTATTTCGCAAAGGAAGGCGAAAATGACTAAGCTGGAGGAAAAAATTAGCGAGTTAAAAACCACTTTAGAACCTTTTAAAGACAATGCTGATTTTAAAGAAAAAATTACATCAACCCAGAAATTTTTAGAGAAAATAGATAAGGACACTCGAAATAAAAAGATTAATAAGTACCAAAGAGATCTACTGGATTATAAAGAATCTAAAGTTTATAAATGGCAGGACACTCCGATAGGATTAAATGCCACCAATATTAATAATATCCCTACACAGTCCCCGGCAGTGAGAGAGATGGGAATCGAGAGATTCATAGATCCCAATTTCACTCCTACTGGAGGGACTCCAAACTTTGATGATAATGGTAGGAATGAATATACTGGAAATAGAAACAACAGACCACAGTATTTCAACACCTCCCAGTACAATGTACCCACGTATAACAGCTACTCCCCTTTGGCCTATACCCCAGAAAATCAACAGAAGGGTTTTCGGGGGAGGGGGCGAGGTGGCGCCCCGGGTCAAAGAGGGAGGGGAAGAGGTTCCAACCACCCGAATGGAACCTGGCGGGGACACAGAGGAGGTGGGAGAGGCCAGCCCTGGCAACGAGGGAGGGGCTCACAGAATTGGAGACCCCAACAACAATGGAACCAAGGGAATTACTGGCAGAGAGAGAACCATTGGCAGCAGTGGGGAGGGGATACTTATCCCCATTATCAACAGGAAATGACACCCCAAAGAAATCCTCCACCAAACGAAAGAACGGAAAACAGAGGAGAGGGTGCAGAGGTGGACGAAAGAAACAAAAGGAAAAGAGAATCCTAGGGGCAGGGATTTTTAATCTCAGTAATGCCCAGTTCACCTCTGACGAATTAAAAATACTGGAACTTGGTCTGAAATTCGCTCCTGACAAAAGTGTTGACAAGTTCAACACTTTTATAGATATTGAAAAATATGTCAGGAAGCTGAAAATTAAAAAACATTTTTTAGAAAAACCGTATAACCCCACCTCTGACAGTGCTGATTATCAGGATAGTGGATTAAAAAATCGTTCTGTTTTTAATCCCCCCAAGGCTTCCAACCATTGTTTGGAAGTTTTTAAGAGTATGGTAGAAGATGATGTGCGGAAAATTAAATTAAAACACCACTATACTACTAAAGAATTAGAAAAGGGTCTCAAGGAACTAGAGAATCGTAAAGACATAGTCATACGAGGAGCAGACAAAGGGAGGGGAATAGTGGTTCTCAATAAAAGTGATTACAAACTAGAACTGGATAGACTAGTGGGGGACCAAGTCACCTATCAAAAGTTGAGAACCAACCCAACCCAGAGTTTAAAATCAAAACTTGAGAAAATTGTAAAAAAGGCTAAAGAAAGAGGTATATTAACCAAAAAAGAGGCACAATATCTTGTGCCCAAAGCTCCACGTTTACCCACAATTTATCAGTTGCCAAAAGTCCACAAAAATAAGACCAAGCCCCCTGGGAGGCCTATTATTAGTGGCATTGAATCGATTTTCTCCCGGATAGGGGAATACGTGGACCATTTCTTGCAACCGATTGTACCACTTTACCCTTCTCACCTTAAAGACAGTAAACACTTGATTAACTTACTGGAGCAAGTGGAAGTACAGTCAAACACCTTCTTGGTGACAGTTGACATCGAATCTCTGTACACCAGTTTGAAGCAAGACGATGTACTTAACACCACCATAGCTGCTTTAAATACCAAAACCAATATAAGACCTCAACAGAAAAAGTTTATTTGTGATGCCCTGAGCCTAGCCATGGGAAATAATTATTTTTGGCATGACGGAGGTTATTATAACCAAATAAGAGGCGTGGCAATGGGTGCTAAATATGCCCCTAGTGTGGCGAATATCCTTCTTGGGCAATGGGAAGAAAAAGAGATTGTTGCCAATCTGAATCCGTCACTCATTCTATACAAAAGATTCATTGACGATCTACTACTAGTATGGAATGGGTCAGAGGAATCTCTAAAAACATTCCTTGACGACATGAATAGGAATCAGTATGGCCTTGTATTTACAGCCACATGGGACAAAGTATCTGTAAATTTTTTAGATTTAACATTGGTAAAACAGGGTTGTTCTATCGCCACAAAAAGTTTCTTTAAAGAAACAGATAGAAACAGTTACATCCCTACCCGCAGTTGCCACCACCCCAAATGGCTGGGTGCCATCCCAAAAGGACAATACATGCGCATTAAGCGAAATTGTAAAAATGACGAAGACTTTTTAGCCCAATCAAATCTATTGACAAAAAGATTTGTAGAAAAGGGCTACAAACAAGAAGAGGTTACTAAAATCAGAGACCAGGTACATCGGATGCCTAGGAGTGAGTTACTAAAAACTAAAAAGAAGGAAATAGAGACTAAAGGGGAACTGGCATTTTTAACAGATTTTAACAGAAATTACAAGCAGGTGGAAGCAATTGTGCGTAAGCATTGGTCGATTTTATTGAAGGACAAAACTTTGAATAAGGTCCTTCCGGAAAGACCACATTTCATTTACAGGAAGGCCCCAAACCTGAGACATATGTTGGCACCAAACATACCTGACCCCCCAAAAAATAAACCGACTTTTTTGGATGTTAAAGGTTTTTTTCCTTGTGGTAAATGTAATGCCTGCCTAATGACAAGGAAAAATCCTAGGAAAATCACCAGCTTTCAGTCGAAAGTTACAGGACAACAATATGCGATTAAAAAACTAATTTCATGCAGATCCACACATGTGACTTATTTGATAAGTTGTCCATGTGGATTACAATATATAGGCAGGACCACACGAGAACTTTCTATCCGGATCAATGAACATGTAGGAAATGTAAGGAGAGGATTTCCCAAGCATAGCCTTTCCAATCATTTCCGTCTATACCACAACAAGGACCCATCTCAGATGACTTTTTGTGGTATCGATAGAGTAGATCGTCATTGGAGAGGGGGAAATATGACTAAAAAGATCTCCATGAATGAAACCCAATGGATCTACAAAATGCAAACTTTACAGCCGTTGGGTATGAATATTGATATCGACCTTAATTGTTACATCTCTAATTTTTAAAATTAAAATTAACCCTTTATTATATCCTTTTTAATCTGTAATTTTATCTGCAAATATACCTTTGAGAATTATAAATTATTTTCATACATTTTCCAAAATATTTCCAAATTTTATCTAACACAGATAACAATTTAGCGCACTTCATCTTTTATTTTTAGTACTAATTTTATTATTAATAAATGTTATTAATAATCAACAATAATGAATTTAACAATATCTTTTAACATTAAATCCACTACATTAATAAATTTAATTCAATTTTAGGGATATGTTTAATCAATATATTAAATGTTTTAATAATTTTAATAAAGTGTATGTAGTTTGGTTTATAAATTGTATTGAGGGTAATATATATATTTAAACTTTTCATATCATTCACTGTAAACAGCATCCCATCGCCCTATTTGGTATACATTGATTGGCATTTGAATATAGTTTTTAATCTTTAGGATGACAATCAGATCTCTTTTAATATTGGCGATTGTCTATTCAGGCTTACTATAGCAAAGTATTGGCGAGTTGCCCAAATAAGATATGGCCGCGGAGTACTTCCTGGTAGGAGGAGAGAACCTAGCATCCCGGAAGGAATAGGCGGTTCAGCAACCGCTGGCCAGTGATTGGATGTTGTCAGTCCGATATTCCTATTTATTGTGAATGGAAACGTACGGTCACATGATCCCCTGATGACGTCAGCGCGTCTGACGAAACGTGCGTCGGGAACGTGAGACCGTGGAGTTCCGGGTTGGTGATACGCAGGAACAGAGGAGCGTCCCGTACACCGAACCCATGCTGCATTTACCCCATGAAGGCATTCTGTATATGATGTTTGAGTAAGTGCATTTCTATTAATAAACCCCATTATTAGAACATACACTATCGGAGTTTCCTTATCTTTCTCCCCATACCACCCTGGAAATACTTGGAGTTCCTTGTGCGAGCTGAGCCATATTAAGGGACCTGAAGGATAGCTTGGAGGCATTTGTGGACCGTATATGCTGTTTTAGACCCCCTATAATTAAGGGGTCCACCAGCTTCGGTAAGAAGTATTTACCCTGAGCACTGGGTGGAGAAAGTCCCTATGGTGGAGGTCCCTCACTTGAAGCTAAAGTGATTTTCAGTCATTGCTGAGAGATCCGTATTGCACTGGGCACTTTAAGGACTGTTGATTTATTTCACTAAGGACTTTTTCACAATATATTTATTTATTTATTTATTCATATATATTTATACACTAGTATATATATATTTATTTATTTATATGTTTATGCACACAAGCACTTTTTTGGTTGTGTTTTAAGTGTTTAAGCGCAATATATTCACCCTTTTTCACTAGTATGCATTGCTAACTAGCTCATTATGAAATACTTACCTTAGAACGAAGCCCCCGCAGCCCTCTTCCTTCCAGGTTTGTTTGTGTCCTCAGGCCATCTGATTGGCCAGGGCCGCAATCACGTCAGTCCCGCACTTGACGAATGTTGTTCGACAGCACTTCAAAATTTAATTTGCTTTAAATATTTTTTTTTTATGAACTCCTTTTATTGGGTTTTAATACAGTACAAATATATAGACAACACAACAACAGTCTTCAAGTCACAAGCACTGAACAAACGCAGGGGCACAAAGGCAGAAGGGGCATTAGATGTATTATAAAGTAGCCTTAAGACTGCAGTACCAAATGAACAAAACAACTAAAGAACCTGTGTTTAACCACCTTGGCCCTATCAATTGCTGAACCTCATGAGTTGTTAGTGCTTTCACTAAGCTAACAAGAGAGAACTGTAGGGAGCACATGCTATTGTTAACTATCCACAGCCGTGGTAGGTTGGCCCAGACTCTATCATATTTCTTGGGGCAACCCCTATGAGCATATGTATCTTTGTAGTAGGGGAGGGCATTATAATGCTCCGTCCTCCCCTTCCACTACCCCAACTATTTTCCTAAACCTCTTCTAACTTAGGGGACCCTATTGAAAGGGAATAGGCTCTAGGAACCATGATGTAAGGGGGGACTTTGGGATCCTAATGTAAGGGGAGATTTTGTGGAGCCTAATGAAAGTGGGGTCCCTGATGTAAGTGCAAACTCTGGGGACCCTGATGTAAGGAGGGGAAACTCTGTAGACCCTGATATAAGAAGGGACTCTTGGGACCCTGATGTAAGGGGGGGGGGGCTCTGGGAACACTGATGAAAGGGGGGGACTGTGGGGACCTGGATTTAAGGAGGGAGAATTCTGGGGACCCTGATGTAAGGAGGGGGGGCTCTGTAGACCCTGATATAAGAAGAAGGGACTCTTGGAACCCTGATGTAAGGAGGGAACACTGATGATAGGAGGGAAACTCTGGGGACCCTGATGTAAGGGGGGAACTTTGAGGACCTTAATTAAAGGGGTAAACTCTGATTAAAGGGGTCAGGCCTGGAGGGCCCAGGCCTAAAGCTGTGTAAGGGGCCCCGAAATTTCTGATGGCTTCCCTGAGTATACAGTAATTGCAGGACAGGACCAAAATATGTGTATAAAATCCCTTTGAAGACTGTCACATCGCCAACATGCCAAAGAATGGGAAGGCCCCATTTTATGTAAACAATGAGGGGTGAGATAAGCCCTATGTACTAGCTTAAACCAAATGAGTCTATCTCCTAGCGTGACTATAATTTTGAATGGATAATCCCATATCTCCCAGTCCCTCCCCGTCCTCAGGATCCAGTTCATGGGCATCAATGGACCACCGCTGACAGAGTACCAAAAGGTCAGGAGAGGATACCCTGAGGAGGTGTGCACATAAAACAAAGGTGGGTTTCTCTGAGCAATCATAACATAGGATTCTTTCTAAATCCGAGGACACCAACTTAGATTCTCCAGCGGAGAATTGACTCCTAAAAGCATGAGACAACTGTAGGAAACAAAAAAGGTAAGGGGGGGGGGGGGGTGAGACGTTGTGATTAGAAACAAAGTATGCAAATGGGCGAATGGATAAGTCTGTAGTGACATCTTTCACAAACTTATTATTGAATTTGGTCCAAGCCACGGGCTCTGAGAATTTAAAAAAATTGGGTAGGGTGGGATTATTCCATAGGGGAGTAGTTGAGGAGACTGCGGCGCTTGGATATTGCTCACAGGCGAGTCTCGCCTTCCAGCCCTGAAGGGTGGTGTGCATTGAGGGCATTAAATCATATGGAGCTCTGGGCCCACAGAATAGTAGACACATAAGGGCCTCCACTAAGTGCACCACTGCTGCTTTAAACTCATTTACAGGCACTTCCTCTTATTCATCGTCCTCCAGTTACCCCACGTCCGCCACCCATCGGGTCCTTACTTATTTTGGCAGGGCAGTGTCTGCTGGTAAAATGAGGCAATTATAGCAGGTGGAGGTGAGTTTTTTTTTTTTACTCTGACCCTAGGAGCACGTCTGTCATGTACAGAGTCTAAAGGCACGGAATGGAATCTCCAAATTGTGCATGCAGAGCATGACGAAGCTGGGGGAAGCAAAAGAACATTGCGCTAGGAAGTTCAAAAGTCATAAAATGCATTAATCTCCTTGCGCGATAATACCTGTGAAAGGTACAGTATATAACCCCTTTACATATCCAAACCCCGTGGTCGGGGACAGTCAACAATTCCAAGAAACTAGGGTTGTCCCAAAATTGTGTATGAGCATGAAAAGGTGCCGTATTTAATTTACGCATGGCCAAGTCCCAAATTTTACTGTAGTGGCACACCATTCTCCTATGGCCTCCCAAGGCAGAGGGATCTCGTGGGGGTCTCATAAGGATCTGGAATGGATGAATGCAGGGCTGGCACTATCATGGGTCCCGCTGGGTTTATTGGACCCAGGCAGAACTTGGAGAGGGGCAGCAAATTGACTCCCAATGTTGCGGCGGGTTACGGGCGGCATTTCCCAATCTCATACTGCCGTCTGTAGTACAAACTGATGAGTATGAGGAGGCGGAGCGTCTCCTCCGGGGAATGCCCCTCACATGATCGTGGTGCGCACAATGACGTCAGACATCAGCACACTCCATCTCACGCAGGACAGGCTGGATCTTCCAGGTCGGTGGCTGCGGCAGACACAGGACTGACAGGAGGACTGAGGACAGGCAGTGGGTGTTTGGCAGACCTGTCCAGTTGTGAGTTATGGAAAAAGATAACAGTATATACAGTGTCTCACAAAAGTGAGTACACCCCTCAAATTTTGTAAATATTTTATTATACCTTTTTCATGTGGCAACACTGAAGAAATGGCACTTTGCTACAATGTAAAGTAGTGAGTGTACAGCTTGTATAACAGTGTAAATTTGCTGTCCCATCAAAATAACTCAACACACAGCCATTAATGTCTAAACCGCTGGCAACAAAAGTGAGTACACCCCTAAGTGAAAATGTCCAAATTGGGCCTAAAGTGTCAATGTTTTGTGTGGCCACCATTATTTTCCAGCACTTTCATACCCTCTTGGGCATGGAGTTCACCAGAGATTCATTGGTTGCCACTGGAGTCCTCTTCCATTTCTCCATGATGACATCACGGAGCTGGTGGATGTTAGAGACCTTGCACTCCTCCACCTTCCATTTGAGGATGTCCCACAGATGTTCAATAGGGTTTAGGTCTGAAGACATGCTTGACCAGTCCATCACCTTTACCCTCAGCTTCTTTAGCAAGGCAGTGGTCATCTTGGAGGTGTATTTGAGGTCATTATCATGTTGGAATACTGCCCTGTGGCCCAGTCTCTGAAGGGAGGGGATCATGCTCTGCTTCACCTGCTTGCCGCCACACACACTTGACACCATCTGAATCAATTAAGTTTATCTTGGTCTCAACAGATCACAGGACATGGTTCCAGTAAACCATGTCCTTAGTCTGCTTGTCTTCAGCAAACTGTTTGCAGGCTTTCTTGTGCATCATCTTTAGAAGAGGCTTCCTTCTGGAATGACAACCCTGCAGACCAATTTGATGCAGTGTGCAGTGTATGATCTGAGCACTGACAGGCTGACCCACCACCCCTTCAACCTCTGCAGAAATGCTGACAGCACTCATATGTCTACTTCTCAAAGACAACCTCTGGATATGACGCTGAGCATGTGCACTCAACTTCTTTGGTCGACCATGGCGAAACCTGTTTTGAGTGGAACCTGTCCTGTTAAACAGCTGTATGATCTTGGCCACCGTGCTGCAGCTCATTTTCAGGGTCTTTGCAATCTTCTTATAGCCTAGGCCATCTTTATGTAGAGCAAAAAATTTTTTTTTCACATCCTCAGAGTTCCTTGCCATGAGGTGCCATGTTGAATTTCCAGTGACCAGTATGAGAGAGTGAGAGCGATAACACCAAATTTAACACACCTGCTCCTCATTCATACCTGAGGCCTTGTAACACTAAGGAGTCACATGACACCGGGGAGGGAAAATGGATAATTGGGCCCAATTTGGAAATTTTCACATCGGGGTATACTCACTTTTGTTGCCAGCGGTTTAAAGATTAATGGCTGTGTGTTGAGTTATTTTGAGGGTACAGCAAATTTACACTGTTATACAAACTGTACTCTCTCTACTGTACATTGTAGCAAAGTATAATTTCTTCAGTGTTGTCACATGAAAAGTTATAATAAAATATTTGAGGGGTGTACTCCCTTTTTTTTTTTTGGGCGGGCAGCATTTTATTCTTGGTCCCAGGCAGCACAATGTCTTGGCCCAGCCCTGGATGAATAGTCAGCCCAGGAATAGCAGAGCATACAAAGGACAGAAAGCGTTCTCTATCTTCCTCGTCCAAGTAATACAAATGAGATAATTGACCGGCTATATAGTACACATTGAGGTCAGGGAAAGCAAATTTAACAATTTTGAACAAAATTCTACTAGTGTATGGCCAAATTTAGTAATTAGTGTGTTATTTCACAAGCCGCTTCAGGCCAATCTTTTTCTTTCATAGTGACAGGGACGTTTAAGTGGGCCATTTACGAGACATGGGATGGGTGAATCCTAGGACCCCAGTAATGAACATTTTTCACAATGCTCTAACCATCTTTTTTGTTCAATGCCTGATCCCAGTTGCATATTATGGGCCATAAAAGAGTTTAGGGCATCATAGACTGGGCAACTTATCATCTGCATCCATCGATCCGGGCATCAACTGAATGTGGTGGGTCCAAAATTGTTCTTGCACAAGGCCCTTTACTGACTATATTTACGCTGTGATATTGCACTTTGAAACATCAAGCACCATGTTACAACACATGTATAAGTGCTACCTTAAAGTATATGTAAACCTCACCACTAAAATTTCACATAAGCTTTAACTTCTAAATGAATTAATGTTAAAAAATACTGAAAATTTCATTAAAATAATACTGGGTGGTCCTGCCATGGAGGCCCTTGTTTAGGTGCTTCCTGCTTTGGGGCTACGGGGTGTAGCACCCTCCTAGTTAGGCTGATAGGTCTTGTTAGGCACATTTAGTTAGTTGGTTCTCCTGTAATCAGCAGAGTGCAATTGCTTTAGGGTATTTCCAGAACATAGTGGGTGGGAGAGTCAAATAAGCAGCCTGAATATTTATGCAGCTCCAGTCAGTCCCTGGGTGGTGTGCCCAGATGGTGGTTGGGAGTTACATAAACAATTTGGAGCCTCAGAGAGCAGGGTTATTCCCTTAGAGGAGTGGTTCCCAGCCAGAAAGGTTACCAGCCCTTCCTGATCATCCTGCTGAGGGTTCTTCCTGCTTCATTGAGGTACTAGCTGTGCTTAGCTGGAGGCCCTATCCTGCTACAAGTCTTCTGGGAGCCAAAAGCAGGGTTCCACTGAGGATCTGACCTGGGAGCTTTACAGAGGGGTCTGCCTGCTTGAGTCTGAGGGAGACACCCAAGCCCTGGGGATATTGTGAGTACAGACGTTGGGGAGAATAATCTCAGTGACTGTTGCTGTTGTTAACCCTTGCTGCACTGAGGATTGCCTTGCCTGGGACATTGCTAATGGTGCACCAGCTCTGCCCACTTTCTGACTTAATGCTTGGGGGTCTGTGTTAGGAAGCTGCCAAGGCCCTGTTTCTGAACCCTTCAGCCCTCCCCAAATTTGCACCCTCCTGCCTCCCCTGTACTGCACCTTCCTGCCCACAACCCCCCCCCCGTACTGCGCCTTCCTGCCCACTGTGTACTGTGCCCTCCTGCCCGCCTTGTACTGCACCTGTACTCTGTACAGATATACATATATATACAGAGGACTGGGAGAGGCATTTATAACAGGGGATGGATATGTACAGGTAGGGGGATAGTGGAATAAAAGGGAGTGGGAGCAGTATGTACAGGGGAAAAGGGGGTCATTGTATATAGGGGGGCAGTGTGTAGAAAGTGTGGGACAGCCACACCAAAATATGTAGAATAATTTAGCGAAAACCATTTTTTTTTTGCCGCTCGTGCCGCAGGTCACCATCTCCCTGGTAGGAGCCCCAGAGCATTACTTTGCCCAGGGGCCTATGATGCTGTTAAGATTGCACTGGTCACCAGGGCTTCCAATGGAGGCTACAATTGGCTCTTTCAACTCACATTATGCAGCATAGTCCATTGTGGTCACCACAGGAAACCTGAAATGCCATGCAGCCATTGCATATGTAGACAGGTAAAGGGTGGGGAAAAGCTGCAGGAGATCAGTAGCACTCCATTTTCTGGTTCCTTCTTTCCTCCTCATATACAGTAAATGTTAAGGAAATTATATGTAAAAGAGAATAGGTTATGTGCTCTTGCTATATTTAAACTGGGTATAATGGGTACCTACATCCCAGTAATGAATTCGATCGAGAAACTACGGGGGGTGGGGGAGGATATTCTTGGTACCATCAAAAGCAACCCAGCCAAATAAAATCAAATGTCTTTTTATACAAAATATGAAAAAATGCAAATGATAAAAAAACACAATATAAAATAATTACACCCATTACAGTGGCGGGACTGTGCATTGAGGTAGTATAGCCAACACAGGGGTGTGTTACTAGTCAAGCGATACTCAACATGTTTTGCGGTTATTCCGCTTGATCAGGACTTACTGATCCTGATCAAGCGGGATAACCACGTATCAATAAGTCCTTCAATGTGCGTTATTATTAAAACCTAGCAGTATGTATGGACTTTATGTCCTAGTATATGTCGCATTATCTGTCCGTGCTATACACAGTTCATGATGGAGCCCAATTTTCCTCCATTTTTTCTATATACGTAGTTGCCTGTTTTTTTTTCTGCTGCCACACTCACCCGGCGGAAATTTTCCGGCACCTGCATTTTGGCCTGTTTACATTTTAAGTGCATGCTTGATAGGGGAAACTGTTCATGTGACTATTGCAGCCACTGAAATCTGTATATACTTTTGATATATGTTTTTCAAGTAGATATCACTTTAAGCCCATATTTATACTTTCTTGGTATAGGAAAAATCTCATTCCCCATTCTAGAGCACTCCTGATAAAGTATTGCTTGACTGTTAAATCCAACTGCCTATAGTAACATACCCCTGTGTTGGGTATATTACCTGCACAGTCATGGCAATGTAATGGGTATAATTATTTTGTAGTGGAAAGTCCTTTTGCCCACTGTAGTTTCCCCAATTATATGTAAAAGGAAAAGCTACAGTCAGGTCCATAAATAATGGGACATCGACACAATTCTAATCTAAACACCACCACAATGGATTTGAAATGAAACAAACAAGATGTGCTTTAACTGAAGACGTTCAGCTTTAATTTGAGGGTATTTACATCCAAATCAGGTGAAATGTGTAGGAATTACAACAGTTTGTATATGTGCCTCCTGCTTTTTAAGGGACCAAAAGTAATGGGACAATTGGCTTCTCAGCTGTTCCATGGCCAGGTGTGTGTTATTCCATCATTATCCCATTTACAAGGAGCAGATAAAAGGTCCAGAGTTCATTTCAAGTGTGCTATTTGCATTTGGAATCTGTTGCTGTCAACTCTCAATATGAGATCCAAAGAGCTGTCACTATCAGTGAAGCAAGCCATCATTAGGCTGAAAAAAACAAAACAAACCCATCAGAGAGATAGCAAAAACATTAGGTGTGGCCAAATCAATTGTTTGGAACATCCTTAAAAAGAAAGAACGCACCGGTGAGCTCAGCAACACCAAAAGACCCGGAAGACCACGGAAAACAACTGTGGTGGATGACCGAAGAATTCTTTCTTTCCCTGGTGAAGAAAACACCCTTCACAACAGTTGCCCAGATCAAGAACACTCTCCAGGAGGTAGGTGTATGTGTGTCAAAGTCAACAATCAAGACAAGACTTCACCAGAGTGTATACAGAGGGTTCATCACAAGATGTAAACCATTGGTGAGCCTCAAAAACAGGAAGGCCAGATTAGAGTTTGCCAAACAACATCTAAAAAAGCCTTCACAGTTCTGGAACAACATCCTATGGACAGATGAGACCAAGATCAACTACCAGAGTGCCAGAGTGATGGGAAGAGAAGAGTATGGAGAAGGAAAGGAACTGCTCATGATCCAAAGCATACCACCTCATCAGTGAAGCATGGTGGTGGTAGTGTCATGGCGTGGGCATGTATGGCTGCCAATGGAACTGGTTCTCTTGTATTTATTGATGATGTGACTGCTGACAAAAGCAGCAGGATGAATTCTGAAGTGTTTCGAGCAATATTATCTGCTCCTATTCAGCCAAATGCTTCAGAACTCATTGGATGGCGCTTCAAAGTGCAGATGGACAATGACCCGAAGCATACTGCGAAAGCAACCAAAGAGTTTTTTAAGGGAAAGAAGTGGAATGTTATGCAATGGCCAAGTCAATCACCTGACCTGAATCCGATTGAGCATGCATTTCACTTGCTGAAGACAAAACTGAAGGGAAAATGCCCCAAGAACAAGCAGGAACTGAAGACAATGTAGAAAAAGTGGTTGAAACAAGAAAATTCCAAACACTCGCCCAGCGCTTCTTATTAAAGGGGATAAAACCATACAATAGATATAAAAATATAAAATCACATAAAATTTGCTGATCGCAGCCGCTGTAGTAAAAAGCAATATATAGAAGATGTAAAAAATACTGTAAAAAATACTCAGACTAGTATAGTTCAGCACTTAGTCACATCCAGCAGCGCCCAATATGTAAAAACATATATAAGATCATATAGTCCTCATAAATTAGTAAAAACACTGTCTTTTAGCTTGATTATTGTTCATGACATAGCCAGACAATCCATATTTTAGTGATCCCCGGTGTTTTGATGTATATTCGGTATCGACCTTCACCACACCATACGTGACCCCCTGAAGAGTGGGCACTCACCAGAAACACTATAAAGATACGCCTGTAAGCATTGGTTGCTTGAACCCTTGACACTCCTGGATATCTCTGCCAGTACCAGATGGCCTCCACATACGTGCTCCAATTAAGGATCAGATCGTGTCATGAAAATGAAATAAAATGGGGGCACAATAGTGTGATACCGTTTCAAAAATTTATTGAACAAAACCACTCCAAAGTGAACCCCCAAATCCAATATGCTTACATTAAAAACAATTAGTCAAGCACTGATAATAGTAACCCACTGGTTATGGCCAGCTCACCGCTGCTGCATGATAATTTTCCAGCTTCCTCTGTAGGTGAGATCCGGACCCCAGCCACGACTCCGTAGGGTTACCAGGAAAACAGCATGCCTGTGTTCTGACGCGTTTCGTCTGTTTTGACTTCTACTGAGGACTCAGGCATACTGTCTGCTGTTCCCATTTTATAAAGAGGGTAATTAGGACTGTTTCCATCGCCTTAGGTATCGCTCCTTCCCCTAGGAGGAGCTCAAAACGCCGCAAATGCCGCCAATCTATTTGCTTCCGGTATCCGCAATACCGGAAGTGACGTCTAAAGTAAACAAAAGCTTTTGGTCAGATGTCCAAGCGTCACCTCCGATCCCGGAAACCGGAAGTGACGATCCCGGAAGTGACGCCGAAGCTAAACAAAAGCCTATGGCCGGATATCCAAGCGTCATTTCCGGCCGTACTGATACCGCTATTACCGCTGTAACTCCTTCCGGAGTATTCACCCCAGATGTTGTTCCCTAGTGGGGCTGTACAGATCGGTCACTGTATGCATAATAATATTGTGCTTTCCGCGGCTGAAAACCACAGTTTTGATATTATTAATACCCGCGATGCTTTATAATAATAATCCTTACCAGAGGACAGTCCTAATTCCCTAACAATATGAAAATACATATGCGATAATAAATTAATATATGCATTCAGTTTTCACCGATACACTTCCACATCCTCCAGGAATATAGTTCATATACATTTCAATAGCCCACATAAAGGACTATGTACAGTAAAATCAATATATTAAAAACGCAATTCTGCTTAGATTATAAAAACACCAATTGCACATAAAATTAATATCAAATTACCTCAAAATATATAGCACCCTCGATTGCTAATTTATTCATGGGAGAGTGGGAAGATAGAAGGATCTACGCTGGACGTAGGAAGGAGTTGTTATTATATAAAAGATATATTGATGACGTGTTTTTTATCTGGGCGGGTGATGAAGTATCTCTGCTGACTTACATGAATGAGTTAAACACAAACACACAGAACATTAAATTGGAGTTCACTTGGAGCAGAGACACTATCAATTATCTTGATGTTAGTGTGTCTTTAGTGGATGGTAAAATCAACACGAAAGCATACTTTAAACCAACAGACCGCAACGGATACCTACCTATACAAAGTGGACACCATCCCACGTGGCTGAGAAACATACCAAAGGGACAAATGCTGAGAATCCGCCAAAATTGTACACAGGATGAGGATTTCTTGACTCAATCAACCCTTATTAAGGATAAATTCTTGGAGAAGGGTTATGAGGTACGTCATCTAGACAAAACCATTCGGGAAGTATTGGACATTCCCCAAAGTGAGTGTCTGACTACCAAAGAAAAGGTTATTAATGACAGACACCAATGGGGTTTTATCACAGATTATAATGTACAATACCGGGAGTTTGAAGAAGTTTTTAAGACACATTGGAACATTTTAAAAATGGACAAAATTTTGGGACCTGTTTTACCCTCTAACCCAATTTTTATCTATCGCAAAGCACCCAGCATTGGAGATCGAATTGTGAAAAAAGTTTTGGATTTGCCGAAGGCTCCTCAGATGTTCTGGAACACTCCAGGCTTTTATGCCTGTAGACGCTGCAAAGCGTGTCGGCAAGTAAACACGCACTTTAAGGGGCTCACTGCTTTCACATCCAACGCCAATGGCAGGACCTTTGAAATGAAAGAAACAATAACGTGCATGTCTACACATGTAGTATATGGCATGGAGTGCCCGTGCGGCATGATTTATATTGGCCGCACAAAGCGGAAACTGGGTGTAAGGATTGCAGAACATATCTATAACATTAGTATAGGTTTTAGAGAACATAGTGTCCCCTTACACTTTAGGGACACACATATGAGGGACCCATCGGTATTAAAGTTTTGGGGGATTGAAAAAATGCCCCACTCCTGGCGTGGTGCCAATAGGGTTAGAGAATTATCCAAGAAAGAGACAGAATGGATATACCGGACCAATGCCTTAACACCGAATGGTTTAAACGTGGACTTGGATTTAAATTGCTTTTTAAGTAATTATTGAGGGGCTTTTTTCCTCCCCCCTCCGTTTTTATGATTATCTTTTTTTTTTTTTATAAATTCAATGTTTATTGAAATAGGCATACAACATATGTAAGAGCAATGGTACATGTCCAAAAACAGTAGGCAAGCAGAAGACAATGTACAAGGTAATAAACGAAAACATATCTCAGGACAGGTGGTCCAACATAGAGAAACACGAGCGGTAAGAACCAAGAGCCGACTATAGGGCGTTGGCCCTCCAAAAAGGTTTTATGATTATCTTAACTAGCATAATACACATTTATCCTCGCCACTTTTAATAATAATTTTTTATCGAGTCATTTATATGGTTTTATCAAGCGGTGAATAACTTAACATCTCTTATATCTCTGGTATTTTTTAATATTTTTAATATTTCTAATAAGTTTAATCTCTTTTTATATATTCTGAGGTAATTTGATATTAATTTTATGTGCAATTGGTGTTTTTATAATCTAAGCAGAATTGCGTTTTTAATATATTGATTTTACTGTACATAGTTCTTTATGTGGGCTATTGAAATGTATATGAACTATATTCCTGGAGGATGTGGAAGTGTATCGGTGAAAACTGAATGCATATATTAATTTATTATCGCATATGTATTTTCATATTGTTAGGGAATTAGGACTGTCCTCTGGTAAGGATTATTATTATAAAGCATCGCGGGTATTAATAATATCAAAACTGTGGTTTTCAGCCGCGGAAAGCACAATATTATTATGCATACAGTGACCGATCTGTACAGCCCCACTAGGGAACAACATCTGGGGTGAATACTCCGGAAGGAGTTACAGCGGTAATAGCGGTATCAGTACGGCCGGAAATGACGCTTGGATATCCGGCCATAGGCTTTTGTTTAGCTTCGGCGTCACTTCCGGGATCGTCACTTCCGGTTTCCGGGATCGGAGGTGACGCTTGGACATCTGACCAAAAGCTTTTGTTTACTTTAGACGTCACTTCCGGTATCGCGGATACCGGAAGCAAATAGATTGGCGGCAATTGCGGCGTTTTGAGCTCCTCCTAGGGGGAGGAGCGATACCTAAGGCGATGGAAACAGTCCTAATTACCCTCTTTATAAAATGGGAACAGCAGACAGTATGCCTGAGTCCTCAGTAGAAGTCAAAACAGACGAAACGCGTCAGAACACAGGCATGCTGTTTTCCTGGTAACCCTACGGAGTCGTGGCTGGGGTCCGGATCTCACCTACAGAGGAAGCTGGAAAATTATCATGCAGCAACGGTGAGCTGGTATCACGTACCTGGTGAAGACTGGAATGTTGTGGAGGCCTCTCTTGCTCCTCCTGTCTGACACTCCTGAAGGTGGGAACAGAGAGTGTAAGGCAAGGAGTGGCACGAGTGCCGTAGCGGCTAGCTGGTGGTGTTCACTCCGTAGGTGGGTACAGCTGGTAGTTGCAGTCCTTGGAACAGGGCGCAGTGGCAGCTTGGCACCAAAGCGTGGGAGCAGTAGCCAGCAGAAACCTGGCAGTGAGGTACAGAATCAGCAAGCAAGCAAGTCCAGAAGATAAGCCAAGGTCGATAACAGCCGGGCAGCGCGGTACAAGGTAAGCAGGCAGATCAGATCCGTTTAAGCAAGCCAAGGTCAGGATAGTAAGCAACAGAGCAGGAGCACGGGCAGAGGCAAAGTCCAAAGGCAGGCCGGGTCATACACAGGTGAGAAGTAACAACAGATCAGGTCTCAGAACCACGGGAACAAGCTGAAGACCATTCAGCAACTGCTCACAGTATTAGAGCAGTTTAAATAGGCCACTGGGAGCCAAATGCTAATTGGTGAGTGCAGGTGTGCAATGTGCACGGGTGTGAGCGAAAGTCTGTACTGGCCTTCTGGTGGAGGAAATCCGGTTTACCTTACATTGCCCCCCCCTAATGGGCAGCCTCCGGATGCCCATCTGAGACATCTTCGCAGGATGAGCTTGGAAAAAGTTTTTCACCAGTCTTGGAGCATGAACATTAGCTTCAGGCTCCCACGAGTTTTCCTCAGGACCATAACCTTTCCACTTGATTAAATATTGGGTACCTCCTCTCCCTCTCCTACAATCCACAATGGCCTCAATTTCATACTCCTCTTCATCGTCAATCATGATTGGTGCTGGAGGGTCCGGATTACGGGCAGGAAAGGGATCTGGTACAGCAGGCTTTAGCAGGGACACATGAAAAACTGGGTGAATCTTGTACTTCTCAGGTAGAAAAAGTTCATAAGCTGTCGGATTTATCATTCTTTTTACAGCAAATGGACCGATGTACTTGGGGGCCAATTTCTTGGAAGGACAGGCCATCTTCAAATTAGTGGTTGATAACCAAACCCTGTCCCCTGGCTTGAGATCCAGATCACCCCTTCTCTTTTTATCAAAGTATTTCTTGTTGTCTTGTTGAGCCTTGGCAATAGCTTCCTGCAGAAGTTTATTGTTGCTTTGTAGAAACCTCAGTCACTCCTGAACCGCTGGAACAGGTGAATCAAAGACAGCATCAGGTAAAAAAGAAGGATTGAATCCGAAGTTCGCAAAGAATGGAGTTTGACCAGTAGCCGAGTGGACAGAATCATTGTAAGCGAACTCTGCTAGAGGAAGGAGCGAAGCCCAATCATCCTGTGAGAAAGAAGAAAAACACCGAAGGTATTGCTCTAGGGTCTGGTTGGTTCGTTCCGTCTGACCATTCGTCTGGGGATGATATGCTGAAGAAAACCATGTCTCAATCTTAAGTGCCTTACAAAGTTCTTTCCAGAATTTGGACGTAAACTGGACTCCTCGGTCAGACGTTATGCTCCGAGGAACCCCATGCAACCGCACTATTTCTTTGACAAATGCTTTTGCAGTCTCTGGAGCAGATGGTGTTCCAATCATTGGTACAAAGTGTGCCATCTTTGATAGCCTATCAATGATCACAAAAATAGAAGTAAAGTTTTCAGATACTGGGAGCTCGACAATAAAGTCCATATTAATCATTTCCCAGGGCTTGGTAGGAATGGGCAAAGGCCTTAATAGGCCCCAAGCTTTAGTCTTGTCTCCTTTGCTTCGGATACAGGTTTCACAAGTCTTCACATAATCCTGGCAATCTGCCCTCAGGCTAGGCCACCAAAAGGACCGTTGTAAAAGTTCCAGAGTCTTGCGCATCCCAAAATGCCCTGCCAAAGGGTGGTCATGGCACAAATTTAAGACTGACTGGCGAAGACTTGAAGGTACAAATACTTGTTGCTCATGGATGAACAATCCATCCCGTTCTTGCAATTGTGAATCACATGGTGGACCTTCCTCCTCTGATGCTTGTTTGAGCTGTGACACAAAATCTCCTTGCAGTAACAGAAAATTTTGCGAGGATAGGATGGTGTCAGGTTGAGTAGCTTCCTTTTCTTCCAGAAACATACGTGACAGGGCGTCAGGTTTTCCATTCTTAGAACCAGGTCTGTAGGTTATGTGAAATGAGAATCTTGAAAAAAAATAAGGCCCACCTGGCCTGACGGGGTCTTAGACGCTTAGCTGTACGGAGATACTCTAAATTTTTGTGATCCGTGAAAATCAGGATTGGATGACTTGCTCCCTCAAGCAGATAACGCCATTCCTCCAGAGCGGACTTGATGGCGAGTAACTCACGGTCTCCCACATCATAATTTCTCTCTGATGGACTGAGTTTTCTTGAGAAGAAAGCCACGGGATGTAGAAGAGACTTAGCGCCTTGTCGCTGAGATACGATAGCACCAACTGCATTTTCCGAGGCATCGACTTCCAGGACATAAGGTAATGCAGGATCAGGATGTTGCAGAATTGGTGCTGATGTAAATAGAGCTTTTAATTTATCAAAGGCAAGTTGCGCTGCTGGAGTCCACTGAAATCGGGTGTTTTGTTTAGTAAGCTGTGTAATGGGGCTGATGATAGCTGAGAAGTTCTTGATAAATTTACGATAAAAGTTAGCAAATCCAACAAATCTCTGGACTCCTTTTCGATCTGCTGGCACTGGCCACTCAAGAATGGCACTAACTTTTTGTGGGTCCATTGCAATGCCTGATGTTGCGATAATAAGCCCCAGAAACTGGATTGTTTCTTTCTCAAATTCACACTTCTCAGACTTTGCGTATAACCGATGTTCCCGGAGACGGTTGAGGACCTTTTTAACGTGCAGCCGGTGTTCTTCAATGGAAGGGGAGAATATGAGTATGTCATCAAGGTACACAATCATAAAAAGGTCAAGGAAGTCCCTAAAGATATCATTGACGAAATGCTGGAACGTTGCTGGGGCATTACACAGTCCAAAGGGCATGACTAAATACTCAAAATGCCCAAAGCGGGACCGGAAAGCTGTTTTCCATTCATCCCCCTTCCGGATCCTTACTAGGTTATATGCACCTCGAAGGTCAAGCTTTGTGAACACTTTCGCTGTTCTGAACCGCTGGAAAAGTTCTGGAACAAGAGGAAGAGGATATCTGTTTTTAATTGTTATTTTGTTTAGCTCTCTATAGTCCACACAGGGTCTCAGGGTGTGATCCTTCTTTTCAACAAAAAATATTCCAGCCCCTGCAGGGGATGTGGATGGACGGATGAATCCCCTTTCTAGGTTCTCATTAATGTATAGGCGCAATGTCTCAAGCTCAAGTTCTGATAGGGGAAAAATACGTCCAAATGGAATCTCGGCCCCGGGTAACAGTTCAATTGGGCAATCGTACGCCCGATGGGGCGGTAAGGTCTCAGCATTCTTCCTATCAAAAACATCTAAGAAATCATGGTAAGTTAATGGAACATATTGTGAAACTGAAGTCTCTGGTTGCAGTTCCATAAGGGGGGCCGAGGTGGTGACCGTATTAGGAAAACAGTGTTGCTGGCAGTAGGTGGTAGGGAATGAAACAGCTCCAGACTCCCAGTTTATTTGGGGATTGTGTGCCTGCAACCACGGAATGCCCAGGATGATGGGGAACAAAGGTGATGGGATAATGTCCAGGGTTAGGTATTCTGAATGATTAGAGGAGGTTACTGCCAGTAGCGGACACGTTTCTTGTGTGATAGGACCTGACTTGAGATTCGAGCCATCCGCCAAATTAATCTTCAGATGCTGCATTTTAGCTTGCAGTGGAACCTTGTATTGTTCAGCAAATGAATAGTCCATAAAACAACTGCAGGCCCCGGAGTCAATAATGGCTTGAGTTTGGATGCTCCCTCCAGGTAGCTGCAGGGAGAGAGTCAGCGAAAGGTGAGAGGAGATGCTCTTCAGAGGATATCTGGGAGTATCAGAAACAAGGACAGTCTTACGTGGTCTTATCAGGCAGTCACGCAGAAAGTGATCAATGCCCCCACAGTAAAGGCATAAATTGTTCTGCTTGCGTCTAAGTCTTTCCTTGGCTGACAGAGGTGGACGAGAAAGTCCCAACTGAACAGACTCAACCTTGAAAGAGGATGGTGGCGGAGCTGGGGATACAGGTGCTGCTGGTGTCCATGTAGGTGGAATGTTGCCAGATTTTTCTGCCCTCCTCTCTCGGATTCTGCGATCAAGCTGAATAGCAAGCTGGATCAATTTGAGAGCGTAGTTGGTGGATCTAGTCTGGCAAGTTCATCTTTAAGAGCCTCTGAAAGACCCAAACGAAACTGGTACTGCAAGGCTGCATCATTCCAGGCAGTGTCAGAACTCCATTTGCGGAACTTAACAACATAGTCCTCCACAGGCTGAAGCCCTTGCTGGAGTTTATGTAGAATAGCTTCTGCTGTGGAGGTCCGTTGGGGATCATCATAGATCTGGGCCATGGCTTCAAAGAAGGAAGAGACTGATGCAAGAACTGGGCTGGCCTTTTCCAGAAGCTGATGAGCCCATGACTGTGGTTCCTCACGCAAGAGAGAAATGACAAAGCCCACCTTAGTAAATTCAAGGGAGAAAGTTCGTGGTTGTAACTCGAAATACAACTGGCAGGCATGGCGGAAGGCCCGAAACTTATAGCGATTTCCTGAAAAGCGTTCTGGGGTAGGTACCCGAGGCTCTGGAGGAGGAACCATTACTGTAGATGCAGTAGCTGGAGCAGGAACAGTAGCTGAAGTGCCAGGTACAGAAGCTTGAGATACAACGGGCAGGGAGCGTAAATGACCTTCAATCCGGAAGTAATTCTCCTGGAGTCCGGTCACCACTTGGATTAAGGCCGTGATTTGTTGGCACACCGCTTCAAGCAGAGAGGAGCCTCCTCCAGTCTCAGTCATGGCTGAATGGTACTATCACGTACCTGGTGAAGACTGGAATGTTGTGGAGGCCTCTCTTGCTCCTCCTGTCTGACACTCCTGAAGGTGGGAACAGAGAGTGTAAGGCAAGGAGTGGCACGAGTGCCGTAGCGGCTAGCTGGTGGTGTTCACTCCGTAGGTGGGTACAGCTGGTAGTTGCAGTCCTTGGAACAGGGCGCAGTGGCAGCTTGGCACCAAAGCGTGGGAGCAGTAGCCAGCAGAAACCTGGCAGTGAGGTACAGAATCAGCAAGCAAGCAAGTCCAGAAGATAAGCCAAGGTCGATAACAGCCGGGCAGCGCGGTACAAGGTAAGCAGGCAGATCAGATCCGTTTAAGCAAGCCAAGGTCAGGATAGTAAGCAACAGAGCAGGAGCACGGGCAGAGGCAAAGTCCAAAGGCAGGCCGGGTCATACACAGGTGAGAAGTAACAACAGATCAGGTCTCAGAACCACGGGAACAAGCTGAAGACCATTCAGCAACTGCTCACAGTATTAGAGCAGTTTAAATAGGCCACTGGGAGCCAAATGCTAATTGGTGAGTGCAGGTGTGCAATGTGCACGGGTGTGAGCGAAAGTCCGTACTGGCCTTCTGGTGGAGGAAATCCGGTTTACCTTACAGCTGGCCATAACCAGTGGGTTACTATTATCAGTGCTTGACTAATTGTTTTTAATGTAAGCATATTGGATTTGGGGGTTCACTTTGGAGTGGTTTTGTTCAATAAATTTTTGAAACGGTATCACACTATTGTGCCCCCATTTTATTTCATTTTCATGACACGATCTGATCCTTAATTGGAGCAAGTCTGTGGAGGCCATCTGGTACTGGCAGAGATATCCAGGAGTGTCAAGGGTTCAAGCAACCAATGCTTACAGGCGTATCTTTATAGTGTTTCTGGTGAGTGCCCACTCTTCAGGGGGTCACGTATGGTGTGGTGAAGGTCGATACCGAATATACATCAAAACACCGGGGATCACTAAAATATGGATTGTCTGGCTATGTCATGAACAATAATCAAGCTAAAAGACAGTGTTTTTACTAATTTATGAGGACTATATGATCTTATATATGTTTTTACATATTGGGCGCTGCTGGATGTGACTAAGTGCTGAACCATACTAGTCTGAGTATTTTTTACAGTATTTTTTACATCTTCTATATAGGAACTGAAGACAGTTGCAGTAGAGGCCTAGCAGAGCATCACCAGGAATGAAATCCAGCATCTGGTGATGTCTATGCGTTCCAGACTTCAGGCTGTAATTAAATGCAAAGGATTTGCAACCAAGTATTAAAAAGTGAAAGTTTGATTTATGATTGTTAATCTGTCCCATTACTTTTGGTCCCTTAAAAAGTGGGAGGCACATATACAAACTGTTGTAATTCCTACGCTGTTCACCTGATTTGGATGTAAATACCCTCAAATTAAAGCTGAAAGTCTTCAGTTAAAGCACATCTTGTTTGTTTCATTTCAAATCCATTGTGGTGGTGTATAGAGCCAAAAAGATTAGAATTGTGTCGATGTCCCAATATTTATGGTGCTGACTGTATGTAAAATGATTCAGGCTCTGTGTTTCTCCTAAGCAATGCAGGCAGATCATAGATGGTGGGAGGGGCAAACAGGGCGTACATATTTTTCTGAAACTGCCTTCACATCCTGTCTCAGTACTCTGTTCAAGCGCCTTCAGCCCTGACACAAGCCATGCTACAACATTGATTGCACATTGTAGTAAGTGCGCAGTATGCTTTGAAATCAGAGTAAGCAATTTCAGTTAAGAAGAGGAGCCTTTACAACTGTGCAAAACTGAAGGTATGATTCTGTCCCACCAGATCAGAAGAAAGCTTGGCTCATGATTGATCACTTCATTTTCAGTCCATACACCTGACATGACATGTGAAAACTCCTTGTAAAGTGGGGTACACACTATAAGAAAATCGGGCGAACGATCGTCCGTTTTTCCCCGTTATTTCACATCAAATTGGAACCAATGAACGAAAATTCTCGTACGAGAAAGGCCTTTTTTTGTTGTTGTTTATTGTTTCTGATCATGCGCAGTCTTTCTTTTCAGATTTTTCTTGTACAAAAATCGTACAAAAATGGTACATATTAACCACTTCTGGCCTGGAAGATTTTCCCCCTTAATGACCAGGCAATATTTGCTATTCGGCACTGCGTTACTTTAACGGACAATTGACGTTCTTTTTTTCCCACAAATAGAGATTTCTTTTGGTGGTATTTGATCACCTGTGCGATTTTTTTGTTTTTTGCGCTATAAACAAAAAAAGAGTGACAATTCTGGAAAAAAAACAATATTTTTCACTTTTTGCTATATAACATTCTCAAAAAAAAAATTTTAAATCACATTTTTTTTAACATTTAAGGCCAATTTGTTTTCTGCTACATATTTTTGGTAAAAAAATTGCAATAAGCGTATTTTGATTGGTTTGCGCAAACGTTATCGCGTCTACTAACCACTGGAAAGATTTATGTAATTTTTATCGTTTTTTTTTTTTTTTTACTAGTAATGGCGGCGATCTGCGATTTTTAGCGGGACTGCGACATTGTAGCAGACAGATTGGACCTCTAACTGACAGTTTTGACACTTGGAGGGGGGGGGCAGTGACATTTCTACAGTAATCAGTGCTAAAAGTATGCACTGTTATTGTAATAATGACACTGGCAGGGTAAGGGGTTAACTTTGTGGGTGATCAAGGGGTTAAATGTGAGCCTAGGGGAGTGATTCTAACTGTGGGGGGGGCGTGGCTTGTGAAATTATCATAGAGACGTGTGATCCTATATAGAAGGATCACAGGGGCTCTATGATCATTCCAGGGAGAAGAACGGTCTGCTGTTTTTACAACAGCCACAACAGTTCTTCTCTCTCAGCGGGGAGCAATTGCGGGTGTCAGGCGGCAATCGGAAAAGCCTGCCCCGTGCAACAGCTTTCCTGCTGCCGAGTGGGGGCGGGAGTGCACCGCCGGCGGCATGCGCTTGCCCCCAAACTGCCTGAATGCAACCGACGTAGATCTACGTCGATTAGCACAGGAGGGCCGCACTGCCGCAGTAAAAAGGCGGCGGGCGGTCCGGAAGTGGTTAAGCGAAAATCATTTGTTTTTTCCTGTATGAGAAACATTTTGGTGTTTGTCTCTTCGAGAATTTTCTTACGAAAATTCTGAATCGACTGTCGAAATTTGTGTACCCCCTATACGAAAATTGTACGAAAATTCTTTGGACGAAAATGTTCACCCGATTTTCTTATAGTGTGTACTAGCCTTATAAGGCCCGTACACTGGAAGAATCGTAAGTAAAATTTTGTCCGTCGAACGATGTGCCAATTTTCGGATTGTTAGTATAGTGCTTTCGACAGCCAATTACGGATTTTTGGACGACAAAAACTGGACATGCAGGCTATAAAAATTTTATTGTACGTGAACGCAACATTACGATTTTCGTTTTATCTAGCACAGTTTTCGTCCGAAAAAAATCATAAGACCAAGACTAGGCATGCTCAGAAACTAAAGAATATATACAAACAATTCAACACATGACATCACTTCTAATGTTGAATTCTGTCGTATGGAATTTTCGTATAAAAGTAGCCTCTTCATTTTCCATATGAGACTAGCATGCAACAAAAAACTAAAGAAAATTTGTCTGATAATCTGATGTGTGTACGAGGCTTTAGGCTCTGTTCAGATCTGTGTGACCTGAGTGCTATGTGTAGGCAGCTCATTTATTTCAATAGGCTTCCCTACCTGCAGAAATGCATGGAAGGAAGTCCCCGACCCCCTTTTTTTTAACTGAGCCACATGGTGCTACGTCTCCTCCATGTATTTTGTCATACATGACAACGTGCTACGTTTGCCGGTGCGTGGTAGTGTCATCAAAAACTATTGGCACCCATCCGCATCTGCCAAAAAGCAGGGGGTTGCCTGCAGATCGGGAATGCGCACAATTTCCTGCATATTCCTGACCCACAATAATGTTCTTTAGGGTGGCTAAAAAAAAAAAAAAAAAAAAAAGATCTCTTTTACACCATACCATCCCTTTAAAAAATATATCCAAGAGCATACGCCATACAGTGTACGTCAAGCATTACAGTAAGTAGCTAAGAATAGCAAAGGAAAGCACACACATCAGATAAGGAATAAAGGAAAAGAAGGATATGACCATTTGCAGGATAAAAGAACACTGAATTGTACAACAATAAAATATAGTTGTTTTTTCTTTTACTTTCAAACCGTATTGATTTTTCTTCGGTTCTGCTGAAAACTGCAATCTCTCAAGTGGAATTCCCAAAGCTAGCATCTTTTTTTTTTACATAAAGCAGAAAGACTTCATGTGTTCTTCCCTCCTGTAAGAAAGTGTTAAAGTGATAGCACTTTGCGAAACAATAGAAGTTCAAACAACCAACTAATTTTGTTTACTTTAATTTTTCTTTTTGAGTAAACTTAACCACTTCAGCCCTGGGAGATTTAGCCCCCTTCATGACCAGGCCATTTTTTTGCGATACAGCACTGCGTTATTTTAACTGACAATTGTGCGGTCGTGCAACACTGTACCCAAATAAAATTGATGTCCTTTTTTTCCGAATTTCCAATTTAGACCAATATGTATTCTGCCATATGTTTTTGGTAAAAAGAATCCCAATTAGTGTATATTGATTGATTGTCAATGAAACGCCTGTACCAAGTGGAGTGAAACCCAGCGTCTTCGGGAACCTTGCTAAACTCAATATCTAGACCAGTGTTTCTCAACCAAGATTCCATGGAACCCTAGGGTGCCTCCAGAGGTTGCTAGGGGTTCCTTGAGCAATGGGCAATTTCTGCCTCTCAGATTCCCCTGATACCATTGATCTTTTTAGCTATCTGAAAGAAGGTAATTCTTCCCAGTGTCCACAAGTATAAGTTATAGTGTCTACAAGCTATGGGATAGATTTATGGAATTTTTTTTTACTACTAGTAATGGTGGTGATCAGCGACTTTTAGCAGGACTGCGACATTGCTGCGGACAAATCTGACACTAAGTGACACTTTTTGGGGACCAGTGACACCAATACAATGATCAGTGCTAAGGAAAATGAAGTGTCACTGTACTAATGACAATGGCTGCGAAGGGGTTAACATCAGGGGCAATCAAAAGGTTAAATGTGTTCCCTGGGAGTGCTTGCTAACTGTGTGGGGGAGGTGCTTTGACTGGGGGAAGACAGAGATCCGTGTTCCTTCTTAGCAGAAACACAAGATCTCCATCTTCCCCTTTCACAGACCGCCATTCTGCCTCTCTCGCGAACAATCACGAGTAGGCCATAAAGTGAAGCCGTTTTACGTTTAATCCCATTCCCATATATGGGGCACTAAATTCTTTTCATTCCAGTAAAAAGATCTATTGGTTTTGAGCAAGAAAATTAAAGTTCTCTATGTAAAATCATGCAGTTTATTCTTTTTTAAGTCGGCAATAGTTCCTGTCTCGCGTAATCATATTTTGATCATGAGTGATGAGGCTTCGCAGAGCAATCATCACGTGCTTCCTGCTAGACCAATGAGGGGGCGCTATTTTGGAACGACATGTAAACATAAGTCAAAGATGTCTGTAGCCCTTGTTGTCAATATCGAGTAGAAAAGAGGAGGAAATTACAGGCAGACCTCCTTCAAAACTCCGTAAAAAGGATTATAAACAATTCCATATGCAGCTGACGTCCATAAAGAAAGAAGAAATAAAGCATTTTACCTGCACACGGTGGGATACGTTCAGAAACAGCATCAAGCGGTGGCTTGTGTTGCTGAGCGAGAGTCGGAAAATAGCAGAAACATACAAGCATTGTCTAGATCAGCCTTTTTCAACCTTTTCAACACAGAGGAACCCTTGAAATTTTCAGGTCTCAGGGAACCCCCTGCTAAAAATGACTATATTTACAACTCATGATACATTAGTGTGATGGTCAGTGGGATGAATGCTCCTTACACTTGTGGACACTGGGAAGAATTCCCTTCTTCCAGATAGCTAAAAAGATCAATGGTATCAGGGGGAACTTATCTGAGAGGCAGAAATTGCCCATTGCTCAAGGAACCCCTAGCAACCTCTGGAGGCACCCTAGGGTTCCATGGAACCCTGGTTTGAAAACAATGGTCTATATCAGTGTTTCTCAACCTTTTTTTCGTCAAGGCGCCCTTTAAAATTATGGACAGCCTCGTGGCACCCTTTAAAATTATGAACAGTCTTGAGGCACCCCATCCTAAAATGTAAAACACTATTCTTTTAGTTTTACATGAAGCAACAATATCCACACATGTAGGAGTCCCAATGTTAGAGGTGCAAACTGGTACTGACTAATATTCCAATGTTTCTCTTCTTCCTCAGTTTTTCTCCATCACTCAGCTAATGTGACCCAAAGCTGATGGAGAGAGGCAGGGGATAGTCAAACAAGGATTCCATACATCCTCCTTATCAACTGATGATGCCATTGGTTGTTAGGAGGTTGGCAGCTAGAAGGTCCTAATGGTGCACAATAAAAACCTGTGGCTTTGTGTAACTCAAAAGCAGGCTTCATGCACACTCCAGCTTGTATACAATTTTTGGGCAATTTTTAGGCATTTTGCTGAGGCACCCCTGAAGAAACCTCAAGGCACCCTAGGGTGCCTTGGCACCCTGGTTGAAAAAGGCTGGTCTATATATTGAGTTTAGCAAGGTTCCCGATGATGCTGGGTTTCACTCCACTTGGTACAGGCGTTTCATTGAGAAAAAGCGATTGGATGCGGCAGAGAAATGGGTTACACAGCGTCCTGAACCTGATAATGATCACAAAGGCCAGTCTGTGTCAGGTAGTAGTACTTCAGCAATTGAATGTCCAACAAGGAAACTTAAAGAGGTTGTAAACCCAAATTTTTTTTTTCACCCTGAAAGAGAAACACATAATGAGCTAGTATGCATCGCATACTAGCTCATTAGGAAATACTTACCTTAGAACGAGCCCCCACCGTGCCGCCCGCTTACCTCTATGACGGGCGACATGTTCAGTCACCCGTCTTCCGGGATCGCGGCATCCGGCCATTTGATTGACCGGAGCTGCGGTGACGTCACTCCCGCGCACACGTGCGGGAGCCGACGGTCACGGCACAGGGCTCTGAAGGAACGGCACGAGCGGCCGTTCCTTCAGAGCGCATGCGCCAGTGACGTCACTGGCTGCATGTAAGGTAAATATCTCCTAAACGGTACATGTTTAGGAGATATTTACAGTACCTATAGGTAAGCCTTATCATAGGCTTACCTATAGGTACAACTTGCAGAGGAGGGTTTACTTCCTCTTTAAGTCCAGGACGGGCCTGTCAGTAGTTTGTGCAGGTCTCTTGCTTCCTGCATTGTGTATTATTTGTAAGAAAACTGACAAGTACATTACTGTGGCAGGCAAATGCCAGAAGGACCATCTTTCACAGGCAGAAACATTGTCAGCAGGTAGGTAAAAACAAAGTACACACACACACGTACGATTGAACTTTGACGTTTTATACCATTGGTACCATAGCTAACTTTCAATAACAATTCCATCATTTACTTAATATTTATTGTTCAGTCAGTCAGATTTTCATTGTTTTGCATACAGCTACAGCCAGAACACTCAATATTGTTTAACCATTAACAGTTTTAACTCAATTTTTCACAAATTCATTTCCTCATATTTTTTTGAAGGCCAATTGCTGAAAGCTGCTGAGATGAAGGAAGATACTAACATTCTGGTACATATTCAAGACAAAGACTGTGTCTCTGGAGGTGCCATACCACAAGTCCTGTTACAGACAGTACACCAGATTTTTGACAAAGCTCAGTGGAAACGAGCCAAAAGTGTACTACAACAGTTACTGGGACCTCAGAAGAACAGTGAGTTACAGTAAACCCCCGCTCCATCGCAGTTCAGTTTTTGCGGTCCCGGTATATTGCGTTTTTTTTTTGTAATGTTATTTTACTATATAAATCATTAAAAATGAAATATTTTTGTGTTTTCTATAGCTCTTACTATGTCTCTCAGTATCTTTTATGTGTTTGAATGAGTTTCTATTGTTTTAAAAGTGTGTTTAAAGACCTTAAAATGCTTTTACACGTACAGTGACAGTAAAAAAAAACATGCCTACAATGCATTTTAATAGGGTTTTTCTATTTCGCGGATTTTCACTTTTCGCGGCTGGGTCCGGAATGTAACCCCCGCAATGGAGGGGGGTTTACTGTATATTGCATTATCAAGTAATAATTGAGAATTCCCTCACAGTATTTAAATGTAAAGCATTGACCATCTACATAGTCTGAATTTTGTTGATTTGTCTGTACACAGTCTTGACTGAACAGCCCTTGGCAAAATAACTAAATGTGATAAAATGTGTAGTGGTTTGTGAGGGTAGAAGAATCTAAAATTATTTTATTACCCATGTATTTTCTTTCTGAAGAATAAATTCAAAAAGTCTTCTCAACTTGCTTGGTTAGTTGCTTTTGATTTGCTACTATTTATACTATATTTAAAATTGAAACCATTGTCAAATAGTTATGGCACATAATATATCTGTTCCATTTTGAATGCGTTTTCTTTTCAGAAATGAGCCAACCTTCTTTGCCAGCTACAAGATCTTCTGTGAGAGAATCATCTGCCATAGAATAATTGTAAACCAAGAGGTGCTGACAATGACACAGCCAAGAAGGATCTTTTTAAATCTTGTAAAAAAAACACGAAGATCTTGATGCTTCAAACCAGGGGTGTAACTACAGGGGTTGCAGGGGTTGCAATTGCAACCGGGCCCCATGCTCCAGGGCCTGTGCGGCTCCCCTGTACACCTGGATAGGAGGGGCAGCGGGGGCAGCATGTAGAGAAATCACTGTTCTTCTTTTTCCTCCTGTAGCTGCAGGAGGAAAATGGAGGAGATTGGTTCCTCTGTATGCTGCCACCGCCACTCCTCCTATCCAGTTCACTTGTGTTCTACTGTCTCTGGGCCCCTGTGTGCTCCCATTGTCCCCCCCTACTGTGCTCCCCCCCCCCACTGTACTCCCTTCCCTCTCCTGCAAGCTGCTGCAGGGGATGTTTCACAATAGAGAACCAGGAAGGGGTCAGTAAATATGTAAATTACCAGCTCCTTCCTTTTCTGAATGGACAGAGTCATAGTCAGTGACATTGTAAAAAAATAAAATAAAATGATAAAAAATAATACAATTAAAATACCAAAATTAAAAACTACTGACCCCAGTGGCTGAACTTCCTGGATCGTAAAGGTCACACTTGTGACCGGACCCGGGCATTCCACCACCGTGGGGAGACCCAAAGATGGCAGGAAGATGGCCCACTGCAGAACTTGTGAAAGGGTCCTGCTGCGGGACTGTAATAAAGGGCCCCGCAATGAGAGTAAAGGGCCTCAGGATCAGTGAGAAGAGCCCCAGGCTTGAAGGGAAGGGCCCTGGCCAGGGGTCTGGGGGGTCCTTCATGGTTTCTTGCACCGCGGCCCTGAAGGTTCTAGTTACGCCTCTGCTTCAAACTACAGGTAATAGTGGTAAATGAAATGTTTTAAGGTGTCAAAGGATAATATAACAATATTGGCAAAATTGACACAATGGTACCAACATCCCTAAATTACTTGTATAGAGTATAGCTCTGCAATTGCAGAGTACCCGCCTAGGCGGGGTATATGAGGGTTTGGGAGAACCAAAAATGGGACTTTAAAGGTACCAATAAACATAGGGTATTCACAAAGAGTTAAAAGTTTGGAAATTTTTATTATAGAAAATATAAAAATCATCAGCATAAGAATATGCTAGATGAATAGTTGAAACAATACAAAAAACAAAAAACTAGACAATCAAACTCAAAAAATACACATAATGGATCGAATACATCATATAGATAAATGCAATAGTTTATACATGACCATGTGACAGAAAGAGGATTATAGCTGCTCAGAGTGAACACTCCAAATTGCGTCCACTAGAGTGGCGCCCGACATGTTTCGCCAGATGGCTTCTTCAGGGCTTTGGTAGCTAAAATCAATGGTCGTAATACTACATGAATTGTAAAAAGAAAATAAAGTAAATATCACATACATTCCATAATGACATAGTTTAGATCAAATAAACAAAACATCACATCATGCAGGTCCAGGGAGAAAAACCACACCCATAGAGTAGATAGCCAACACCATCAAGAAGTACCCCCAAAGCTACATGCACGAAATGGGAAGCGGCGGGAGGTAATAGTGGTAGTTAACTACCACAAGTTTCTTTGGCAGCTTTGGAAAGAACATTTATCCAACATTTTTTTTTTTCTCACAAAAATGAAATTCATAATAGTGATAATCATATTCATATTTTATAATGTGTATTTTAAATCAATTGTTATCAGTATGAATAGGTCTTAAGTAATACCGTTGTGATCATCTTTCACTATGTGTTCATGTTTCAGGCAGGATAAACTAAAGAGGAGGTTGTCCCGTGATTTCCCCCAGCTGGTGTTTCAGTCCTCCAACAAACACAACATCAGTGACATGGTTTTTATTTAGAGTCTGCAGATATATCAGCTATAGACAGGCTACCTAATCTATCAGGTACAGAAACAACAGAGTCAACTGAGATAACTAGCCAAAGTGATGATGAAAACACACCAAGTACAACAGCTGGTCCACAAAGACCAAATTTAATGGCCTCTATTAACCACTTAAGCCCCAGAAGATTTTACCCCCTTCCTGACCAGGGGGTATTTTGCGATTTGGCACTGCGTGACTTTAACGGACAATTGCACGGTCGTGCGACACTGTACCTAAACGAATTTGACGTCCTTTTTTCCCCACAAACAGAGCTCTCTTTTGGTGGTATTTGATCACCTGTGCGATTTTTTTGATCATGCGCTATAATCAAAAAAAGAGCGACAATTTTGCAAAAATAATATTTTTCACATTTTTTTACATGAAATTCCCCCCAAAAAATGTAAAAATCAAAATGTTTTTACATTTTTGGCCAATTTGTTTTCTGCTACCTATGTTTGGTAAAATAAATCACAATAAGCGTATTTTGATTGGTTTGCGCAAAAGTTATTGCGTTTACTAACTAAGGGAAAGATTTTTGTCATTCTTGTTGTTTTTGTTTTTAACGAGTAATGGCGACGATCTGTGATTTTTTTTGCGGTACTGCGACATTGCGGCGGACAGATCGTACCCTTGACTGACATTTTTGACACTTTTGGGGGTACCAGTGACATTACTACAGTAATCATACATATGCACTGTTACTGTAAAAATGACACTGGCAGGGAAGGGGTTAACTTTATTAGAGATGCAGTGACTATGTGTGTCCCTAGGGGCGTGCTTCTTACTGTGCAGGGATGTGGCTGTGTGTGTAACTACATAGCAGGACCGTTAGATCAGTGCTTTTACACAGGGAAGAATGACAGGCGGCTTTGTTTACATTAGCCGCCTGCCTTTCTCCCTTCACAGTGGACGATCGCGAGTGACCGGCGGACATCGGGTCCGCCGGTCACACGCACGGAGGTGTCCGTGAACGAGCCGCCCGCTATTGGCTCCCAGGCTAGTGACGTATATATACGTCACTTTGCCTGGCCGGGGCTGACCGCCGCAGTAGACACAAGGACACTTTATAGTGCAGCATTGATATTAAAGATGCTGCTATGTGACTCTCCGGTATGACATGCCTGTGGCCACCCATATCAGATGATTTAAATGTGAGTGAAGCAAAATCTGTTGTGCCACTTGAACTGTATAATCTGATTTGCTGGATTACTGGTGCAACTGAGGAAGCAACACTGGCCCATTATGTTGATATTCCTGATGATTTGAACGTAAAGGTTCTATCTATTTGTCAAGCCATTGTGTAACTCTCATCTAAGGGTCGGAGGCAGATACCTAAATCAATGTGTCTTGGTCTGTTTGCCATTTACCCGGTTCATCACAAATTGTGTCACTTCTAAATAGACTAGGACATTGTGCATCATAGAACACGGTTGTCAGTCTAGACCAGGGGTGTCAAACTCAATTTCATTGTGGGCCACATCAGCATTATGGTTGCCCACAAAGGGCCGTTTATATCTGTAAGATTAGATGTCCAGAACACCTCACGCCACCTTACACCCTTAAATGAGATGTCAAGAGCTCCCCCATCATCAGAAGTCAAGAGTCGCCTACCCTTCCCTACCTCACAATGTACCCCCTTACCTTGTGTTGCTGCCAGGAAGGAGATGCGCGTGGATCTGGGAAGAAGAAAGTGCGGGGTCTGTAAGAGAACCAGAGGAGGGCTGGAGTCAGCTTCCAGAGTCTGCTGAATGCTGAGACCAGGGGAGGCAGAGGCAGAGGCAAGGTGATGTTGTGGCTGCACAGAGAGATGCAGGATCTGTAGGAGGAGTTCTGCCATCCTCTCTGCTGCGGACTGCTGAGAAGGTGGGGGCAAAGACAAGCCTTTCTGCAGCTGCACAGAGGAGTGCAGGATCTGGCAAAGGAGTTTTGTGCTCTCTGCTGCCGACTATTGAGACAGGGTGGGGGCAGAGACAAGGGGGTGCTGCAGCTGCAGGAGAGGTGCGAGGGCCACATGAAATGGCCGCCCCCTGGCCTTGTGTTTGACAGCTGTGGTCTAGAGAGTAGGCTTGCCCAACTTCAGCTAATAAAGGGCAGAGAGAAAATACCAAAGGGATTCTTAAAGAAAGTTCCTTGTGTGTGACACTTGTGTGTGACAATATTGACTTTGGGGAGGAGACACTGTCAGGTAATGGAATTGGGATTATGCTGCAAAGTTCTGTAGCTGAAACTGAGAAAGACCCACCTAGGTGGATATTTACCGGCCTAACTGTATTTATACCATCAAAGTGGAGAAGTACATTGTCAACAAGGTATAAAAAAATCACAATTACATAGTTACATAATGAGGTTGGAAAAAGGCACCAGTCCATCCAGTTCAACCTATGATGAGTGTGTTTGCTGTCAATAGTAAATCGTATACCCCTGTATGTTGTGGTCGTTAAGGTGTCCATCTAATAGTTTTTCGAAACTATTGATGCTCCCTGCTGATACCACTGCTTGTGGAAGAGAATTCCACATCCTTACCCTTTGCACAGTTTAAGGTAAACCGCTTCTCTTGGGTGCATGTCTTTTTATATTCCCTTTCACTGAAGTTTGTTCGCTATGCTAGGGTTGCCAGTATGGTATTTGTACATTGATATCATATCCCCCCTCAAGCGTCTCTTCTCCAGAGAGAATAAGTTCAATGCTTGTAGTCTTTCCTCATAGCTGATTTACCAGTATGGTTTATATTCTAAATTTATGTTTTACCATTTTTAGACCTGTGTTTTACGCATACACTCCTGAAGAAGTGAGCGGTAGCTCACGAAACACATCAAGACTAGGATGCTTTTTATAATCATGTATTAACATCTGTAACCCATAATTTTGTATCATACATTGTAGTTATTACCAATCAGTTTGGCATTTTTGTATACACATATGATGCACGATGATGATTGCTTTATCTACTCGAATAAGCCTGAATTTATGTTTACGCTATATTAAATGGCCACATGTGTTCACCTCATTCAAAGTCCCAGGGCTAATTTGTCTAGTTTTTCCTCATAGCTGAAGTCCTCCATTCCCTTTATTAGCTTTGTTGCCCTTCTCTGGACTCTCTCCAGTTCCAGCACATCCTTCCTGAGGACCGGTGCCAGAACTGGAGGGCATACTTGAGATGTGGCTGGACCAGAGTCTTGTAGAATGGGAGAATTATCGTTTTATCTCTGGAGTGAATCCCCTTTTTTATACTGTACATGCATGCCAGTATTCTGCTGAGCTTGTCGTCTACTTGGAACCCCAGGTCCTTTTCCATCTTAGATTGCCCTAAAGGTTCTCCCCCTAGTGAGTAACTTGCGTTTGTATTTCTGACACCCAAATGCAATACCTTATATTTTCAAACATTTAACCCTTATATGCCATGTAGATGCCCATCCCATTATTTTGTTCAGGTCTTCTTGTAAGGTTTCCACATCCTGTGTAGAAGTTATTGCCCTGCCGAATTGAGTATTGTCTGCAAATACTGAGATTGAGCTGTTTATACAAAATTTATTAACAATTTGGTTAAAAAAGAAGCAAGAATAGTGGCTGGTGTGTACAAAAAACTCATCATACAAACAAAAATGTATACAGATCTGTAAAATTTCCTGGACTACTGTGATGAAATCAGCATGGCAGAATGAGCAAGGAAAACACCTTGAGTGGGTGTTTTCTTTGCTCATTCTGCCATGGTGATTTCATCACTGTAGTCCAGGAGTTTTTACAGATCTATATACATTTTTGTTTGTATTATGTTGACTGTTATATACACCCCTTTCATCATATTAAAGCTATTTTTATCATATCACAGCTATGACTAAGCTTGTTCCTGTACCCCTATGATGCGGTGTGGATTTTATTGATTCCAATAAACATGAGTTGCATCGGAGTGCGGCCGTCCAGACTTCTTCATTTTCTTAAAGAAAGAAAAACCAGCGGGAAATTCCATCCTACTCTTTGGGAACCTTCTCATATTCTTTAGCTAGTGCAAGTCAGCTCTTCTGGATCTATTGGAAACCAAATGTGGAGACTGTTTAGTTGACAAAGTTCCGGCTGATGGAGCTATTCTCTTCGATGGCATGGCAGTCATTCAAGGCATTCAGTCCATACCAATGTATGGACTGGATCAGAAGACACCAACACAATGGAAAAAGTTTCTATCAGATGGAACAAACAAAAAGGCACTGGAAGAACTCCTCTATGTTGTGTGGCGGGATGCTGTTCTTACAACTGTGGGTAAAGACTTAAGCTTGTACATAGCACTGTTTGACTGTAATGGAGGGTTTACAAACTCTTAGTGAAGTTGAAGATCTGACATGTGATCATGAGGAATGTGACACCAGGGTGTTTTTTCATGCAAAACATGCTGCAAAGAAGCCTCAAACTGTAGTCATCAAGAGCCCTGATAATGATGTGGCAATGATTGCTGTAAGTCTTCATCAAGATTTACCATGTACGTTGTATTTTTTCACAGGGTTGGCAACAAAACAAGGATCATTGACTTCGCTAATGTGTCATCAGCTCTTGGCACCAGTATGTGTTTGGCACTTATTGGGATCCATACCTTAGGCTGTGACTCTACAAGAGCCTTTTATGGCAAAGGCAAAAGAAATGTATTTTCTGTTGCTTGCGAGAAAGAGGAATACCTGACTGCATTTACAAATCTGGGAAGCAGTTTTAACCTGGACCAGTCTACCTTTAAACTACTTTGCAAATTTATGTGCCACCCGTATGGCCAGTCATCTGCAAAAAATGTGAACAATGCAACATATAAAGCATTCAGCATGGCATCGTCCGCTTTGCCAGAACTATTCATGCCTCTGACAAGTAAAGCTCTTTACCAACAATGTAAAAGGGAAAACTACCAAGCAGCCATAATGAGACATTCTCTGAAAGGTATAATGTATGCCCCGTCACATACTGGCAATGGATGGCACCTCGAGGATGGGAAATTAATAGTGACCTGGATGATTAGAAATTATGCCCCTGAAAGTGTGTTGCAGGTAGTTCACTGCAGTTGCAAGCAAGGCAAATGTGAGACTGGAAGATGTTCCTGTATGTCTGCAAGACTGTCTTGTACTGATTTATAGCGGTGCAAAAAATTGTGCAAATGTTTCCCAAGAAAAAGAGGAAAAAGCTACAATGGACGATAGCTCTGATGACTGATAGGGATGAGACAAGACACGGTTTCATATTTTAGGGGGGATTTTTGAGCTGTAATGAATCTATTGTAGAATTGTCAATTGTTGGCATTATTTGGCATTAAGGGGGGTGAGGTTGCATTTTGAGTCATTTCAGCCAACTTATGGCAAAGTGTTCTTTTTTAACTTTCTTTGATTACACAGTGAAAAATAGAAATAATAACCGCGCTAATGGAGATCAAATTAAATAGCTGCAACTTCAAGTGTGACCACACCCCAGTAAATAGTTCTATATCAAGTCGCGCTAAAAGTGAAAAATGGAACAAATAAAGTCCATATAAGTCCTTAAATTGGTGTAATCCTTAGTTTTCAAACCAGGCTCCTTATGGATGTATGCTTACCAGAAAGGTAAAATTTAAGTACAGGTTCTTTGTAATGTATCTTGTCCACTTGATGGAAAGCCGGAACCAGTAAGCTCGTGGTGACTCAGTGGTCGTTGAATCATAAAATTAAATAGAAACCGCAATAGCGTAAAACCCAACATAAATGATATATTGTGACTTGTAACACCAAAGTGATAATTAAATGGTTAGCTCCAAAAATTGAGTTGTGTTGATATAACCACCACCAATGTGAATGCTTACAGATAGTTAGAAAGACAAAAATATATTTAAAAAGAAAGAGAAAATAAATCCCATGCAATAGGACACCTTAAGGTACCCCTTACCAAAGTGAGTAAGGGCAATCGCATGTGACAATCAGAAATCAGTGCTATCCTTCACCAGCTGAAATTGCCTCTTACCATGTGAAAGCAGTAAAAACGCCAAAGCGAATGGAAGAAATCACATAAACACTCTAACATCCGTGCTTATCCTTCACCAGCTGAAATCGCCTCTTACCAAATAAAACTGTTAAACAAGCCAAAGTGTAACAGGGCAGTCACGTGTAACACTTTAGAATCAGTGCTAGCCTTCACCAGTAGAAATCGCCTCTTACCAAATACAGATGATATACACGCCAGTAGATGGATCAAACTCCATGAATAAGACGCTTGTATTGAAGCAAATTCTAACCCAGATGACTCCAAAAGGATGGCCACAAGGTATTCACCGCCATAAAAAGAGAACAGCTTCCATAGTGTAAAACCGCTTTAAATTTTATTAAAAATAAACGAATAAAACTCACAATTTAAGGACTTATATGGACTTTATTTGTTCCATTTTTCACTTTTAGCGCGACTTGATATAGAACTATTTGATTACACAGTGCCTACTGAAAATTTTGATGAATGCAACATCTCAATTTTGATACATTTACAATGTGTATGTTTTATTTTGTTTGGTGCCAATGGCCACCAACTGTGAAGTTGAAGCGTATTTTCTACAGCTTTGCCATCTTTCATGGTCTACATTCACTCTTGAGTATACTAATGCTCCAATACCTGTCTCAAATGTTACGTACGTGTGTAAATGTCAGTTTGAGAGTTATTTTGTGTTGCTAAAATGAATAGAAATAAAGTTACAAGCAAAACCAGCACCATAAATTTTTCATTTTTTTTTGGTTCACAATTACATACATTTATGGATCGTGATAAGAAAACTGCAGGATATTTTGTGGAGAACGTTTAACATAAAGTCCATAATGTATTTAAAATGTAGTGGCCAAGCGTGGGAAAGAAAATCATTTTCTAGCCACTTTTTCCTAGTTCACCTTATGGCCTAGGCGTGCCGGTGAACATTGGGAGCGGGCTGCCGATGGCGTTCGTGCACGCCCCAGACCAAGTGCACAAAATGACGTACAGGTACATTATTTCACACAGGAGGGCCGCCCTGCCGCATTATATCTGCATGGGGCAGTCCAGAACTGGTTAAAAAAGTAGTATGGGGGTTAGTTTTTTTTTTCTGAATCATACTTACGTAGGTGGATGCAGCATCGGTCTGGCAGCCTGTCGGCTCTAAAACTAAGAACGGAGTGATTGGCGGCGTTTGATCGCTCGGTTCTCAGTGCTCCCTGAGCAGAGAGCTGGTGACTGTCAGTCAGCAGCTCTCTGCTCTGCCCCCCACACTTACTGGAGAGCTGGGCTTTGGAAGGGGCGTGAGTGGCCAGGAGTGGCTCGGTGAGAGGCTGATCTGGGTGCCTGTCCAGGTATGTGGGGGGATCCTGACTTCATTGTCGCGATCTTGCCCGAGCCTGGACTGACTCTGTGATGTCAGCTGACAGCAGGTGCGGTCTGCTTTCTACACTGCTGGTGGGGCTTGGCCATGGGGACGTTGCAGGGGGTGGGGTGTGGTTCCTTTATTCTTCAACCAGTAGATGGCAGTGTATATAAGTTTGTAGCGGCATCTATGGTATGCTCTATGAGCATCTATGGTATGCTCTATGTTCCTTTATGGTTACTTGCGTCGTTGGGGAGGCTGTCTGGTTGGATGCTGCCGCCTCATGTGGCTCTGGTGGTCGTCTTGGGTCGGAAGGAGTCTATTTAGGGCCCGACCAGGCCGCATTCCATCTCTCAAGACAGACATTGTCGTCACATCCGAGACCTGCTCTACTACACTTCGCTGTTGCATTCTGTGCGGATGCCTTCCTGATGGGCTTGTTGTGACATGCTGAACTTAAACTTTAATTTGTTTTCTGCAACTGGACTCTTGAGTACTTACTGCTGCCGCACCACACTGCATCTCCCCACATGTACCCCCCCCCTCTCCTACCTATCCTCCATAACCTGTATATAAAAAGATCTGTATACTTACCCATTTGCAATCTGTTGTGGTCCAGTCACATAATCCGGCAGCTCCAGCTGCTGCAGGGGAGAGGCTAGGCTATGGGATCCAGCTCAATGTAGAGTGGCTAGATATCATCTGAAGTTGTCACATACTATATATGACCAGTTTTTGGAAAACTGTTAGAAATGCTGTATATAGCCCTACAAAACAGACATTGCACAGGGCACATGGGCTTTGCTGCTTTACTGCAGACAGGAAACAGGAAAACTTTATTCAGGGAAAAGACATAGAGCATACCATAGATGCCGCTACAAACTTATATACACTGCCATCTACTGGTTGAAGAATATATCTCTACTGAATACTCATACTGATGTACACAGTAGTTGTTGCACAAACATTGGGTTCTTCAAGCAGTATTAAACCCAACACCAAACATCTATTATGTTGCAGCTTACTAATTCCTGGATGTGATGGCTGCATTTGTTTTCTTTTTTAGGCTTTATTTCTTCTACTCTTATCTGGTGATCCAGCCAGTAAGTCTGTTGTTTTTCAAAATTACATGTTCTCTTGCATATGTTGCATCAGTTACAAGGATGAGGAAAAAAAACCTGAACACTGACAGTGATGTTTACAATGATCATCTTTTATGTATTCATGTAAAATCTTTCCCACAGGGAAAAAAAATCTTTGCTGTAACTACTTATAAATTATTAGCTGGAGTTTAGCTTCAATTTGTTAGTGTATTTTAACCTGCTAGTGCATCTAACACTTACCTCCCCCCAGACTGAAAATTCTGCTGTCCTCTGCTGTCCAAAGGTGTCGAGGAAAGTCAGATCACCAGCCTGGCTGTTCTGTCTGGCAGAAATGTTCAGGATGGATAGAAATGTAGGTACAGCCTTTTTTCAGATTTAAGCACTAAAAAGGAAACTATGATTCTTGGTTTAAGTGTCTGTATAGAAGTACAGCTCTTGGATGTAGATAGTCCATATCCCAAGAAAGTGTTGTCTCTTCGTGCCAGCCAATCTCAGCCAGGGTTCCTTGGAAACCTAGGGTTCTTTCAGAGGTTGCTAGAGGTTTCTTGAGGAATGGGCAATTTCTGGCTCTCAGATCATTAATCACTGACACCAACGATCTTTTTAGCAGTCTTGTAATTGGACCTTTCTCCAGTGGCCAACAATGCATAAGGGTCCTCCTTCCACTGACCACCAATCTAAGGGGTCTTCTCCCCTGACCTCAATGTAAGGGAGGATTTCACTGGCCACCAATGTAAGGGGACACTTTACTGATTATTAATATGGGGGGGTGCATTTCACCACTTAGGCCCCGTTCACACTGGGGCGATCCGACTTCCCGGGGCGACCTCCGAGGTCGCGGTGCGAGCAGCGCGCCGCGACCTCGGAGCGGCCGGCACGGACTTCATAACATTGAAGTCTATGACGGTCGCTCCTGGTCGCCCCAAAGAAGCTCCGGACCCTTTTTCTAAGTCGGAGCGACTTGTGTCGCTCCTATTAGAACGGGTCCGCAGCTTCCCTATGGAAGGCGACCTACGGCGACCTGTGAGGCGACCAGGTCACCTCACAGGTCGCCCCAGTGTGAACGGGGACTGACAACCGATGTAAGGAAAAACAGCCATTGTTTATTTGCAAACAATTTCTATTGGAGTGAAACATGAAGGGTATACTTGTATAGAAAGCATGTACCATATCACATTGCAGGGCTGGTAAAAAAAAAGCATGTAAGATGTAAAATGACAGCAATCTGTCAAGATAAGTAGTACCTAGTAGGGATAGCCTGTGGGCAGCTGGCTGGTACAGTGCCTGTGGCTGGCTGGTACAGGGCCTGTGGCTGGCTGGTACAGGGCCTGTGGGTGGCTGGCTGTCTGGCACCCTGTGGTGGGTGGCTGGCTGTCTGGCACCCTGTGGTGGGTGGCTGGCTGGCACCCTGTGGTGGGTGGGTGGGTGGCTGGCACAGGGGCTGTGGGTGGCTGGCTGGTACAGAGCCTGTGGGTGGCTGGCTGGCTGGTACAGTGCCTGTGGCTGGCTGGCTGGCTGGCTCGCTGGTACAGTGCCTGTGGCTGGCTGGTACAGGGCCTGTGGGTATGGGTGGCTGGCTGGCACCGGGCTGCTGTGGGTGGGTGTGTGGCTGTGATACACTCCCGTGAGACTAGTCCCGACTCCAGACGAGGCTGTCCAAGGCGAGGGAGGCGGCCTAAGAAGGCAGAATGATGTTACAAAAATATCGGCAATATCGGCCAGTTCCAGGGCCGATAACGATATATCGGGGAAAGTGCATATCGGCCTTGCCGAAAATCAGTCTATCCCTAGTACCTAGTAATAACTACAAAATGCCATACAAAGAAAGAAAGAAAGAAAATATATAAGAAGAAAAGAGGAAAAGTACTAGATATAATTAAAGGCAATTAAGCATATAGGCCTGTGATCTATAGGAATTAGATAAACCTGCATATCTAGGTTGGCAATCAGAATAAAAAGGATCAGCTATAAGAAGGTCACTATTTAATGATTCAGGGATTGCTCCAAAACACATTTCTTATGGAAAGCCAGCATAGAGTCCTGGATAGTATGATAAATTCTCTCCATAAACTTCAGAGATTCCATCCTAGAGAAGACCTGTGACCATGGAGCAACTTGTGAGGACCAATTTAAAGCTATGACCCATTGAACAGCACTAAACAAAGTATGTAGAAGCCTTTCACAGGTGTAAGTCATATTTGGAATAGGAGCAAACCATAAGCACATTGACAACATTAGAAAAAGTAGGCTAGTTATCTGGGCAGTTTTAGTTGTCACTTTCTGCTAGAGAGGACGGAGCACAATACAACTCCAAATTATATGTGTGAGCGTTCCAGTATCTGAACAGCCTATAAAAACAAGATAGTAAAACCTCTGGAAACATGATGTGATGCTTAGAGGGTTTTACATACCATCTAGTATTTAAATGAATGGTTGTTTTACACAAGGTAATAGGACAAGTGCTCTTATGGAGGTTGGTCAGCATATCTAATCCGCATGTCTGTTGACCTACTCACAGTCCATTTCCCATCCTTCCAGTGGATATATTTTTTCTGTAAGGTGTAACAAATTAAGTTATTAGTACAAAGAAGAAATAACTCCCTTAACCTCTGGGTTAGAGAGACAGAGCTGTTCAAAATTGGTAGAGGGCCTTGTAGGGGCGAGTGAATGGTGGTCCTGGTTAAAATGTTTTATTTTGATTAATCTGAGTAAAAGGGAGGTCATAGACCAGGGGTGTCCAAACTTTTTCTTAAAGAGGGCCAGATTTGATGAAGTGAACATGCGTGAGGGCCGACCATTTTGCCAGACATTCTTTGGACCATTAAAATTAAATGCAAATTAACTATGTTATGCAAAGTTTATTGCAAACGGCATACTTTTCCATTTCGTCACATGGATGACAAATCTAAACAGGTGTTATGCCAGTTATCATGGAGAGGGCGCTGGTCCTGTTATATTAGCGCCAAATTTATTTGTGTTTTTTTAGTGCTCCCTTATCAGGTTAAGTCTGAGGCTGTATTGAGCAAGGGATATAAAGCTGGTGGGTGTTAACAATAGTGTATTCACAAGTAACATGGGCGTTGAAAGATCCAGAGATCCCAGTGGTCCTGAGCAGCACTCAGGGTTTTACGGTGGCCACAACAATAGATATTTCCAAATTACCTGTGGGGCCATATTAAAACGGCCTGGGGGCCGCAATTGGCCCACGGGCCGGACTTTGGACATGCCTGTCATAGACTCATTAAATGTTGGTGAATGAGCTAAACTGAACCGACAGAGAAAGATATTGGTGTCACCTGTGAGCCATCTATTCATGGCGAAAATCCACTTTTATTATGAAATGTAGCCAAAACACAGGGTCCCTCACATACTCTATGAGGGAAAAAGTTGAGGTTTCTAAGGTCAAACTGTGTTTCTTTTAGGACAGTCTCCAAAGATGGAGGGAATGAGCTACAATCTAGTTCAGTGGAGTCAAGCACTCCAGGACCAATTGAGTCAGGCCATAAGAATTCCTTGAAATGATAGGAAAGTATACATCAATGTTCCAAACAGATCCAAAGTATATTCAGCTCAAAACACAAACATTTTCAAATACTGTCATTCTTTCCTGGTCATTCGTATCATTATGCTTTTTCATGTTTATTATGGGTGTCAGATACACAAAATTTGCCACATTTGTTGTTCTTTTCTTTTTTTATTATATCTTAACTTACAGTTCATGCTTACTGTAAATATACTAATTATTAGCAGGGGCTCCCTGAGACCCTAAGTGCCGGTTCACACTTGGTCGCTCCGACTTCGGGGGCGACCTGTGAAGTCCCGTGCACCGCGACTTCGGCGCGTTTTGCACAGACTTCATATAATGAATGTCTATGCAAGTCGCTCCGAGGTCGCCCCGAAGTAGTACAGGACCCCGACTTGTGACGCTCCTATTAGAACGGATCCTGCAGCACTGCATGGATCGCGACTTGTCAGGCTGACAAGTCGCCTGAAAAGTCGCGGTAGTGTGAATGGAGTCTAAAAGTTATTTCAACAGGTTGGGAAAGGCTGCTTTATACATACATATATACAGGGCTTTTTCTCTCAGAGAATAGGTGCAGGAACTCCCTCTTTCAGAGGTACCCCTTTTCTCCGCCCCCTACCCACCTCCGAGCACCGTTCCTTAGTTCCATCCCTTACCCACCTCCCAATACTGCCCTTTTAGACAATACAGAACCAAGTATCATTTTGTGGTGTTAAGTAATTTGTATAGAATTTGGGAATGATAACAAGAAAAGCAGTAAAATAGATCCCCTGCAGCCAGCAACAAGAATGGACCACCCGCAGCAAAATTTCCCCCTCAGCAACAATAGACACCCAGCAGCAACAACAGATGTCCCTACAGCCACCATCAATAGGCCCCTCCCTCAACAGTAGATCTCTCCCAGCAACAACTGACCCCCTAGCAGCAATACATCCCCCACCAGCAACAATGGACCTCAGCAACAACAGACCCCCCCTGCAAAAATATATCCCCTCCAGTTAGAATAGATCCCCCAGCAGCGAGTTTCAATAGACCCTGCAGCACACCCCTGCACCCTTTGCCATTACATATAGTCAGTCCTGGAGGTGCCGGAACTGCGTTTCTCCGCGTTCCCGCTGAAAAAATGCCCTGCATATATACATACCCCAGGCCTAGCCGTAGAGAATAATGGGCATCCTAGTTACATTTGCTAAGCTTCATGTGAGACAGCCCTGGGTGTACCTGATGCATGTGTTACATTCCAGAGGGCTAAGGACCAGGTTGGTATTAAACAAACTGTGACCCTGGGCTTTCCAGGGCCAGTGAACAATGTGACTTGCATGCTACTGAGGTCCATACTTTTATTTTACAATTGTTTTGAAAGAAAAGCAGGATTTTCAAAGCACAGCTATCCTTTAAATAAAGTCCCCTTTTTCTAGCTGGCAAACCTACATGGTGGTTATTTTATTTTATGCAGGTTGCATTTGGATGTGCCTAACAATGAGCATTACATTTCGAATCCAGCTACTGCTTTGATAAGGCCTCCTTTATTATTCCCATCCTCATTTTGAATGCTGGTGTCTTTTATGCGTCCTGGTCTGTTTTTATCCGGGGGATTCTCAGCCAGCTCACACGCTGAATACGTGCCAACTCTGCATCTGTCTCTGCACACGGGTTGTAGACACAGCCCATGGTGAGGAGATTACTGAATATTCTTACTGTAGTCCGATCAATGGAACTTCGAAGCATTCATATGAGAATACATGAATTGGTAGCTATTGTATGTCCATGCTTGATGCTTCCTCCAGTAGTACCATACATTTGCTCTAAACTGAATTTTCTAAAGATCCCATCATTGAGAACTAGTACAAATACTGTAGATGCTCAGTGATTCACTAACTACCTAAAAAGTCCCTACATTAGAGCACTCCTTTAATGCTGTAGGCCTCATTTGTACACATAATGCCCATGCGAAGGGCAGTCTTCAGCCACCTGGGATGCCCAGGTGTTCTGTGCAGAAAAAAAATAAAAAACAAAACACAGAGCGCTACGAAGACCTCCAGCATATGAAGGGTGGATGAACAGAACTAATAAGCAGCTGAATCCAGGGAGGGGGGGGGGGAGGGGAGGGAAGGGAAAAGAAAAAAAAAAAAAACACAGGCAATAAAAAAGGTTGTAGTTGCAAATAGACATAGGCATAAAATGGTACAATACAATAGGGGACAATGGGATAGCATAAAAAGGTTGATGATCCTAAAGGGGATAAAGTCCGTGGGCACTGAGCTGCTCTTCCACAGATGAGGAGGAAGAATCTGTATAGACAAAAAGAAGAGGGGAGAAGCGCTCTAAGTGCAGACAATTTATTGCAGATAACAAGGCAGGTGATATACACTCACTAGACATGAAGACTGAAAAGCTGTATGTGTCAAAGCAATCCTGCAGCCATCCTCTGGAGGGTGTCCTCTGGTCACAGGAAGCCGTATGCAGTACTGTCACTGGCGGTGGGAGGGAAGAAAGCCGGCTGTCTCCCACAACATCAGCGGTGAGCGGTCAAGCGGCTCGGATCTGCGGTTCCGTGTTGCGAGTGATGGATGGAGGCACTCTCACCCACAGGGATGGTGGGATCTGTCCGATGTGTTACGGCATGCACGACGCGTTTCTGAGCATGCGCGGGGTCCTCTGCACCCGGCGCGCTCTTTCATCAGGTGCTAGAGTGCCGTAGTCTCTGTGGGGCTTTATGTAGTGCTGAACAAGAGGATAATTAGGCACAGCTGAAGTAAGGGGATGGCAACCGCCCACAGCACTGAGCAATAACCTAACCAATCAAACATTTTTGTAGCAATGGGAGAGATTAAAAACTTAAAATTGTTGTTTTTAATCTCTCCCATTGCTACAAAAATGTTTGATTGGTTAGGTTATTGCTCAGTGCTGTGGGCGGTTGCCATCCCCTTACTTCAGCTGTGCCTAATTATCCTCTTGTTCAGCACTACATAAAGCCCCACAGAGACTACGGCACTCTAGCACCTGATGAAAGAGCGCGCCGGGTGCAGAGGACCCCGCGCATGCTCAGAAACGCGTCGTGCATGCCGTAACACATCGGACAGATCCCACCATCCCTGTGGGTGAGAGTGCCTCCATCCATCACTCGCAACACGGAACCGCAGATCCGAGCCGCTTGACCGCTCACCGCTGATGTTGTGGGAGACAGCCGGCTTTCTTCCCTCCCACCGCCAGTGACAGTACTGCATACGGCTTCCTGTGACCAGAGGACACCCTCCAGAGGATGGCTGCAGGATTGCTTTGACACATACAGCTTTTCAGTCTTCATGTCTAGTGAGTGTATATCACCTGCCTTGTTATCTGCAATAAATTGTCTGCACTTAGAGCGCTTCTCCCCTCTTCTCTAGGTGTTCTGTGCAGGGGCACGCAGGCAGCTTGCTTAAATCAATGACAGGCTGCATGGACCTCCATGTGCATTCTTGAGTATACATCAATGCTGTTTTGATGCATGGTTTAGAATGCATTCTGTCTGTGTCCTAATCCATGCATCAGACCCTCACAGATGTGCACTGTGTGTAGGCAGGCTGCCTACTGTGTGTGTAGTTAACACCAGGCTGCCCAGATCAGAGGGAAAGGGTTAATGTTTTGCTGCCTTTCCCCAATGTGTGTGCGCAGGCTTTCTCTTGGGTACAGCCTCCCTCCCGTGGTATATAAAAAGGAAGAGATCCTGGGGAAGGGCTCCAGGAAACACTTGGGGAAATGCATGGGGACCTACGCTGAAGACTTGCTGAGACCTATGGTCCGCTTTGGAAAGCTGATTAATCAGGAGAAACCCGCAAAATGGACTTCTTTACTAGATTACCGCAAAGTTTGGACTTTCCCCTAAGAGACTTCTCCTGTGCAGGTAACCTGGGGCAGCCATAGTTGAGTTTAGTTAGGGAAAGGACATTGCCGCATGTCGTATATGTTCTGCCTAATGTTCAGTAAAGTTGTTTACTCTGCTCAAAAGGCTAGTCTGAAGTTACTCAAAGGGTGCATGTGGGGTCCTGGCATATCTCTCTAAGGAACCTGGGTCTGAACTAGCACATTGGGGTCTGTGAAACATCACTACAACAAAAGGGTTAACTTGCAATCAAGTTGCTATGAGTAACCAGAAGGAAGAACAGCAACCAGTTGTTAGCGTAGTACTTGAAAAGGTGACAGGTTCTCCAGTAGCGATCTGCATTTAGCTCCCTCCCTAGCTGTCTATCTACAAGAAGAGTTAAGTGAAGTATGCATGAGGTCCACACTATGTGCTCAGTGGGACCCCATTCTGTTACTGGGAGTGAGCATAGGTTCTGCATGTCCCTCCTAATGCAACACATACACCTGTTCAAGTGTGTAGAACAAGGGACAATATCTTTGGAAGAACTCTACATATAACACGGCACGCAAGTGGCTCATCTCTGAGTTGAGGGACTGCCTTAATGTTTGACTTTCACATGACCGTGGACCTCGCCTGGTTCTGGGCACTGGTGAGCACAGTCAAGCATGGTGGTGGGAGTGTCATGGTCAGGGGCTGCATGAGTGCTGCTGGCACTGGGGAACTACAGTTCATTGAGGGAACCATGAATGCCAACATTTACTGTGACATACTGAAGCAGAGCACGATCCCCTCATTTTGGAGACTGGGCCGCAGGGCAGTATTCCAACATGATAATGACCCCAAACACACCTCCAAGTAGACCACTGCCTTGCTAAAGAAGATGAGGGTAAAGGTGATGGACTGGCCAAGCATGTCTCCAGACCTAAACTCTATTGAGCATCTGTGGGGCATCCTGAAATGGAAGGTGGAGGAGCGCAAGGTCTCTAACATCCACCAGCACAGTGATGTCCTCATGGAGGAGTGGAAGAGGACTCCAGTGGCAACCTGTGAAGCTCTGGTGAACTCCATGCCCATGAGGGTTAAGGCAGTGCTGTAAAATAATGGTTGCAACACAAAATATTGACACTTTGTACTCACTTTTGTGAGATACTGTACATGTTGCGTTGTGCATTAATGCGTTTCATTAAGGCAGCCCATTCATTTGCAAGAGGCTGCCAATGCACCACAGTGGACAAAATAAATTAGAAGTGAACAGCATCGCAACACCCTAATGTGTGCACAGTGCAGTATTGTGCATTGCAGTAACGTGCACGTTACCAGAAATAAAAGATGTGATAATAAAACTTTGAACTGAGCCTTCTAATAGGGGTTGAGACACTCTGAAGAGTCATATAGCTGTTTATACAAATTTAATCTAGAGCTATTGTGTTCTGTGAACAACAGGCTTTGCAACAAAGTGGGAGCCTGTAAGAAAAAGAACCACCTGCTGATTCAGAAAAAGGCAAAAATAAAAATAAAAAATGTGTAAAGCAGGAGTTCTATTCTAAAGCCTGGTACACCCTAATAGTTTTTTCCCGGGTTGAATGAAAAAACCTGACAGCCCCGGTCCAAGCCGCTGTCCTAACGATGAGACAGTATTACAGCGATCTCACTCGCTGAGCTGTTGTGTTCTGACAAGCGAACGCTGTTTGGGAGGCGGTCGGCTGCTGATTTCCCAGCCTGCTCATCCTAAAGAAGCCCAGCTTCTGTCCGACTGGCTGACATACACACGAGTCGAATGTCCGCTGGTTTTTATTAAACCACCCGATGTTTTCTGACATTTGGCCCCTGTGTACTAGGCCTTAAGATAAAAAAGCAATCTGTAGCAGCTGATTGTTATTTGCTGTTTTATGATGAAACAAAGTCTAAATTCTCTTTCACACTGGTGGTAATGCTTGCCGCCCTCTGAAGAGCGATCTGCGGTGCATGTAGTAGAGGCTTGCGCTACTGTAACCTCATGATGACAGTTTTATTTGCTGAACAACAATTTTACATTGCAGGACCTTGCCGCATCTTCATGCCAAGCATTTGGCTTGTGGTTTTGGTGCAGCCTCCCCCACCCCCCCACATTACCTCAATGGGTGAGTTTGACAGGGGGTGCCACCACCTTAGAGCCCTTAGGGGTGTTTCACACTGGTGACAGTGGGGTGATTAAAACAGGCAGCTGAGCCGTGGTTTAAACCCCCCCCCCCCCGAGTCATCCACTGAGATTTATTTATTGCAGGTACTTAGCGTCGTCGCCGTCAATTTATGCAACGCTTTTACATATATATATATATATATATATATATATATATTTATATATATACAGTGGGTACGGAAAGTATTCAGACCCCCTTAAATTTTTCACTCTTTGTTATATTGCAGCCATTTGCTAAAATCATTTAAGTTCATTCTTCTTCCTCATGAATGTACACATAGCACCCCATACTGACAGAAAAACACAGAATTGTTGACATTGTTGCAGATTTATTAAAAAAGAAAAACTGAAATATCACATGGTCCTAAGTATTCAGACCCTTTGCTCAGTATTTAGTAGAAGCCCCCTTTTGATCTAATACAGCCAGGAGTCTTTTTGGGAAAGATGCAACAAGTCTTTCACACCTGGATTTGGGGATCCTCTGCCATTCCTCCTTGCAGATCCTCTCCAGTTCTGTCAGGTTGGATGGTAAACGTTGGTGGACAGCCATTTTTAGGTCTCTCCAGAGATGCTCAATTGGGTTTAAGTCAGGGCTCTGGCTGGGCCATTCAAGAACAGTCACGGAGTTGTTGTGAAGCCACTCCTTCGTTATTTTAGCTGTGTGCTTAGGGTCATTGTCTTGTTGGAAGGTAAACCTTCGGCCCAGTCTGAGGTCCAGAGCACTCTGGAGAAGGTTTTTGTCCAGGATATCCCTGTACTTTGCCGCATTCATCTTTCCCTCTATTGCAACCAGTCGTCCTGTCCCTGCAGCTGAAAAACACCCCCACCATGCTGCCACCACCATGCTTCACTGTTGGAACTGTATTGGACAGGTGATGAGCAGTGCCTGGTTTTCTCCACACATACCGCTTAGAATTAAGGCCAAAAAGTTCTATTTTGGTCTCATCAGACCAGAGAATCTTATTTCTCACCATCTTGGAGTCCTTCAGGTGTTTTTTAGCAAACTCCATGCGGGCTTTCATGTGTCTTACACTGAGGAGAGGCTTCCGTCGGGCCACTCTGCCATAAAGCCCCGACTGGTGGAGGGCTGCAGTGATGGTTGACTTTCTACAACTTTCTCCCATCTCCTGACTGCATCTCTGGAGCTCAGCCACAGTGATCTTTGGGTTCTTCTTTACCTCTCTCACCAAGGCTCTTCTCCCCCGATAGCTCAGTTTGGCCGTACGGCCAGCTCTAGGAAGGGTTCTGGTCGTCCCAAACGTCTTCCATTTGAGGGTTATGGAGGCCACTGTGCTCTTAGGAACCTTAAGTGCAGCAGAAATCTTTTTGTAACCTTGGCCAGATCTGTGCCTTGCCACAATTCTGTCTCTGAGCTCTTCAGGCAGTTCCTTTGACCTCATGATGCTCATTTGCTCTGACATGCATTGTGATCTGGAAGGTCTTATATAGACAGGTGTGTGGCTTTCCTAATCAAGTCCAATCAGTATAATCAAACACAGCTGGACTCAAATGAAGGTGTAGAACCATCTCAAGGATGATCAGAAGAAATGGAAAGCACCTGAGTTAAATATATGAGTGTCACAGCAAAGGTTCTGAATACTTAGGACCATGTGATATTTCAGTTTTTCTTTTTTAATAAATCTGCAACAATGTCAACAATTCTGTGTTTTTCTGTCAGTATGGGGTGCTATGTGTACATTCATGAGGAAGAAGAATGAACTTAAATGATTTTAGAAAATGGCTGCAATATAACAAAGAGTGAAAAATTTAAGGGGGTCTGAATACTTTCCGTACCCACTGTATATATACACACAGTATATGAGATACACGCTACAGCCCTATAGGGCTGTAGACAAGCCGTGACCATGATGCTTTGCATTGCGACCGCTGCAATTTTATCTCTGGCTTTAGAGTTTGATAAGCGCCACTGAGATCCATGCAGCTGCTCCGCTGTCATGAGCCAAGCAGTTAAGTAACGGTCCTGCAATGTAAAATTGCCATTTGGCAATTATCAAAAAGAAAAAAAATAACAGGTGTCAGGAGGTGGCAGTAATGCCTCCTGAACGCTTGCCAGCTGCTGCTATACCGCTCTCTGAAAAACAAAACACCGTAAATTGCTTTTCAGATGGCTTAGTGCCTGTCTGGAAAAAGCTCTTTATTCTTTCTGAACAAGTCTAGTGCTCCTGTTTTTTTTCAGTACCTGCTGGGCAAAATACAGGTGCACTTAAAAACAATTCTTGCCAGGAGCTACAAAAACACTTACACTATTTTACCAAAAGTATTGGGGCGCCTGCCTTTACACGCACATAGACTTTAATGTCATCCCTGTCTAAGGGTTCTGCAGGGTTCATTAATGAGTTAGCCCACCCTTTGCAGCTATACCAGCTTCAACTCTTCTGGGAAGGCTGTCCACAAGGTTTAGGAGTGTGTCTATGGTAATGTTTGACCATTCTTCCAGAAATGCATTTGTGAGGTCAGGCACTGGTGTTGGACAAGAAGGCCTGGCTCACAGTCTCCGCTCTAATACATCCCAAAGGTGTTCTAGCGGGTTGAGGTCAGGACTGTCAGTTCCTCCACTCCAAACTCGCTCATCCATGTCTTTATGGACCTTGCTTTGTGCACTGGTCCAAATCATTTGTTGGAGTGGGGAGTATGGTGGGGGGTTGTTTTTATCAGGGGTTGGGCTTGGCCCCTTAGGTCCGGTCAAGGAAACTCTGAAGGCATCAGCATACCAAGACATTTTGGGCAATTTGATGCTCCCACCTTTGTGGGAATAGTTTGGGGATGGTCCCTTCCTGTTCCAACATGACTGCTCACCAGTGCACAAAGCAAGGTCCATAAAGACATGAATGAGTGAGTATGGGGTGGAGAAACTTGACTGGCCTGCACAGAGCCCTGACCCCAACCCGATAAAACACCTTTGGGATAAATTAGTGCAGAGACTGCAAGTCAGGTCTTCTCGTTCACATCAGTGCCTGACTTCACAAAGTGCTTCTGGAAGAATGGTCAAACATTCCCATAGACGCACTCCTAAACCTTGTGGACAGCCTTCCCAGAAGAGTTGAAGCTGTTATAGCTGCAAAGGGTCGGCCAACTCAATACTGAACCTTACGAACTAAGACTGGGATGCCATTAAAGTTCATGTGTGTATAAAGGCAGGCGTCCCCAATACTGTTTGTAATATAGTGTATGTATTTAACTGTGAATAACAAAGCTATTTATTATGTAGTTATTGCAGCAAAGCATGCAACAGAGAACTAATTAAGACTAAACACATTGTCACTGACAGACACTTAACAAATAGTGAAAAATTGGCTGTAAGTGAGAGCACAGCCGTGCTTGTTGTACTTTGGAGTACATTCCACTCAATTCCCTAAAACAAGCATATTAATGAATCTAATCCATCTAATAATATTTCGCTATTTGCATATTAAGTTTAATATAATTAGGGATTAACAGAAGCACAGACCAGTCTCACCATTCAATCTCTCATTGTAAAATTAATTATCTCTTAAGCCTCGCTATAGTTCATATTTTTTCCTGTAAATCTCCCGGCTTTGCAGTTTGCTGTGACCGTTTTTATTGTACAATGTAAAACGGACAAAGCTTAATCAGATAATCTCTCATTAGCTATTAATGACTGTAAGGGCCATGCATATTAAGTGCTTAGGATCAGAGAACGCAGCTAATTATTTCTGTACGTCGCGGATGACTCCGTTAACAAAGGAAGCTTTAAACTGAGCTCCAAAAAACAACAAAGTTTAAAGTATACCTAAAGCAAAACTTTTTTTAATTAGCTCTAGATAGAGTATGGAGTGCCGTCTGTGTCTGATCGAGGAGATTTTCCTTCACTTCCTTTCTCAAGTCACAGGAAGTGAGAGAAAATCTCTTTTAACCACTTGAATTCCAGAAGGTTTACCCCCCTTTATGACCAGGCCATTTTTTTGCGATACAGCACTGCTTTACTTTAACTGACAAATGTGCGGCCATGCAACGCTGTACCCAAACAGATTGATTTTGATTGTGGTGTTTGATCACCGCTGCAGGTTTTAATTTTTGTGCTATAAACAAAAGAAGACCGTCAATTTTGAAAAAAGAAAAAAAAAACAGTATTTTTTACTTTCTGCTATAAAACATATCCAATAAAAAAAATGAAAAAAATCAAATGTCTTCATCAATTTAGATCAATATGTATTCTGTCACAAATGTTTGGTAAAAAAGTCCCAAAAAGCATATAATGATTGGTTTGCCCAAACGTTATAGCGTCTACAAATTAGGGTATATTTTATTCATTCATTTTTTACTAGTTTACTAGTTGCGGCGATCAGTGACTTATAGCGGGACTTAAATATTGCAGCGGACAGTCAGGACACTAACTGACACTTTTGACACATTTTGGGGACCAGTGACACTAATATAGTGATCAGTGCTAAAAATTTGCACTGTCACTGTACTAATAACACTTTAAACAGCTTGGGCGATCAAAGGGTTAATTGTGTGCCTAGACAGTATTTGTGCACTATGTGGGAGGTGCTGTTACTAGGGGAAGGCATGGATCCATGTTACTGCTTTACAAGAACACAGGATCCATGCCTTCTGTATGGACAGAATGGCTCTCTGCCTAGTGATTGACGGGTGCTGGCGGACATTGAGTCCACGCTACCCACAGATCGGCTGTGGCTGTGTTTCATCACAGCAGGAGTGCGTTGCCAACGGAGAGCATGTGTACCCCAGACCTGGAAGTGACAGATCACGTACCTAGTATGTGATGCAGAGGAGCAGTGCCACCTTGCGTGCCATATACATGATTCTGCTCTTCTGGGTAGGGGACAGGCGCCCCTTGTGCTGTGATTAGTCACAGCACAAGCCAATCAGTGGGTGCCGGTCAATGTATGATCGGTAAGGAGGAAGACAGGACAGAGCCCTGTCCTCTCAACAGGGATGTGCTGGTTTTTGTTTCCCTACAAAGCAGGGAAAAAACCAACACATCCCTTAGTTAAAGCACCTTACAGTACACCTATAAACACTGGATATGCAGACATTTAACCCATTGATCGCCCCAGATGTTTAACTCCTAGCCAGCCAGTGTCATTAGTACAGTAAAAGTGCACATTTTTAGCACTGATCCCTGTATTAGTGCCGCTGGTTCCCACAAAGTGTCATGTAGTTTGTATAACAGTGTAAATTTGCTGTCCCCTCAAAATAACTCAACATACAGCCAATAATGTCTAAACCGCTGGCAACAAAAGTGAGTACACTCTTAAGTCATAATGTCCAAACTGGGCCCAATTAGCCATTTTCCCTCCCTGGTGTCATGTGACTCGTTAGTGTTACAAGGTCTCAGGTGTAAATGGTGAGCAGTTGTGTTAAATTTGGTGTTATCGCTCTCACTCTTTCATACTGGTCACCACCGGAAGTTCAACATGGCACCTCATGGCAAAGCTCTGAGGATCTGAAAAAAAGAATTGTTGCCCTACACAAAGATGGCCTAGGCTATAAGAAGATTGCCAAGACCCTGAAACTGAGCTGCAGCACGGTGGCCAAAGACCATACATACTGAAGCAAAGCACGATCCCCTACCTTCGGAGACTGGGCTGCAGAGCAGTATTCCAACATGATAACGACCCCAAACACACCTCAAAGATGACCACTGCCTTGCTAAAGAAGCTGAGGGTGATGGACTGGTCAAGCATGTCTTCAGACCAAACCCTATTGAACATCTGTGGGACATCCTCAAACGGAAGGTGGAGGGGGGTAAGGTCTCTAACATCCACCAGCTATGTGATGTCATCATGGAGGAGTGGAAGAGGACTTCAGTGGCAACCTGTGAAGCTCTGGTGAACTTCATGCCCATGAGGGTTAAGGCAGTGCTGGAAAACAATGGCAGCCACACAAAATATTAACATTTTGGGCCCAATTTGGACATATGACTTAGGGGTGTACTCACTTTTGTTGCCAGTGGTTTAGACATTAATGGCTGCATGTTGAATTTTTTTGAGGGGACAGCAAATTTACACTTTTATACAAGCTGTACACTCACTACTTTACATTGTAGCAAAGTGTAATTTCTTCAGTGTTGTCACATGAAAATATATAATAAAATATTTACAAAAATGAGAAGGGTGTACTCACTTTTGTGATATACTGTACCATAGTTTGTAGACACTATAGATTTTGCACAAACGGGGGGAGGGGCCTGCTAATGGCGCCGGGAGGAAGGGTTTGCTAGTTTCCAGGATGCACCCGTCCAGTTGTAACGATCCTGCGTTTTCTGAAACAAGATGGATTTGCAGCTGCAGAAAAACTCCACTCAGCAGTCATGTAGAGATACGTTGAAATACCAATTCCAACTCCCAAGACTCATCACTGTGGTCTGTCTGATTCAGCATACAAATATACACACTCAATAAGATGTTCCTGGAGTGATAGATGTATATAGCAGTATAGTGGTGATGAGTTGAAGAGACAGGTATGAACAGTGACAAATAGGTGAACAGCACTTGAGAGAAATGTTCATGAGAGTATAGATGGTAACAGGTAGGATGCAGATAGGTTAGCAATCATGTATGGTAGTAGGTGGTAGGACAGCAGATGACATACAGGAGAGACTAACCCAGTGCAAGGATAGATGTTAGTAGGCTCAAGAGCTAGCAATCTAAAACAACAGTGCAGTTGATAGTTACAGTCCTTAATATGCAGAGCTAGATAGTGTAAGCTTAGTAGGAAGGTTATGGAGGATTCCCCTGCGGGGTACTTATCACTAATAGCAAGCAGTAGTAGAGAGGTTCGGTATGAGCGAGTGATCCGGTAGCGGGATACAGGGATCAGCAGCGAGGTTCCGACAGCGAGGTACGCTTGTAAGCATATGAGCTTCAAGGCAGGTTTGAAGAGTGAAGGGTGAAAGCAGCATGCCGGGAGTGATCGGGTGGCGAGACACAGGATCAGATATGGAACAAGTTCAGGTAGCGAGATACAGGAACGAGTAACATCTGGTATGCCGACTTCAGACAGGGACGATCCAACCATGACGGTTGAACGAACCTGTGAGTGAGAACGCCGGCGGTTGAAATAGCCGCTCTGCGGCGCTCAGTGATTACAGCATCGGTCTTAAAGGTGTATGCGCACCTACCAGAAGAGAATGGTGGGACGCATACACTGAATAGGAAAGTGGAATAAGGGTACCAGAGGTACCAGAACATTACAGTACCCCCCCCTTAAGGCCGGCTCCGGAAGGCCTCTAGAACTGGTTTTTCCGGGTATTTCGCGTGAAAATTGCGAATCAGCCTAGGGGCATGTATATCAGAGGTATCCAGCCAGGTGTCGTCTTGGGGCCCATAGTTCTTCCATCGTACTAGATATTGGAGTCTTCTTCTGTGGATACGAGAATCCAGAATCTCCTTTATCTCATATTCTTCTCCGCCTTCAACTTGTACAGTAGGTGGAGGTGGGATGGTAGGCCTTATTCCTTGGTCAGGAACATGGGGCTTCAGTAGCGACACATGGAAGATGGGATGTATCTTGAGGTCTGTTGGTAATGTGAGCTGTACTGCAGCTTTTCCAATAAGTTTCCTGATTGGGAAGGGTCCCAAGAATAGAGGCACAAGCTTTTTGCTAGGGATCTTTAATCTTAAGTTTTTTGTTGATAGCCAAACGAGGTCCCCAATAGCATACTGAGGAGAAGGTCTTCTACGAAGGTCATAGTATTTTTTTTGTTGACTATGAGCGTGTGAGATGGTAGTATTAAGTAAACCCAGAGAGTCTTTTATTTGGGTAAGATAGTCTGAGGCTACTGGGTTACTTGATGGAAGGATGCGTGGTGGAAGAATAGTGGGATGAAACCCATAGTTCAAGTAGAACGGACTCTGTTTGGTCGTACTGTGGGTTGCGTTGTTGTAGGCAAATTCTGCCAGAGGGACGAGATCCACCCAATCATCCTGTAGGTATGATGTATAGCAACGTAAATATTGCTCGATGCACTGGTTGACTCTTTCAGTCTGTCCGTTGGTCTGAGGATGGTAGGGAAAAGTGAGCTTTCGCTCAATTCGTAGTATGTGGCATAGTTCTTGCCAAAACTTGGAGATGAATTGTGATCCACGGTCAGACAAAAGAGTTTTTGGAATACCATGTAACTTAAAGACATGTTTCATCAGTAGTTCCGCTGTTTGTTTGGACGAAGGTAGTCTGCGAATAGCAACGAAATGTGCCATCTTTGTCAGATGGTCCACTGACACTAAAATGGTATTAAATCCTTTGGAAGGTGGTAGTTCTACTATAAAGTCCAAGGACACAACTTCCCATGGAGTCTGGGGTATTGGTAGACTGCATAGTAGACCGGATGGTTTTGTAGTGTCAATTTTGGACCTGGCACAGACGTTGCATGAAGAGACAAATTTTTGTATAGATGTCTTCATATCAGGCCACCAAAACTGCCTGGTAAGCAAATTAAGGGTCTTTGTCATACTCATATGTCCTGCCATAGGCACATCATGTGACAATTCCAAGATCTTTTTTTTTTGTAAATTCAATGTTTATTGAGAAAGGAAAAAGGGCATACAATATAATACAGCACAACAGAGCATATTGATAAATGTCAATAACTGTAAGTGGAAATGTAGCGGGTCAGGGAACAAGCATAAAACAATGACACACGTGTAGTCTTGTGCTCCCAGACCGCTATAGTAGTAAATGGAGGTTCAAAAAGGAAAGTGGGCTATGGTGCGTAGTTCAACCAGGCAACGCCCCCCCTCCACCGGCATCTCTCAAATGGCCGGTCTGGTAGGAAGAGGAGGAACCAAGCTGACCTTCCAGGCACCCTGCAGCCATCACAACATAGGAAGAGTAGAAATGCCCAGGGGGGGGGGGGGGGGGGGTAGTTTTCCATATGGGGGAAGAGCAGAAAGACAATTCCAAGATCTTGGTGCGCATAGTAGGGGGTATGTAGAGTTTGTCGTTGTAGTAGAGGAAGCCTTCTGCATCAGCAGTTAGTTGTGGTGGAGGTGAATCCAAACCTATACTGTGCAGAATCTCTTCCTTCAAGGAACGGACAACCCCAATAATACGCTTGTAGGGTATTATAGGAACGGAAGGGATTTGGGAGCAATTATCTTCAGTTAATCGTGATAGCGCATCCGCTTTTTTATTCTTGTCTGCAGGTGTGTAGGTCACTAGGAAGTTAAATCTTAGGAAGAATAGTGACCATCGTACCTGCCGGTGGGAGAGGGTTTTGTTAGTCTGAAGATATTGAAGATTTTTATGATCTGTATATATGAGTATTGGTAATCGGGTGCCTTCAAGTAGATGTCGCCAATTCTCCAGGGCCAGTTTTATAGCAAGCAGTTCCTTTTCACCCACTGGGTAATTCACCTCTGGGCTGCTTAGAGATTTAGAGAAGAAGGCGACTGGATGGAGTGGTGAAGTATTCGTTGGTCGTTTGGAGAGTACTGCTTCTACTGCCATATTTGACGCATCTACTTCCAGAATGTATTGGAGGGATGGGTCTGGATGGCGTAGTATGGGAGCAGAGGTAAAGCTTGATTTTAACAAGCGAAAAGCTTCATTTGCTTCATCTGACCATTTAAATGGTTTCTTAATACTTGTGAGTTGTGTGAGAGGTCTCACAATGGCAGAGAAGTTCTTGATGAACTTCCTATAGAAGTTTGAAAATCCAAGGAATCGCTGTAGTGCTTTGCGGGTGGTTGGTATAGGCCAATACTGAATACAGGATATCTTACTCATATCCATCTTGATTCCTGTTTTGGATATGATGTATCCTAGGAATAATACTTCTTCTTTATGAAATAAGCATTTTTTTAGTTTCACGTATAGATTGTGTGTGAGTAATCTGGATAACACAAGTCTTACATGTTTTATATGTTCAGACAAGGATCGTGAATAAATAAGTATATCGTCCAGATATACCACAACACAGACATCAAGTAAGTCTCTAAGGATATCGTTTATGAATCGTTGAAAGGCTGCGGGAGCGTTACATAGCCCAAATGGCATTACAAGATATTCGAACAATCCGTATCTGGTTCTGAATGCCGTCTTCCACTCATCTCCATCACGGATTCGGATCAGATTGTATGCTCCTTTCAGGTCCAATTTTGAAAAGTAGGTAGCTCCACGCACTTGTTCAATGAGTTCAGGGATGAGCGGCAAAGGATAACGATCCTTTACCGTAATGGCGTTCAATTGCCTATATTCGATAATAGGCCTGAGACTTGAGTCTTTATTGCGGACAAAAAAAAGTCCTGCAGCTGTGGAAGAAGTGGAAGGTCTAATAAAACCTTTTGTCAAATTCTCATCCAAGTATTCCTTGAGATGGGAAAGTTCATCCTGCGAAAGAGGATAAACATGACCAAAAGGCAATTTAGAATTAGGGAGTAGATCAATAGTACAATCATAATCCCTATGGGGAGGCAGTATTTGAGCATTTTTCTCAAGAAAAACTTCGGACAGATCCTGATAGCATAGTGGTGCAATCTCATCTGACACCACAGACAGGATCTTTCCATAAGACGGGAGGTTACACGTACTCTCGCAATAGTAAGAGAGGAAGGTTAGGGTCCGTTTCTTCCAATCTATGGTTGGTTGATGTGTGTGTAACCAGGGAAGTCCCAAAACAATGGGAAAGTGGGGCGAAGACAATAGGTCGAAGGTAGTGGTCTCCGTATGAGACTCGTTAGTGGTGACTAAGAGTGCTTGTGTCTGATTAGTGATTGGGCCAGAAGATAACGGAATACCGTTAATAAGACTCACAGAGACAGGCTTAGGTTTTGAAATAATAGGTACTTTATTTAAAGTAGCAAAACGTATATCGATATAATTTCCGCAAGATCCTGTGTCGATCATGGCTTTAGTGGTAATCCTAGTCTGGTCCCACTGCAATGTCAAACGAACAAAAAGATAAGGGTTAGTAAATGAAGTTGTCAATCCCCCTAGGAGGACATGTGAACACTCACCCTCTTTTTTGCGGACAAGGGGACAGACGCTTATCATGTGATCCGGGGATGCGCAGTACAAGCAAAGATTACTGGATTGTCTCCTTGCTCTTTCAGTAGTTGATAGAGGTGGGCGTATGGTTCCTACCTCCATAGGAGTAGGGTCAACGGCCGAAATCCGAGAAGGACTGGACAATGGCATTCCCATTTTTTCAGCCTTTCTTTCTCGCAGCCTCCTGTCTATGTTGATACTGAGTTGTATCAAGGCATCCAGGGTGTCCGGTAAATCCGCTTGGGCAAGCTCGTCTTTAACGGCTTCTGATAGGCCGAGTCTAAATTGAGTTCTCAGAGATGTATCATTCCACCCTGAATCAAGGGTCCATCTTTTGAACTCTGCTACAAAGTCTTCTACAGGTCTCCTACCTTGTTTCAAGGACCTCAATTGAATATCTGCAGTACTCTGCCTATTGGGGTCATCATATAGACTAGCGAGTTCCGCTAGGAATAAAGCATAGGAGTTGAGAAGCTGATCATTTTTCTCAAAAAGAGAGTCTGCCCAGGCCCGTGGATCACCCGTTAGGTATGAAATAATAGTACAGACTTTGATATGATCAGTAAGGTAGGTACGAGGTTTTAGCAAGAAAAGTAACTGACAGGCATTTTTGAATTCACGAAATTTTTTGCGATCACCTGTAAACACTAGAGGAGGATTTATTTTGGGTTCAGGGGGCTGAGCAGCGGCAAGTTGTGATAGACGGGTTACCTGCTGCTTCAGAGCCTGATTGTCTTCTTTTAATTCAGTAAGAGCGTGTATTAACGCAGTCACTTGTTGTTTTAATTGTGTCACTTAAGTGGGTAAATCTGCTGAATCCATTTTAGGTTCATTCAATCTGTAATGCTCCTGCGTTTTCTGAAACAAGATGGATTTGCAGCTGCAGAAAAACTCCACTCAGTAGTCATGTAGAGATACGTTGAAATACCAATTCCAACTCCCAAGACTCATCACTGTGGTCTGTCTGATTCAGCATACAAATATACACACTCAATAAGATGTTCCTGGAGTGATAGATGTATATAGCAGTATAGTGGTGATGAGTTGAAGAGACAGGTATGAACAGTGACAAATAGGTGAACAGCACTTGAGAGAAATGTTCATGAGAGTATAAATGGTAACAGGTAGGATGCAGATAGGTTTGCAATCATGTATGGTAGTAGGTGGTAGGACAGCAGATGACATACAGGAGAGACTAACCCAGTGCAAGGATAGATGTTAGTAGGCTCAAGAGCTAGCAATCTAAAACAACAGTGCAGATGATAGTTACAGTCCTTAATATGCAGAGCTAGATAGTGTAAGCTTAGTAGGAAGGTTATGGAGGATTCCCCTGCGGGGTACTTATCACTAATAGCAAGCAGTAGTAGAGAGGTTCGGTATGAGCGAGTGATCCGGTAGCGGGATACAGGGATCAGCAGCGAGGTTCCGACAGCGAGGTACGCTTGTAAGCATATGAGCTTCAAGGCAGGTTTGAAGAGTGAACGGTGAAAGCAGCATGCCGGGAGTGATCGGGTGACGAGACACAGGATCAGATATGGAACAAGTTCAGGTAGCGAGATACAGGAACGAGTAACATCTGGTATGCCGACTTCAGACAGGGACGATCCAACCATGACGGTTGAACGAACCTGTGAGTGAGAACGCCGGCGGTTGAAATAGCCGCTCTGCGGCGCTCAGTGATGACAGCATCGGTCTTAAAGGTGTATGCGCACCTACCAGAAGAGAATGGTGGGACGCATACACTGAATAGGAAAGTGCAATAAGGGTACCAGAGGTACCAGAACATTACACCAGTATGCAGTACGGTGCCGACTCGCTCTCCCCCTGCCTGCCTGAGAACTCCCGCCGGTCTAACCCAGTTCGCATCCCCCCTGCCGGACATTCCCACCTGCTAGCTGTGCCCAAACAGCTGTGAAGCACTCCGATGCCGCCGGAGGACGGACCGAGGGCGACATGCCGAAAGCACCGGCAGGAGACCAGGAGGAAGAGCCGCAGAGACGCCGGAAGGTCACGTGTCCCCGGCGGTCAGCGAGAGAAGACACTGACGGTCTGCCTCTCCGGAGCAGAGCGGAGGAGTGCATCGGCTGAGTGTCTGCGAGGTCTGAAGCCTCAGCGCAAACTGACAAGGAAGCCAGGAAACCGGGAGAGGTGAGAGGGGATTTACCCCCCCTATTGTGAAAAAATGTTACGATAAGAATCAAAGTGAATATCAAACTGTTAGCAGAAAGTGTTTCAGGAAATTTCTTGCTTGCATGACACAAGTTAATTATGTGGAAGACACTGTCTGAGGATTTGTAAAGGTGCATATGGCTATTGGTAGAGAAGCTGCTTAGTACTTTGTCTCTGGACACTTGGACATTTGAAAGTTGCGCTGAGTTTATAAGTACTAAGCAGAGGCAAAACCGGGGGACTTACAAAAAAAAAAAAAAAAGCAACTGAAATAAACAACCAAAATATTTTCCTATATACGTGGGGGGTAGAAGAGTTAAGGAGGCAGACCGTTTAAAAATGAAAAATAAACCTGTAAAAGATGGAAGAGGAAAATTACCAAAATTAAGTACCAGTCCAGGGTCTATTAAAAAATACATGACTCCTGAAGCAACAGGGGAAAACAGCAAAAAGCAAACACCAACAAAACCAAAACAAAATAACGAAAGCAGCAAAAAGACCCGCAATCAGAAAACAACAGAGATTAGCGAAGGGAATACCTCGGGGCAGATGGAGAAGGTACAGATGGATCAAGACCCAGATATAGGAGGAGATGAAGTGTTAAATGTTAAAGATCAACTCCCCACAAAAGAAGAAATAAGGGAAATGTTCTCAAATTTAGAAAAGTCCATTAAAAAAGAAATGTCAATTCTACATGGAGATTTAGGACAAATGTTGAAGAGAGTGGAGGAAATAGAAGAAAAAACAGAAAGCCAAGGAAAAGCACTGAAATCATGCAAGGAAGAAATAAAGAAAACACAAATAGCCCGAAGAAACATACTCTACAAATTAGAAGATCAGGAAAACAGAGATAGAAGGCAAAAGTTAAGAATCAGAGGATTACCAGAAAATGGGAAAGGAAAAAACCTGGAAGAAATGTTGGAAGCAGTGTTCAACCCCTTATTAGAAAGAGAAATAACAACAAAATTAGGAATTGAAAGAATCCACAGAATCAGGAAACCACAAAACTCACCAAAAGAGTCTCCAAGAGATGTTATAGCAAGATTTCACAGTTATGAAATAAGAGCAAAGATTTGGGAAAAATTAAAAAGCCGACCTCCTCTGAAATATAAAGATGTAGATATACAAGTATATGCTGATCTATCACGGGAGATATTGGCAAGGAAACTGACGCTGAAGCCGGTGGTGGATCTACTGAAACAAAGGAATATCTTTTACTTCTGGGGATTCCCGGCTTGTTTGGGAGTCAGAAAAGAAGGGAATACAATAATATTGAGATTCCCAGAAGAATTGGAAGAGTTCTGTGAAAATCTGAAAATCCCTAAACCGGTAATCCCTGGTTGGCCAACTCTTTGGGAGACAAGAGGAGAGCAAGAAGAAGATCAGTGGTATCTGAAAACAAAGAAGAAATAATACAGATTTTGCACAAACCAATCAATATACGCTTATTGGGGTTTTTTTTTTTTTTATCAAGAACATGTAGCAGAATACATATTGGCCTAAATTTATGAAGAAATTAGATTTTTCTATTTTTTGTATTGGATAGCCTGGAAAGCATCAGGGTTGCCGTGACGACATGTTTTGCACTGCTGTGCTTTCCAGGCCGGGTCCCGACGCTTGCTGACGTCACTTCCGGGTGGCGGCCTCCGCTGTGGATACCTCTGGGTGGCGGCTCCGCGGCACGTCTACACTGCTTCGGTGCGAGCAGCCACACTGTGGGAGGAAGCTATGCCACCCTACCGGCTGGTCCGGTCTGTTTTTGGCACATAAGATCCTTCTCCCTCCTGCCTGGTTCCCTGTTGTGATCATCTATACTGTTCCGGCTTGCCCAGCGGCTCAGTCATCCTGCGACCCCCAGCAACTCCACAGATCTGGTTTGGAACACATTCTATTATGTTTTAATCATCACTATATATTTTTTATAAATAAACTTTTCAAGGTTTTCCATCAAGCCTGCCTGAGTTACATTGTAGACTATGTACCATGGGATAGCGCTGCTGCCCCTCCCCCATGCACTGGTCTCTATGTTAATCTAGTTAGTCCATCCCCCACACAGTTAGAAAGCATCCCCTAGGGACACACTTACCCCTTTGATTGTCCCTGGTGTTAACCCCTTCCCGGCCAGTGTCATTAGTACAGTAACAGTGCCTATTGTTAGCATTGATTACTGTAATAATGTGAATGGTCCCCTCAAAAGTGTCAGTTAGGTGTAGAATCTGTCCACCGCAGTCCTGCTAAAAATTGCTAATCTCCGCCATTACTAGTAAAAAAATAAATAAATAAAAATGCTATAAATCTATCCCCTAGTTTGCAGATGCAATATTTTTTGCGCAAACCAATAAATATATACACTTATTGGGATTTTTTGTACCAAAATATGTGGCAGAATACATATTGGCCTAAAATATAGGAAAAATTTGATTTTTTAATAGTTTTTTTATTGGCTATGTTTTATAGCAGAAAGTAAAAAATATATGGATTTTTTTACAGCTTACCTCTAAAATCCATTTCTTGGAGTACATAACGGGACACAGAGCCATATTCATTACATATGGGTTATAGGCCACCTTCAGGTGAATGGACACTGGCAACCAATCAGACAGGAAGTCCCCCTATATAACCCCTCCTATACAGGAAGTACCCCAGTTTTGTAGCAAGCAATAAATACCACATACTAGAGGGAAGGGACCTCTGTGTCCCATGATGTACTCCAAGAAATGGATTTTACAGGTAAGCTGTAGCAAAATATCTATATTTCTTTATCGTACATCACGGGACACAGAGCCATATTCATTACATAAGGGATGTCCTATAGCAATGCACCTGAGGGGAGGGGGACACCATCAATACCGCCATCAGACCACAAAAGGTCTACATAACTGCCTGCAGAACTGTGCGGCCAAATGCAGACTCCTCCTGGGTCCTAATTTCCACTTGATAGAACCTAGTGAACGTATGCACTGACGACTTTGGAAATCTGAGCCATAGGAGCTTGATGGCGAACTGCCCAAGAAGCACCTACTCTTCTGGTGGAGTGCGGATACTTCCCTTTTAAACCTTACGCCTGGATAATCACCTGGTGAATCCAGCGAGAAATCGTAGACTTAGATGCTGCCTACCCTTTCCTGGGCCCTTCTGGCAGTATGAACAAAAGATCAGTCTTGCGAATCTGAGCCGACATTTTCAAGTAAGTTTTAAGAGCACGTACTACATTAAGAGAATGTAGTCACCTTTCCTCCTCTGTTTGATGATCTGGAAAAAAGGAAGGCAGTACAATGTCTTGGTTCAAATGAAACGCAGACACCACCTTGGGCAAAAAACATGTGTGTGGACGTAGAGTCATCCTATCTTGATGTAGAATCAAGAATAGCTCTTTACAAGAAAGAGCTGCTAGTTCTGATACTCTTCTGGCTGAAGTTATCGCAATTAAAAAGACCAATTTTCTGGTTAAAAGAACAAGGGGGATATGCCCCATAGTATCAAAAGTGCCCCATGGTATGTTTCTGTAAAACTGCCAGCACCAAATTTAGGTCCGAAGGACACAATGGTGGCTTCACTGGTGGAAGCATACGTAATATCCCTAGAACAAAGATTTGAACCAAGGAATGCAAAGCAATCAGTCCCTCGGAAAAAAAAATGACAAGGCTGAAATGTAACCCTTAATAGTGCTTAAGGTTTATTTCATATCTACCCCTACTTGCAAGAAAGCTAGAATTCTCTCGCTAATATACTTGCTAGGATGCCATTTCCTGGCTTCACACCAGGTAATGTAAGATTTCCAGACTCTGTAATAAATGTCTCTAGACACTGGTTTTCTAGCATTTATAAGGGTAGAAACTGCAGTGCCAGATATACCCCGCTCTTTGAAAATCAGTGCTTCAATAGCCAAGCCGTCAAATTTAGAGACTGTAAAGCAGGGTGAAATATCGGACCTTGAGAAAGCAGGTCAGGACGCATTGGAAGAACCCAAGGCCTAGCCACTGCCAGTTTTTGAATTTGTGCATACCAAAACCTCTTCAGTCGTGCTGGAGCTACCAGGATTACTGGTTTCCCCTCTAGCTGGATTCTGCGTAACAGACACGGCAGCAGCTGAACCGCATAGATCAGGGAAAACTCCTCCCAAGGAGTCACCAAAGCATCCAAACAGGCTGCGAGTGGATCCCTGGTCTTTCTTCAACTTGTTGAACCTGAATGCCAACATCTGGGACCCCCCAGCATTTGCAGATCAATGCAAAGATCTCGGGGTGTAAGGGCCATTCCCCTGGAAACATCTGTTGACGACTCAGAAAGTCTGCTTGCCAGTTTTCTATTCCTGGTATAAAAACCGCCGATAGGCATGGAACACATTTTTCAGCCCAGGGGAGACCATGACTGAATGAATTGACTCCATACGGAAAGTACGAATGTTCAGAAACTGGTTTAGAGCTTTGAGATCCAGAATAGGTCTCACGTTTCAGTTTGGCTTGGGGACTTTGAAAAGGCTTGAAAAAAAAAACCTGAATCTTTTGTCCTCCGGCACTTCTGTAATCACTGTTTGTGACCTTAAATGGTCCAGAGCCAGAAGGGGAGAACTTCTTTTTAGAGGATCTGCAGGTATGTTTAATTTTACAAATCGAGGATGTGATAACACCCCAAATTCTAGTTTGTATCCCTGCGAGATGATGGAAATAACCCAGTTGTCCTGAATTATTTCTACTCAGGCCTACAAGAACCGTAGCAGCTTCCCCCCCACCCAATTGAGTAGTGGCGCTCCTTCACAAGGAAGGCTTAGGGGTAGACATGGTAGATCTCTGGGCCCAGGGTTTCTTCTGCCCTTGCCCTGAAGACTTGGTCCTAGATTCAGATGGCTGGGGCCATTGCAACTGCCTGGGATTAGAAGCACTAGGAGTCTGAGTGCTGGGAATATTAAAAGAAGGAGGTTTACTTTTCCTCTTAACGGGAAACAACACACTCCCCCCCCCCCCGAAATCTTTTAGATATATTTATCCAGGTCATCACCAAATAGGTGTTCTCCATGAAAGGGAAAGCCAGCAACCTTTCCACAGTAATTCCGCAGACCAGCTTTTTAGCCAAAGGATTCTGCGCCTATGCGCTGTCAAAAGAGCAAACCGTGCCATTTGCTGTATTGAGTCTTTAAGAGCATCCACTGCAAAACATAAAGGTGGGTGCGAGGTAGATCTGTCAAATCTTCTACAGACTCTCCTTGAGAAGGAACCATTCTTGACACTCGTCTTTTAAAGACTGACAAACTCTCATAGCTGCTACTGTTAGTTGTATCGCATACCCTGCAACAGCAAAGGAGGCTTTTAGCAAAGTGTAGCATTGCCCCTGTAGGAACTGCTGAATACTGTCCTTGCGGGCTCCCCTGGTTACCAACAGATATTTGCTAGAACAAATCTCTGAATTCCTCCTTGTACCCAATGGCTCGACACATGAACAGTCTAGGGGTGTTGTTTGTTTTGTTGTTTATTGATAATTTGGGATAGGAAAAAGGAATAGTGGGATACTCCAATTAAACTATTCACATTGTTTGAGGACTTCTATCTTCAGGGTTCTGCTTGAAAATATAGAACAGCCAGGCTGTTAATCCACACTGCCTCTAAAGTGGATGGGGTTAAGTCTCATGTTCTCTTTGCTCTCTAACAAGATGACTTGATGACTTGATGGATGATACTCTATCTTCAGGACACTCTCACTAGCATTCTCTTCCTGTCCACTGACTATCCAGGAAACAGGAGCAGGGTTGGCCCCCCTCAGGTCATGCCCCTTGACACAAGTTTTTGTACTCACTGTACTGGAGAGACAGATCCTCCAGTGTCTTCCCTCTCAGTCAGCTTTCCTGGACCTTCGGGTTCAGCTCCTCACTGCTACTCTTCTGGCCCACAGGACGACCCCCTGAGGCCACATGGCACCTCTACAGAGGAGGAGGCAGCCACCCCCTCCTTCCGGGACTCCGCACCCCCTCGAGCGCATGTCCCCCTGGCTTTTATACAGTATCCCAACATGCACCGAGGCAACTTTCCATCTGCCAATCGTCACGACTGTATCAAAAGCTTATGCATCCATTCTTTAGGTTTCCTCCCACTGTCCAACATGTCTCCCTATTGGAACAGTGTGAAACACTCTTTAGATAGAATGAGTTGCATTTTGAGCACAATGAGTAGACCTTACTAACAGATCCTGCTCTCTGGTAGGCAGAGAACAACATAGATTTACTTGCAGCTCTTCTGATAGGCAGATAGACCTTAAACTATACTTTCTCACTAGCACCTACCTAGGAGGGTGCTACACTCACCCCAAAAAAATGAGCCATGTCCTCACTGACTCTGGGCAGCCACCCCTACAAAAATTCTTGTACAAAAATTTAACAGAGTATCCCACAAACTTGGAAAAGGGGAAAAGGGAAATAACATATATACAGGGCCATGGGGCATACCCCATATTTGGCCAGTGAATCCAATAAATTATGTGGAAAAATATATGACTCTGCTGTACAAATATTCACACATGTATGTACTTATACCAGGTGCATTTAGACCAATGCACCCTCCACCAAACAAAAATCTGCTTGACAGGTTAAGACATTACCCTATCTAACTAACTAAATACAATATCAACACTGTGTATATATATATATATATATATATATATATACACACACAGAACAGTGGAGGGCCTATCCTTGTAGGTGTGAGGTGTTGATAAATCTGGGAACCTTGTGGCGTAGGCCTCACAGAACCCAAAGTTCCTGGCACACTGCATACGAACAACAGCTCCTTCGGTCTCATCGCCAAATGAGCTAGGACTTATAGAGTTACTTCTTTTCTCTGTCCCCCAGTCCCATTCAGTCTCTTCCGCTGACTTCCAAACATCAATGCCCTCTTTCAGGGACCCAAACTGACAATGGAAACGGGGCGACCCTATGTCAATGACTCCAGCCTCTTCCTCACTGGATACACTAGAGGCCTTCTTCTGGAGCCCACTGATTCCCCTCTGCCACTTTAAGAGCAGGATGTTCTGCTGTTGCAGTGGTTGCTAGCGCATCTTGCGGCCACGGCTCGGCCTTCACAATCCGCCTACATCTCACCTCTGAGATACGGGTCTCCCTGGCTGGACACACTGTAGTGCAGTTCAGCGTCGTTGGTCCCGGTGCCAGCAGGGCTCTCAGCACTCCTCTTCCTCTGCCCACAGGGATCCCCATTGTAGAGCCCAGCAACTCCTGAGTGACTCCTGTCTCCCAACTTACACTCAGTCATCTGGGCTGACAGTCACTCTGCACTGCATGCAACAGCATGTCACCACAGTGCCCACACTGACTCCATGCAGTCCGAGATGCTCCTTGCCTCCTCCGCTGCACGGGCCAGTCTTCCTGTAGCCAAAAATCGTACCCCTGTATCCCACAGGATCAAATTCAGTGACTCAGTCCACACAGCAGGTACTCCGCCAACACGTGGGATAGCCCCTGCGCTCCGGCTCACTCCGACATCCACCATCTTTCTCCTCCACACACGTGTCTGCTCCTCAGGTACACCTGATGGCGGAAGTGATGTCTCAGCTCTCTTCCTTCACTCGGATTGGCACCTCGTGGGTGGCGACTCCGCCCACGACTCCAGACTAGCTGACTCTCTGGCGGTGGCTCCTCCTGCAAGGATTTGCAAAAATCCCCGCTGTACCAATCTCAGGCTCTCTCCTTCCAGTCACAGGTGGTGAAAAGGTGTTAAATTGCCTCCTCACCAACTGATTTAACCCTATAATGCCACACTACTATGCCGCAATTGCCTGCATTGCACACGGTTTGCGGTGTGGCCATTGAACTCAATGGGCGAGTTGGAGAGGCGTTGCAGCTTGTCAAACTCTGCATCCAGAGTTAAAAATGCCATGGCCACTAAGCAAAACAATTACTGTATATCCACAGCATGTGAACAGCCACATCTGGCTGTTATATTACAGTGTGGGCTGGGTGTAAGCCACCTGTTTTTCCCACCCCTCCAACCGCCCGTCTGAAAGAGACCTATTTTGGGAGCAGCTGTACCTATTATTCCTAGCACCAAGTGTTTATTTTTATTTTTTTATGTTTACGTACCTATGGACCTTCCCAGGTCCAAAATTAATTTTGAGCAGAATTAGGTTTGGCCCTCCACAACAGTCCAGTGTGGCCCTAAGGGAAAATTAATTGCCCACCCCATTATTGAGTTTCTCAGAGACTGTGCTGTGTTACTCAGTGTCCTTACTGAGTCACAGAGAGTTTGCTTTTATGAGCTTTTCTTTGCATATCTACATAATCTGTTTAAGTTTCTACAATAGGGTTAACATTCAGTATTTGCAAAATAAAATCTGAGGACACCCTACTGACCATGCCTACTTTTAAATGGGTGGGAAGGGGCAGGGAAAATACCAGCATGCAAACCACTCTGCACCAAATCGTGGATTTGGCCAAATAGGAGGAGCCTTAAGGGATTTGATTTAATCAAACCTGAGCCTACTCTGCTCTGGGTCAAGAGTGTGTATCTGGGCACAGGGGCAAGAGTAACCACCTGGCGACTGCCCTATAGCAGTTTGCACAGGATCACATATATATATATATATATATATATATATATATACAGTATCTCACAAACGTGAGTACACCCCTCACATTTTTGTAAATATTTTATTGTATCTTTTCATGTGACAACACTGAAGGAATGACACTTTGCTACAATGTAAAGTAGTGAGTGTACAGCTTGTATAACAGTGTACATTTGCTGTCCCCTCAAAATAACTCAGCACACAGCCATTAATGTCTAAACCACTGGCAACAAAAGTGAGTACACCCCTAAGTGGAAATATCCAAATTGGGCCCAAAGTGTCAATATTTTGTGTGGCCACCATTGTCTTTCAGCACTGCCTTAACCCTCTTGGGCATGGAGTGTCCCAGAGCTTAACAGGTTGCCACTGGAGTCCTCTTCTACTCCTCCATGATGACATCAGGGAGTTGGTGGATGCTAGAGAACTTGCGTCACCTTCCATTTGAGGATGCCCCACAGATGATCAAAAGGGTTTAGGTCTGGAGACATGCTTGGTCATTCAATCACCTTTACCCTCAGCTTCTTTAGCAAGGCAGTGGTTGTCATGGAGGTGTGTTTGGGGTCGTTATCATGTTGGAATACTGCCCTGCGGCCCAGTCTCCAAAGGGAGGGGATAATGCTCTGCTTCAGTATGTCACAGTACATGTTGCCATTCATGGCTCCCTCAATGAACTTTAGCTCCCCAGTGCCAGCAGCACTCATGCAGCCCCAGATCATGACACTCCCACCACCATGCTTGACTGTAGGCAAGACACACTTGTCTTTATACTCCTCACCTGGTTGCCACCATCTGAACCAAAAAATTGTGTCTTGGTCTCATCAGACCATAGGACATGGTTCCAGTAATCCATGTCCTTATTCTGCCTGTCTTCAGCAAACTGTTTGCGGGCTTTCTTGTGCATCATCTTTAGAAGAGGCTTCCTTCTGGGATGACAGCTATACAGACCAATTTGATGCAGTGTGCGGCATATGGTCTGAGCACTGACAGGCTGACCCCCCACCCCTTCAACCTCTGCAGCAATGCTGGCAGCACTCATACATCTATTTTCCGAAAGACAACCTCCTGATGTGACGCTGAGCACATGCACTCAATTTCTTTGGTCGACCATGGCTAAGCCTGTTCTAACTGGAACCTGTCCTGTTAAACTGCTGTTTGGCCTTGGCCACCTTGCTGCAGCTCAGTTTTAGAGTCTTGGCAATCTTCTTATAGCCTAGGCCATCTTCATGTACAGCAACAATTATTTTTTTCAGATCCTCAGAGAGTTCTTTGCCATGAGGTGCTATGTTGAACGATAACACCAAATTTAACACACCTGCTCCCCATTCACACCTGAGACATTGTAAAACTAACGAGTCACATCACACCGGAGAGGGAAAATGGCTAACTGGGCCCAATTTGGACATTTTCACTTAGGGGTGTACTCACTTTTGTTGCCATTGGTTTAGACATTAATGGCTGTGTGCTGAGTTATTTTGAGGGGACAGCAAATTTACACTGTTATACAAGCTGTACACTTACTACTTTCCATTGTAGCAAAACGTAATTTCTTCAGTGTTGTCACATGAAAGATATAATAAAATATTAACAAAAATATGAGGGGTGTACTCACTTTTGTGAGATACTGTGTGTGTGTGTATATATATATATATATATATATATATATATATATATATTAGGTATAGACCGATTATCGGCAAGGTTGATATATCGGAGGCCGATATGCACTTTCCCCGATATATCGGTATTAGTACCTGCCCCGGAACTGGCCGATATTGCCGATATTTTTGTGACGTCAGTCTGCCTTCTTAGGCCGCCTCCCTCGCCTTGGACAGCCTCGTCTGGAGTCGGGACTAGTCTCGGGAAGTGTATCACGTGGCATGGATGTAGCACGGATGAGCACTGACATGGCATGGATGTGGCATGGATGAGCACTGACGTGATATGGATGAGCATTGATGTGGCACGGTTGTGGCATTGATGTGGCACGGATGAGCCCTGACGTGGCATGGATGAGCACTGACGTGGCATGGATGTGGCACGGATGAGCACTGTAATGGCATGGATGAGGAACAGATGAGCACTGACTTTGCATAAATGTGGCATGGATGAGCACTGACGTGGCATGGATGATGAACAGATGACCACTTATATGTCATGGATGTGGCACGGATGAGCACTGATGTGGCATGGATGTGGCACGGATGAGCACTGACGTGGCATGAATGGGGCATGGATGACCACGGACATGGCATGGATTAGCACTGATGTGGCATTGATGAGCACTGACATGGCATGGATGTGGCATGGATGAGCACTGGCGTGGCATGTATGAGCACTGATGTGGCATGGATAAGCCAAGGATGAGCACTGAGGTGTCATGGGTGGGCACAGATGTGGCACGGATGGGCATGGATGTGGCATGGATGAGGCATGGATGGGCATAATTGGGGTATGGAGGAGGCAGAGGATGGGTGCAGCTGCAGTTTCTCTCCTCTCCTCGCACACTGTACCGATTGTTGTGTACAGTGTGCGAAGAGAGGAGAGAAACTAACTGGACATGTCCCGGTTTGTTGACAAGTGATCTCTCCATCATTGAACGGAGTGATCATGAGGTAAAGGGCCGCTGTCATTGGCCCTTTACCATGATTGCGATTCTGGGAGGATGTCATTGTACGCCCTCCCAGAATAAGCCGACCGTGCTGTAGCCGTCATTTGGCTATGGCCCGGTTGGCAAGTGGTTAAAGTGTAACTAAACCTCCCAATAAACTCCGCTCCATTTTCTAGCGATGAAACAGTTAAATCCCTTTGCCGGCCGCTGTCATCTTCTCTCTGGGTTCCAGGTATTTGGCCCATTGATTGGCTGGCAGGTGATGACGTCATCCAGCACAGCCAGTGTTATGGGAATGGGCGCATGCGCACCTCAGTGTACATTTAATAGAAAACAGTAAGCAGGCAGCTGAGGCTGGGTTCACATACATGTGAATGTGTATGACAGGCAAGTGTGACAGGCTCTCAGTGGAGTTGGTTCACGCAGGTCTGGAGCGGCCGCGGTCCGGATTTTAGAAGGGTCCTGTGCTTCTTTGGGTCCAGTTCAGGTGCGAATTCAGGCAAACATTCGGACCTGAATTGCACCTGAGCCGGTGAACAGACACTCACCGGACCCCAGGCACGAACCCACGGCCTCACATATGTGAACTCGGCCTAATTGTATCGAGCCGCCTGCTTGCAGGTTTCAAAGTTAGGTTTAGTTCCGCTTTACGATGCTAGCTGAAAATGTAATCCTGTCAAAAGTAGAATGTCCGTTCCACTGTGATCACCTTTTGCGTTAACGACTTAATTGGCATGACTTAGAATTCAGATCTTATGTATCGTGGCTCTGATTTGATAACAGAGTGGGATAAACTCATTAGGACCGCTTGTTCCTCTTGTTTATTGAAGGCCAAGGTTTCCACAGGTAGCAACACTCCAGTACAGGCCAGACCATGTTGTATAGACATATACATGTGTATGAGGAAAGTATCAGTGTGGACGGACGTCGTCTAGTTGCTAGGTTACCCGACCCGTGTATTCGTTGCACGTGGTGCTGGTCGCTATGGAAACGCCTCCCCTGGTATCCTGATACTCAGCAGGTCTATGGCTTTTTGCCTCTGGCTTGTGTAGGAAAAAAAAAAAAAGACACACACACACAGGAAGGAGGGGAGGGGGAGAGAGGCAGACACTGTGACAGGATCAGAATTTTTACTGGGAGAGCGCAGTATTCTTCCCTCTAACTGTACACAGGCCCGTCTCGCCAGTGCTGCATTGTGTGCAATGTATGTAAAGTAGAACTTCACTGTCGGGCCTACTCAGCCTTATCAGTGTTTGAGTCCACCGGCTCTGTCAGACGAGCTCTACTCTAGTTATAAAGCAACATGCGTTTTAAAAATAACATTCTTGTTCATTTATACTTTTCTTTTTTTAGTTTTGGATAGAATGGAAGGGTTCAAAAAGCCTGTCAGGATTCTTTTGCTGTCTGTGTCCCTCTGGTAAGGCTTCCCTTCCCTTCCTGCCTTGACATACAACTGGATGTGAGGGGAAATCTCTTCAAAGTGAAGGGAAATACCCTCCTAGGGCCGGTTCACACTGGTACGACAATCGCTCCGACTTTGAGATCACATGTCGCAAGACAAGTAAAAATCAACGATTCCCTATGAGAGCCATCCTAACTCGTCTGACTTGTGTAGGTCCAACTTTAGAAGAGGTTCTTGTACTGCTTTGATCAGACTTCTGTCTGATTTCAGGATGTCGCATCCAAGTTTGATCAGCATCTTGATCATATTCCAACTTGTGACATGCGACTTGAGGCATTGTTAGCAATGCAAAATGTATTGAAACACATGCCGCCCCCCCCCCCCCCGAATCAATATTAGATAGATACAAGATACAAGAGAGATGTATGGGGGTTTTATTTATTTATTTTTTTAGATTCATACCTACCTAGATGGATGCAGCATTGGTCCCCCCCACCCTAAAGCACCTGGTCACCATGTTGATGGGGACAAGAGTCTCTTCCCCACAACCCTGGGTTGTGGTTTTGGGGGTCTGCGGGCAGGGGGCTTATCAGAATATGAAATCGGAATTTAAGAAAGGGGCCCCCAAATCCAAAGCCCCCCACATGTGAATGAGTATGGGATACATAGTACCCCTACTCATTCACCCAAAAAAAAAAACAGTGTAGTGTAACAAAAAAAAAACAGGAGACAAGTCCTTTATTAAAAATTAATATTGTCCCCTGATGTGGATCCAACGTCAATCACAAAGGCCGTTGGCATGGAAATCCATACCATACCCAAGTCGCACTCATCCTAAAGTCGGATCCTATTCATTAAAGTCGCATACATGTCGGAACGAAGTCGCAGGGCAAAGTTGGATTGGAAGTCGCGGGACTTTAGTGTCGGAGCAGTGTGAACCTAGACTTAGGGCTCTTTCACGCAGACGACCGTTGAATACAGGTGGCTAAGCCACGGATTTATTGCCATACACCCAAATGCTAACAATACAGCCTGACAGGGCTGTATAAATGTCGCAGCCACAGCATTTTTAAGGCCCTGTTCAAACTGGCATCTCCTCAATCTACAAGTAAAGCAGCCTGCAATTGATAATATAGACAGCACACTGTGCTGTTCACATTATCAAAATATAAAGAGTTTGCATTGCATTGCTGCGCTTTAAAAATGAAGCTTCATGTGGAGTTTGGGAGGAGTTGAAGCATCTCAACTCCTTCCATTCAAGTCCATGGTAACACACTATAAATGCAGCGTATTTGGCCTTGTTCACGTTTGCCAAAAATAATAGGCACCTGGGCTGCTTTTTTAATGCATCTTTAACACTCACCAAATGTGCATAGGGTGCCTTTAAAGTGTGTTGAACCCAATGAACAATGCTCATTAACACTAATGGCAGATTTGTTCCGCGTCAAGGCCTAACTCGGATTGCAGAGTTTAACATTCATTCATGTTGAAAAGCTCATCACAGGGCTCTGAAGAAGAGGTAAACCTTCGAAACGCGTCAGCCCACTGGACCTTCATTTCTGTCACATGAGTTGAGGAATATGGATTGAATTGCTAGAATTTGTGATGAGCTTTTTAACATGAATGAATTTTGTGAGTATAATACTTACCACTTTTTGCTCAAATAAACTATTTGTCTTAGGATAATGCACTAGTTCAGTGCACCCTGTGTTTCTTTAGTATGGTTTTAATGTTCCAGGCTCCCCCAGTCTTTGAGGGCAGCAAGAACACATTTATCCATATAGAACTGGAATGGAGTCATAGCTCACTCATCTGGAGTGGGCACTTTTCCAAGCGCAGGAGATATTGTGTCTATGACTATCTGCTTTGCAGAGTTTAACAGGCAGTCTATCAAACTCGCCTATTGAGTTCAATGGGGATGCATCGCAACTGCGAGCCAAACGCTCGAATCACGGTTGCGGTGTGATTTTTTTTTTTTTACAAAATCCCCCTTGGATTTGAAAAAATAAAAAAAGACATTGAGATGGCAAGATAGCCTCCTGAAAACCAGTCATCTGCGGCTGTACTGTCTTCTTCAAAAGCAATCCATCGTAGACCACTTTTCAAAGAGTGATAAGCACTACTGCCAATGTAAAAGAAGCCCAAAGGACTCGTTCACACATACCCCGGAATTCATAAAGGCTGGCACAGGCAGATGTGTGTCACGAGACTGGCTTCTGTAGGGTGAGAAGCTGTACACCTGCCCCGAAAGGCAGCCGGTTTTTTGCCATCTGTGTCCCTATCGGAAGATTTCCCCACTCCCCCTATTACTGTCCTAGGGACAACCTCAAATTTGGGATTTTCTTATACTTTCACTTTCAACAGTAAACAGGATAAATAGAGAGGGCGAATCTCCCTAATGGAGACACAGATAGCAATAAAAACGACAGGAGTTCTAATCCTTCTCCACCCTTAATGAAACTAAAAAATAGTTTTGCCTTTTACATAGCTCCCTACTGTCCCTGATTTAGAGGAACTGTCCCTGAACAAAGTCCCTCTGTCCCCCTTTTCTCCTCATTTGTCCCTCATTTTGGTCTGATCTATATAGTTGTATATAAAATGCACTTTCTTTTCATACATCACGGGACACAAAGCCATAAATCATAACATATGTGTTATATAGTCACCTATATAGTGAAGGACACTGGCAACCAATCAGAAAGGATGTCCCCCTATAAAACCCCTCCCACACAGGAAGTACCTGTTTTTTTGCCAGTGTCTAAAGGTGATGGTCATGGTGAAGAGTCTCTCCACATATTCCTCGAAGAGGATATGCTAAATACACGGATCAAAGATCACTGAATCTAAGGGGTTAGCTATCAGATCCATTTTAAAAAGTCGACTAAAAAGATGATACCTGAGCCTCGGGAAGCAGATACGAGGTTTTGCCTGTAACGCTCTCCTTTTTAGGCGCTGGACCTAGGATCCAGACCCTTGCAATAACAAACCCCAAAGGCGCTCCATGCAGGGTGCTCTACAGGTCCAAGGCCAAGGCCCCTCCTTGAAGGTCGGCAAGGCAAAGCTCGCCGTGATGGGTGAAGATTGGTTTCCTGTTTCAAACAGAATCCTGGCCGGACTGGTAAGTCCAATTTATAAAAGTGTTTCCCAGTGCTAAATTTTTATCCAATTTCTAAATTGCCGCATTTGTAAATTTCAAAAGCCAGTATAAATGAATAGTAGAGGTAAAAAAAAAAGCACTTGTGGGTTTAACTAATCTTTTTGTTTTTGTATAATTCTCCTTTAAGAATGTAAAGCGTTGCAGGGGGTTTGTCCTATGCCTACTTACTTTTGCTAATAGATATCCCTCTTTCCCATCCCATCTCATGGGAGGTATGCTTTAGTTATACTTGTGCATGTATGAATTTTGGAGAATAAGGATATTGTTTAATGTCACTTTAAAGAATATGTAAACCCAACACTTCATATTCCTGATCTGTGGCTGCTGTACCATACACTTGTATGAAAAAGTATCCTGTTCTCTTTGTATTGCTTCCTCTGTGTGAGATCCCTGGCGTTCCTGCCAGTCCCACTGCTTTCCTATTAAAGACTGACCACACTAAGCAGGAGAGCACAGTGTGGTCAGTTTTTAGGCTGTGCTGGGAACTCAGCCTGCTCTCCTACAATGATTAGACTTGTGCTGACATGCCCCCCCCTACACAGCCATTCACTGGGAAGACCATTGTACTCCTGCTTCTCCTCCCCCAGCTCTCTGAGCTCCTTATGCAGCTGAAAACAGAGAGTATATGATCATTAAATAAAAAAAAAAAAGGAAAAAAATGTACTTCTCCCTGCACCTGCTGTCGCAATTTGAAAACAGTGTGGTTCTGCAGGGCTCTGCTCACATGGCCACATCATTTATTCACAGCTTCCTGTAGACTACAAGTATCGTCAGCAGGGGTGTATTTTGGTTTTGTGCTGCCCTAGGCAAGACTAAAATTGGGCGCCACCCCCCTCCCCCTCCTATGTAAATTTGCCCCACCCCTTCCTCTTTAACAGATGTGACTCCCTCCAAAATTGAAGGACTACAAGTCCCAGCAAGAACCCCAGAGATCTCAAGAGAGGGGGAGGGGGGGTGAGAGAGGGTGGGTGAGAGAAGGGGGGTAGCTAAGGGAGGGAGAGGGGGGATGAGAGAAAGAGAGAAAGGGGGTGGGGGAAAGAGAGAGAGAGAGAGAGAGAGAAGGTGGTGAGAGAGAAAGAGAAGGTGGTGAGAGAGGGAGAAGGTGTTGAGAAAGAGAGAAAGAGGATGGTGGGAGAGAGAGAGAGAGAGAGAGAGAGAGAGAGAGAGAGAGAAAGAGGATGGTGGGAGAGAGAGAGAGAGAGAGAGAGAGAGAGAGAGAGAGAAAGAGGGTGGTGGGAGAGAGAGAGAGGGGGGAAGGAGAAAGAGAGAGGGTTGATGAGAGAGAGGGGGGTGAGAGAGGGGGGATGAGAGAGAGAGGGGGGACAAGAGAGAGAGAGAGGGGGGATGAGAGAGAGAGGGAGAGAGAGAAAGGGAGGGGGGATGAGAGGGTGGGGGGGGAGAGAGAGGGAGGGGGAGAGGGAGAGAGAGGGGGGTGAAAGAGATGGGTGGGGGTGAGAGAGAGGAAGGGAGGTGAGAGAGATGGGGGTGGGAGAGAGAGAGAGAGGGGGGAATGGAGAGAGAGAGAGAGAGAGAGAGGGGTTGGGTGGGAGAGAGGAGGGGGTGGTGGGAGAAAGAGAGGGGGTAGGAGAGAGAGAGGGGGGTTGGGAGAGAGAGGAAGAGGGGGGTGGGAGAGAATGGGAGAGGGGGTGGGAGAGACAGGAAGGGGGTTGTGAGACCCCCTATCCCTGCCTGCAGTCCCTCCTGTGCCCCCCTGTCTGTGGGTAGGTGTGTGTGTGATGCACCTACCTCCCGCCCGTCCTCGTCTTCTGGGCCCTTGGTCAGCCTGTCTTCCTGTTGATATCCCAGCTGGGAGCAGAGGTTTGAGAAGGAGTGCAGGTTCTGGGAGGTGCCAGGGATGCTGTGCCCACTGCTGCTCATGAAGGGTGGCGCTGTGGCAGTGGAGGTCTTCTCCCTCCCGGGATCTCTGTTCTAGCCAGCCTCCAGGGTTGGCCGGCTGCCCGCTTGCTGTGTGAAGACACCGCAGCTCAGCAGCAGCGGCTGCTGTTGGTCGTGTCGGATTGGCAGATTTTGCTCCATTGCCCTGTGTAGTGTATTAACACAGACAGGCTGTACAGGTTGCTTCTTTATTCACTGCACATCAGCATGCAACTAACTTCAGCCACACCCAGCTCCCAGACATATACATAATTGTAACATTTTGCAGACAGCAACTTAACCCGTTGCTTACCATACTACATTCCCTCCTCTCTTTGAATAAAACATAACATGCACAACGTATTAATAAGATTAACAAAATGCATGGATGAACAACTAGAAATTTAAACTATAAACTCCTGACTATACACATAGTCCTTAAGGTAGGCCGGTGGATTTGTTGCTCGTTTTTCTCTTGGCCATTCCGATGTGGATGGTTGTGGATTGAAGTCTGGATCACTGGCAGTATCATCACTACTCTTTGCCTGTTCGCCATCTTCCGATACTTGACCTTCTGACTCAATAAATTTCTTCACAAATGAGGAATTACGCACTTTTGTGTGTCCATCTAAATCCTCTAAAACCACTTGAGTACCTCTTTTCTCCTTTACAACATAAGGCTCAGGTTCAAAAGATGGAGCCAGTTTGTTAAACCGATCATTTTGAAGCAACACTTTATCACCCTGTTGAAGGCCACTAGGTTGACAATGGCGGCGGTGGTTTGCATACTGTTCAGCCCGGATCTTCCTTTCCTCATCAATATGCCGAAAAGGTTTCTGACTTGTAGGAGGACCCCCAATGTCTGGCAATTTTGTCCTGAATTTGCGACCACAAAGAAGTTCCGCAGGACTAACGCCAGTGACAGTATGCAGAGTTGTGCGATAAGCCAAAAGAAAATGCCACAGTTCCTTTTTCCAGTCTCTTCTCTCTAAATGAGCAATCCGCAAAGCTTTCAGCAAGGTTCGATTCTGGCGTTCCACTTCCCCGTTAGCCTGTGGCCAGTATGGAGTTGTACGATGATGTTCAATAGCATTTGATTTCAGATAATCCTGAAATTCCTGAGAAGTAAATTGGGCACCATTATCACTCACAATCCGTTTAGGCAACCCATGAGATGCAAAAATGCTCTCCAACCCCTCAATTACAGTTGATGATGTAGCTTTAGTGAGAACTACCACCTCTTGCCACCTTGAATAATAGTCCACAACAACTAAAAGATGGTGTCCAGATGGAATGTCGCACAGATCAATGGCTAAATCTTCCCATGGTCCCTCAGGTAGAACAGTGTGAGTTACTGGTTCTGGTTTAGGTTTGCTGCCCACCAACTGACATGCTCGACATGAAGAAACCAAACGTTCCATATCCTTGTCAATTCCTGGCCACCAGACTTTCTCACGTAATCTTTGTTTGGTGCGTACAATGCCTTGATGGCCCTCATGGGCTAAATGTAATGTACGTTTCCGTAAGTTTTTAGGCATCACAATACGATGGCCACGTAGAACTAGTTGTCCTGCAATACTCAGCTCTTGTTTGATTCTGTGATAGCTTGGGTCACAATCCACCCAAACCCCTTGTCTTACACATTTTCTCAACCGAGCAATTTCCGGATCCACAGATGACAATTCTTCAACCTCCCGCGGTGTCAATGCCTGAGGCATGGCGTTAGTAGCCACAAAACGAATGTACTCTTCTGCCAGGTTATGAACAGGTGCAGAAGACTGAGGCAATCTGGAAAGTGCATCTGCCGCATTAGTCGGTCCAGGTCTGTACCGCACTGTAAAGCGATATGGTAACAATCTGAGAACCCATCTCTCAATTCTGGCGGATGGTTTTGAGCGTGGCGAATATATCACTTCCAGAGGCTTGTGGTCTGTGATGATTTCAAAATCAAGGCCGTAGAGATAGGTGTGAAACCTTTCACATCCCCAAACAACAGCCAAAGCTTCTTTCTCGGTCTGAGAATAACGTCTCTCTACATCAGTGAGGGATCTGCTTGCATACTGAATAGGCCTGTAATCGCCTGTGCATTGTCTCTGAACCAAGATGGCGCCTAACCCCACAGGGCTAGCATCGACAATAACTTGGGTGTGTGCAGTAGAATTGAAATAAGCCAAAGTTGTGGCGCAAGTCAGCCGTCTCTTAAGTTCATCAAATGCACCTTGTTCCAAAAAGCCCCACTTCCACGGGACTGCTTTGCGAGTAAACACTCTCAAAGGTTCACTGACAGTCGCCATATCTGGAATAAACTTGGCACAGTAATTCACTAGCCCAAGAAAACTGCGTACTTCTGCAGGGTTTTCAGGATTTCTGGCATCAGACACAGCTTTAATTTTACAGTCCTCCGGACCAATGCCCCTGTCAGACAGCACATGGCCCATAAAAGTCATTTTATTCATTTGAAATGTGCACTTCTTCTCATTTAATGTTAACCCTTTCTCCTTCAAGCGATTTAGCACTGCACGGAGACGTTCATCGTGCTCCTGTGTGTTTGTTCCCCACACAATTATATCATCAGAAATGTTATGCGTGCCTTCACAACCATGTAGCACTTGCTGAATCACATGTTGATAGGCCTCCGGTGCGGACGATACGCCAAACATCAACCTCTTGTATCTAAAAAGACCTTTATGGCTTGCAAATGTAGTGATGACTCTAGATGCTGGGGTCAATTCAATCTGATGATAACCCCATTTCAAATCCAGTTTACTGAAGACACTTGCCCCATTCATTGCATGTAGAACATCTTCAATAGTGGGAATTGGATGTCTCTCTCTCTGCACAGCTTGGTTAGCACATCTCATGTCCACACAAATCCGAATATCTGTGCCCTTTGGTACAACAACTAACGGCGATACCCACGGAGTGGGCCCTTCCACAGGTTCAATAATGTCAAGGTCTAGCAGCTCTGCCAGTTTGTGCTCAACAGGTGATCTCAGGCTATAAGGAAGTCTGCGTACTGGCTGTGCAATAGGCTTTACATGTGGATCAATGTGAAGCTTCAACTGAAAATCCTTTAATTTTCCAAACCAAGAGAAGCAATCTTTAAATTCCTCTTTCAATGCAGAAATAGCAGGAGACACCATATTCACTCTTGCGCTGCCTACATCACGGCCAATCTGTAACACCCCTAGTGCCATTGCGGTTTGACGACCAAGCAGAGGCGACCCTGTGCCATCTACAACATAGAATTCGGTCTGCAATGGAGGACCAGTCTCATGTGTTTGAACAGAGGTATAAAATTTGCCTTTAAGTTGCAGTGGTGTACTGGAGCCATAAGTATAAATCTGTTTAGTGGTGTTACACAATTTAAGGTGATTTTCTCTGCCATTAAGACTGTGCCAAGAAGCCAAGTCCATAACATTGCATGTAGCTCCAGAGTCAATCAACACTGACACATCTGTATTTCCAATCTTAATGGTTAATGTCCCGGCTTGCAGAGAACACAGGGAGAATATAAATTCACAGTCAGACGCACTCTCTTTATCCTCAGCTATAACATTTACTTGTGCAGATTGTCCTTTGGTTTTGTTATCTCTGGTTGTACTTCTACACACAGCTGCAAAATGACCTGTCTTTCCACAAGCAAAGCACATTTTATTCTGTACCACAGTGCAGTCCTGACTTGTGTGTCCCGCCCTGCCACATTTATTGCAGGTGATGTGTAAAATCCTCTTTGGAAAACTCTCTTTCCTACTCCAGATATTCCTATTATTATAGGTAGGTTTGGAGACTGTATTGACAGATGCAGTGTTCTTGGTTTCAATATGCAGAGCCTGGAGCTCAGACAGTTCAATGGCTCTTGCAATCTCCTGCAGACTAGTAAGTGTGAGACTAGGTTCTCTCAATAATCTCCTCCTGAGGTGCACAGATGTGCATTTCTCTATGACCTGGTCTCTGATTATCTCCTCAGTTACAGTCCCAAAATCACAAGACTTTGCCAGATATTTCAGCCTAGTCACATAACTGTCTGTGGTTTCTCCCAGTTCTTGCACAGCCTGTCTAAACTTATATCTTTCATAGGGAATATTTTTTCTTTGGCTCAAAGTACTCACTCAGTTTATTCATGGCTGTCTCATAGTCTGAATCTTCCCCTGTTGCTCCCAGGGTTTCAAAAATGTCCTGAACTTGAGGTCCAGCTAGATGCAGCAGCATGGCTCTCTTCTGAGCAGGTGCAGTCACTCCTGTGGCTATAACATAGAGCTGAAATCCCTTCTTCCACTTGTCCCAGCGCTGTGAGAGACTAGTGTGGTCTCCAGACACATCAAACGGTCCGATAGCCGGTAAATCCAGAAAGCTAGCCATCCTCGTCGCCAAAATGTAGTGTATTAACACAGACAGGCTGTACAGGTTGCTTCTTTATTCACTGCACATCAGCATGCAACTAACTTCAGCCACACCCAGCTCCCAGACATATACATAATTGTAACATTTTGCAGACAGCAACTTAACCCGTTGCTTACCATACTACACCCTGCACCCCACAGTCTTCGGGCTGGTGGGACTCTTTGGGCCCCACTAGCACTAGGCACAGAGGAGAAGGTAAATCCTCCTCCACTTTGAATTATGGCCAGGGCCAGGGAGTCACGGCCATGACGTCACTGGTTGCTAGATGCCAGGCGGCTCTAGCAACCAGTGGCTAATAGAGTCTCAGGTGAAGGCTATTTTGCCACCCCCCTGCAAAGTGCCGCCCGAGGCGTGGGCCTTGTTGGCCTAGGCCAAAATACAGCACTGATCGTCAGCCACTGCAGTTCTCAATGAACTGGTGCACTGGAGCACTGGTGAATACTCTCCCAGTTCATTGATTCTTCCTGTAATTCAGCAACTGCCTTCCCATATGGTGCAGGCAGACAGTGTACTGAGAGTCTACAGGATCCTGGCATTGCACCCACGATCTGCTGGTCGCGGGTGCAATTCTTTACATGTAAAAAAAAAAAAATTATAAATGCACATTTTTTTACCTGCAAAATATATATTTTATATATATATATATATATATATATATATATATTTTTTTTTTTTTACACAAGGTTTACTTAGCCTTTAACCACTTTACCTCTGGAAGATTTACCCCTCTTTATGACCAGGCCATTTTTTGCGATATGGCACTGCGTTATTTAAGTGACAATTGTATGGTCATGCAGCTCTTTACCCAAATAAAATGTAATTTTTTTTTTACCACAAATAGAGCTTTCTTTTGGTGATATTTGATCACCTCTGCGATTTTTATTTTTTGTGCTATAAGCAAAAAAAAAGACTGACAGTTTTGAAAAAAAAAACCCCAATATACACTATATTATCAAAAGTACTGGTACGCTTTGCAGCTGTTATAGCTGCAAAGGGTGGGCCAACTCAAAATTGAACCCTACGGACTAAAACTGGGATGCCATTAAAGTTCATGTGCGTGTAAAGGCAGGCGTCCCAATAACTTTGACAATATAGTGTGTGTATATATAATATATATATATATATATATATTCCCGCCCCTACCCTGGAGTGTCGGATCACGTAAATATACGTGATCTGGCGTACAGCTGATGCCCTGTAGCAGTAAAACTGCTATAGGGCTAGCATAAAGCGGGTAAGTAACACATAGCAACCAACTGGCCGTGGTCACCCCCAGGGCCATCTTACCGAATGGGCACGACCCAGCCCCAGCCAAGCATTAGTCCTGATTCCCGTGTGCATCCTGCCGCCGAACTTAGCAGGTGAGAAGCGCCTGTCGGCCCTGCGCTGCTTTAAGGCCACTTGGGCCGAGGAGGGGGGAAACACACAGGACAGTCGAGTCTGACTCCTGTCCGTGTGTGTATTCACCAGACCCAGCCGCCGAACTTGGAAGCTGTCATTAGCCTGCCACTGCTGTACCAATAAATATAGCCTCATCGATAATTTGCATTTTTATTCTCGCAGGGGATTGTGTAGGAAGGGCCTCAGTGCACTGCATTGCCGGGGCCCTATAATGCTCTTAAGATGGCACTGGTCACCCCCACCAGATACAATACAGGGTTAACAGCCCTGCATTGTACATGTTGACACCAAGGCACTGTCTACAGATCAGAGCTTCAGGATAGAGTAAGCAATCCCACCTGTTCCTCTACCATCTAGACGTAATGCATTTAACCCTTGTAGTTTATCTCTTTTTTGTTTTCCTTTGGTCTTGGTAAATATACCAATGAAGGTGCTTTGTAGTTTTCCTGGCCTGTACTAGGGTAACAACGCTGCTCCTCCATAGATACAGTACAGCAAATGAGCGTTGTCACCCCAGGAGAGGAAGTGTGTTGCTGGCAAAGAAGGAAAAAACCTGAAAAACAATGCGACCAACAAATATACGGACTGGTAAGCTGAAGTTTGGGTTTAGATACATTTGAATATAAAACTCCTAAAGTAGTAGTCTGCTCTATTGTATGTAACTGAATCCTTTTATTTTTTTTTTTAGGCTGGAGCTATACAGGAAATGTGTTAGTAGCTAAACTGTGCTACTAAAATCGCTAGGCATGGGAACGGATTGGAGATCCATCATTGGAGCTGGTACACGCAACACACACAAACATAAGCATTCAGGGAATGGTTACTGTGCCCAAAGGTAAATCTGGCTCTGCAGCCAGGGATCCAGCATTTTCAGATGAATGTCAGAAATGGGATTGCTTATATTTGCCTCATGACAGGCTTACTTTAAGGATGCGTCTACTTGCAGCAGTTTGCTGTGGTTGCATATGGGGAGCAGAGTGTTTGTAAAACGTGAACTGGTATTTGCATGCAAGGGATGTAGCTGTGCCATCTGCTCTCCGCTGACTCACCTTGCACTGCTTATGATGGGCCACTAGAGGACACTGCTTGACTGGCAGTAACTCATTTATGATCGCAGGCGAGAGTACAGCTCAGGAAGCATGCCTTAGATCACACATGGCCTCAACCCTCAACCACGTTAGAAATTTAAACAAGGCCCAAGGCTGTTCTATAGTTCACAAAGGTATTCTTTCCTAAAAGAAAAATAAAGGCTGCCATTGCTGGCTTCTCATTCTGCAAATGCTAGTCTTATACCGACCCCTTTGTCTTTAATACTTTGAGTAACTGACCCAGAACAAGTATGTAGGTATGGACATCGGATTTGCATGCTTGTTCTTGGTCAATGACTAAGTCAGAGGGTCTATTTATTGTCTGTCTCCTTGGCTGAGCCTAAAATAACTAAGTCCTAGGACCCCCTTGCTATTGCCATTAAAAATGTTTGTCTGACTTTCACCTCCAAATGTGGATTGGCCTTTGCTTCACTGTCACTTCCACCTTTATACTGGGACCAAGCACAGGTTCTGTGAGAGGCAAGGCAATTGACTGGCTGCTCACGCTAACATTGCACCCCAAATCAGCCACACATTATCATAGCGATCTACAATGCTATGCCTTTAAAGGGAAATCCACCCAAAAGTGAAATTTCAATTATATGTAGTGCTACCCCCTAGAGGGCTGCTGGAATTTAAATCCCCCTTGACATATTCAGCCAGACAACACTCATTTTACACAGGTATGCAACAAGTCAATGATCCAGTCCATGAGCTTTGTTTTTGTTATTTTATTTAGGGATAGTAACTTAGGTGTGGATAGAAAGTTATGGGATGCCCAGAACTTGGTCAATGTCGAACTTTGAGGACAACTTGAATTATCACACACTTCTAGCAAAGATCTCAGACAATACTCCCTCTAGAATAACAGTACATCCTGGCTAGCCACAAGTCCCAACTTGATTTCAGGTACTTCAGTCTTCTCTGCAAAATTCCAGCGCACCTGGCTCCAACTAAGAATTCCCCAAGCAAGGGTGAGGGTAACTGTATACTGTCCCTCTGAAAGCTAGGTGAATATTGCACTCCACTGAAATCTCCCTTATAGGCTTTGGGGGGGGGGGGGGGGGTGAAAAGTATAGAGGTTACTTACTCCGTCCCTTTTATTCCTGCAGCATTGATGGTGACTTCTGCCCAGGCCTCCTGCTGTTCAGGTCCCATTTGCCTGCCAGGGTGTCTCAACCAGCCTGGATGAGACTGAAGGGGGGTCCCTCCTCTCTTGTATCTTCTCTACTACTCTCTGTCCACTGCCACTGCATACCTTATGCCTTGAGGCAGAGCCCTCTTCAGCACAGGAGTCCCCTCTGGGCCTCTGGATCCTCCCTACATGGCCAGGCTCCTGAACATTTATGGGCAAACTCTCAACCTTCTTGGCAGTCCTCATAAAGGGATTGGCAGAACTACCATAAATATTCAGACTTCTGTCTCCATTCTTCTGCCCACTAAGTTATGGAACTTTCTAGAAGCTTCCAGAAGCCAAGGGGAGATGACAGAGGCTCAGCCCTCAGAGCCTGCCAGCTGAACTGTACATAGCCCCAAATAACCCTGGCTTCACTGACTACAATGAAGCTTAACTAAATTTACCTAATCTATTCACACTATGTACACAAGGCGGTGCTACATACATGTAGAGCGATCAGTTGCCTACTTTGTATATTCGCAGGTGATGTAAAAGGAAGTTCCAAGCCCTCAGGGGCGTAACTACAGGGGTTGCAGGGGTTGCAATTGCTACCGGGCCCCATGCTCCAGGGGGCCCGGTAGCAAACCAGTGGGTGAACTTCCAGGATCTCAAAGGTCACACTTGCGACCGGGCCCTGCCATTGCACAACTGTGGGGAGGCCCCAAGATTGCAGGAAGGGGGCCCACTGCAGAACTTGTGAAAGGATCCTGCTGCGGGACTGTAATAAAAGGCCATGCAACGAGAGTAAAGAGCCCCAGGATTAGTGGGAAGAGCCCCGGGCTTGAAGGGAAGGGCCCCGGCCAGGGGTCTGGGGGGCCCTTCATGGTTTCTTGCATCGGGGCCCTGAAGGTTCTAGTTACGCCTCTGCAAGCCCTGTTCAACTTGCTGTGGAATCTTACCCCTTATGATGCAGAATGGACATTCCCATGGCTCCTGTGTCAGTCTCCGTTTTAAATGTAGCGCCCTCCTAGTTAGGTTGCTTGGATACTAGGCAAATTTCGTTCTTTTGGCTCCTCTGTAATCAGTGGAACAGTGGTTAATTGCTTTTCGCGGTCTCAATCTCACAGGCTTGATTACTATCCCCTGTCTTCCAGAGGTTTCTGGCACATAGTGGGTTGAGCAAGGCAAATGGGCAGCCTGAATATTTAGTCCCAGCTGTGGCTTAGCTAGGGCACTATGCCTAAGGACCCACATTTTTGAAGTGAGTCAAGGTAACTTTCAAGTAAGGACCTGATCTGGAGAGCTCACTAAAGAGTGCCCAGAGAAAAGTAGAAGGGTTTGGCTGTTCTGTGGCGTTGGGTGCAATAACCTCTCCGGAAGATTGTCCGATGGATAATGAAAGGAGGCATCTGGTGATCCTGTGACATTGTGAGTACTGACCAGAGCCCTGAGTTCTTGTGACTGTGTGCTGTGTCTCTGTAGTGCGGACATCAATAGTGCTACTGCCTAAGATAGCTTCTGTTTCTGCACCTGAACTTGTTCCTGCGTAGAGTTTGCTCAGAAAAACTTAGCAAAGCGAAGTGTCGTCCTGCCAATGTTCAGGGAATCCGGAGTACCCAAATCACCCCTCTCCCACCCCAAGTTCTTCAGCAATAAAAATCCAAAAAGACATCCCCTGAACCAGGGCTCTCAAACTGGCGGCCCTCCAGCTGTTGCGGAACTACAAGTCCCATCATGGCTCTGCCTATGGGAGTCATGCTTGTAACTGTCAGCATTGCAATGCGTCATGGGATTTGTAGTTCTGCAACAGATGGAGGGCCACCAGTTTGAGACCCCTGCCCTAGACTGATTATTGAGCCATAATGAGTCAAATGTTGCTGTGTGCCTGGCTGTCTCTGCGTTGACCTTGGGAAAGAACCGGTGTAACGTTAGAAAACCATACCCCGTGAGAAATCCATACCCACGTCACTTCCTGTCAGGAACAGCTGAGCAGCGTAGCAGTGCGCATGCTCACAGCCCCGGATACGTCATTGTACAGCTGAGGGGCTGACAAGTGCGCATGCTCGGTATGGTTTTATCACGGTAGTGTGTGTAACGTTACACTTGCGGCGGTTACATTAAAACAGCTGGGCTGCAACATGAGTCATCTCCGCTCCTATCCCTGATCTCGGCTAGTAAATATAAAAGCGGCGGCGGGTGTATGAAATGTCAATGACGGAGATCTCGGCTCCGTGATCCGCTTTTACATTTATTAGACGAGATCAGGGAAGTGACAGGGGAAGCGGAGATGACTCATGTTGCAGCCCAGCTGTTTTAATGTAACCGCCGCAAGTGTAACGTTACACACACTGCCGTGATAAAACCATCATGCGCACTTGTCAGGCCCTCAGCTGTTCAATGAGTTAGGTGCTGACGTAGGTGCACCGGAAGTGACGAGGGTATGCATTTCTCACGGGTATGGTTTTTTCATGGAACACCAGTTAAGTTACGGCAGCTCCTTTGGGGGGAGTGCTACATAAAAAAATTATAAAATGCAAGAGGAAGAGTGAGACCCCTTGGCATGACAACACCAAGTGTACAGACCCAGGAGCACAGATACACTATATCAGGGGTCTCCAAACTGCGGCCCTTTACTAGCCTTTACCCAGCCCTTGGGGCGCTATTCCTCCCACTGACAACAATGGGACACTATTTCTTCCACAAGTACCAATGATGGGGTTCTATTCCTCCCACTTATAACAATGATGGGGCACTGCTCCTACTACTACTGACCACCAAGCCTGAGGCAATGTTTATTCTCACTGATGCTGGGCCTGGGACTTTTTCTATCCCGACTGGCCACAATCCGGCCCCCCAAAGTCTGGAAGACAGTAAACTGGCCCTTTATTTGGAAAGTCTGGATATTCCTGCACTGGCCAAAATTTGAAGGCACCTGACCAAAGTATTTAACCCTTTACTATTTGACCAGATTTATGAGGACATCCTTACAAATGATCAGTGTTTTTCAGTGAAGAGTACTGTTAAAGTGAATAAAGCCTTTTTGTTTTCATATTACAAACAGGCAGGAGTTTATTGCAGAAGATATGCAATGTCTCTTCTGCAATGAAAAAGAAAAAATACCTGCCTGCTCACATGCGCAGCTCAGTATACATTCTGGCACTGTTACTGCGTGTGAGAATAACTCAACTCCTATGCATGCTTGTGTTATATCATCCCACACTGGTCTATCAAGATGGCTGAAAACGGATACCCGGAAGAAGCCAGGGAGATAATGCCAGCGCTGGTGAGGGACCTTGTGGGTGTTGGATCATTGGAGCGAAGGTATGTATCTCAGACTTTAGTTCTGCTTTAATACTTCTTCATTTAAAAGACATTTTAGACAACTCTGTGCTTCCAACCTCATGGCAACATTTTAGGAGGGCTCTTTTCTGTTCCAGCATGATGTGCCCCTGTGACAAAGCCCTGGTATGAGGAGTTCGGTATATAGGCACTCAAGGGGCCTTACCAGAGCCAGTCACAAACAAGGGGCCTTACCAGAGCCAGTCACAAACAAGGGGCCTTCCCAGAGTCAGGTCTTTATGTCAAACATCAGAACCTGACCTCACAAATGCTCTTTTGTCTAAATGGCACAAATTACTACAGAAACCATCCAAATCTTGTGAAAAGTAGAGACTGTTATAGCCACAAAGTGAGAATGGGCTTACTCCATAATAATGTGGTAGTAAACTCTGTTACACCACTTGTACCTACAGGTAAGCCTATAATAAAGCTTACCTGTAGGTACTGTGAATATCTCCTGAACTTGCACAGTTTAGGAGATATTCAGTGTGCATGCAGCCGATGACATCACTGGTGCATGTGCTCTGAAGGTCCCTTATGTAGCCCGAGGCCGCGAACCCGGAAGGAAGACTGGGGGAAGATGTCAGCTGTCTCAGCGGTGACATCACAGCACTGGAGGGCTGTTAAGTGATGTTAAGCTTTTCTTTTCATTATTTTGAAAGAGTAGGTATGCTGTAACGATTGGGCGAAACATGTCAACGTCACTGTGCTGCTTCTGCGCCTCACCCACACCTCCCTTCTGTCTTGACAGGCAATGGGCCTAATGGCAAGCTGTTAGCCAACTTGACCTAGCACATGAGCAGCAGTGGCAGTATCCCTTTGACAAACAGACCAGCTATATTAACTGGAGGAGCGAGTCATGGATAAAGCAGCAGCATTAAGCAACCCACAGATTACATAGTGTCTATCGCCCCAACCTTCTTCTGTAAACGTATACTACACCACCCCCCAATCACAAACTGCTTACCAACAGGTAAGACCCCAGATATGGAGGGCTGGCTGCACTTTTGGGAGAGATCCCTGCTGGGATAGATGGCACACTCCAGGACACAAAATAAGGGCTCCCAGAACACCCCGCAAAAGAAGCTCAGGGGAATATAGAGATAAATAAGGGAACTCATAGTGTAGTAATGTAAAACGTCACCAATGTATTAAAAGAAATACTACTCACACAAGGCAGATAAAATCAGGCATGTAGACAAGTTAAATACAGATTCCATCACCGCTGTAGCTCCACCCGACATGTTTTGTCCAATAGGACGTCATTCAGGGGTATTGGAGAGATTTATTTCAAGAATTGTTTTGTACCGATCACTTCTCATTAGGAACAAAATAACAATGGTCATGGGACTTTAAATGAGGCAGGTCACTAAAAAATGTATAAATACATAACCTTATCAGCACCATAATCATACATTATATACAATATATTTACATTCTTTCCATGTCGTATTAAATTTTACTATAGCATTGTGGAATGTCTGATTTTTTTCGTTACTTCTTATTTTGTCTCGTTTCCTTTTGGAGTGAGCCCAGACAGTGGGTGGGGGTTGTGGGACTCATTTTGTCCCTGGGGTTGCGATGAGTGGCATTACACCTACTCCTCCTTCCCCTGGTCACACAGGATGCAGGCGGGTGAGTATCTCGCTGCGCATTGGTGCCATGCATACACCCCTGGCTTGTGGCGGTCCTAGTTTATCTGATGCCGCAGGGTGAGTCGGTGTGGACAACACTTCCGGTGCATCGTGCCAGATGTCTGAGCTGTCCTCGCCACCTCCCCTTATCCGGAATGGCATTTGCATGATGCTGGTGGGGACCTGCCCTGGGCCTCGGGTACCTATAGCTGAGGTTGTAAGGGAAAGGAAAGAATTGGCGCTAGTTCTCAAATGAGTGATAATGATAATCCAGTAATGAATCCCACCTTAAGTGCGAATCTTCAAAATCAATAAAAAAGATCAGTGCATAATGTGAAACTAGTCTATATCATATATAGGAGAACTGCTGACAGATGTAAGCAAAAAAATATAAATGAAAAGCACTAATAATCAAATGATGAATCGCACCCTGCGTATGGATCTTCAAAATTAATAGGGTAAATCAGTGCATGATGTGAAACTAATCACAATAATAGATAAAAAACTACTGCTGTAAGATGTAAACAGATGCAAAAAATATGAATCGCATGCACAGTAGTGATGTTTTTCAAAGGTAAAAGCGTGCTAGAAAAATATTCTATCTCCAATGTGAGTGGGATAAAGTGCAAATCAGTGCAGGAATAGGATATAATATTTCAACAATGGATAGCACCATAAAACAATAGGGTGTGAATCTGCAAAAAATCTGCAAACCAGTGTAGAACAACTAATAATGCAGCAATAAATAACACCATAAAGCAATGGTGGGGTGCGAAACTTCAAATAATATATAGAGCCTGTGAGGTAGAAATATAATAATTGCAATAGTCCATATGTGACCCAATGCAGAAGGGAAATAGTGGTTCAAAAAACAGTGACTTGTGCGGTTTTCAAAATTAAACGTGACTCTTGTGGTTTCCTAAAGTGTTGCCTGTAGGGATGGCGTGTCATTCCAGTGAGCTAAAAACACTAGGTACAATGGCCGCTCACCTCCATGTACGCTCAAAAGAGTGTTTTGTGATAATAATCACCAGGGTATGACACGGGTCCCTCTCCACAGGAATGGATAATCGGATGGAGCCATCAGGAGTAAATCCCTCTCTCTTTAGTAGGATACAGCCCAACAATGTGGAAGTATGGTAGTGGCAGGTCACCAGTATGCCACAGAGGTGGTCGAGTATTCCTCCGCTGTCCCTCGTTCAGTGTGGGGGTAATAACAAAGAGGATCTCATGGTGCAGTATGCCAAAAGTATGTTTATTTAAAAATATTATCACTTACAGTGCAGTAAAAGCAGATGAGCAAACCGCCGATGCGGTGAATCACATACTTCCGGTCACGTCACCTGGCTCCTCCCGCGCGTTGCGTCACTCCTCCTGACTTTATCAAGGCGATGTTTTACCCATATAAAATTGATGTCCTTTTTTTCCCCACAAATTGAGCTTTCTTTTGGTGGTATTTGATTACAAGTTTTTTTTCATCATTTTAGGCCAATATGTATTCTGCTACATATTTTTGGAAAAAAAAAAACCCAATAGGTGTATATTAATTGGTTTGCGAAAAAGTTATTGCGTCTACAAAAAAGGGGAAAGATTTATGTCATTTTTATTTATTATTTTTACTAGTAACGGCGGCAATCAGCGATTGCTAGAGAGACTGCAACATTGCGGCGGACAGATCGGACACCTGACACTTTTGCGGGGGGGGGGACCAGTGACATTACTACAGTAATCAGGGCTAAAAATATGCAGTTACTGTACATGACACTGGCAGGGCAGGGGTTAATAACAGGGGCGATCAAAGGATTAAATGTGTGCCTAGGGGGTGCTTTCTGTGTGGGGGTTGTACTCACTGAATGAACACAGAGATCTGTGTTCCTAAATAGGAGGGACACAGAATCCCTGTGTTCATCACTGACAGAACAGCGGTTTGCTGTGTTTACATCGGCAGACCGTCATTCTGTCTCCATGGGGAGCGATCACGGGTGCCTGGCGGACATCGCGTCTGCCGGACCTTCTGATCCCCCCCCCCCACTAACTGCTACAGCAAATGACGTACATGTACGTCGTTTCGCATAACAGAGCGGACCTGCCACCTTATAACTACGGCGGCAGGTTGGCAGGTGGTTAAAGTCCCACGACCATTGTTAATTTGTTTGGATATACAATTATAGGGATGGAGGCATGCCACAGTGGGCACTTCTGGTCACAACCTTTTTTTTCTTTTCACTTCTCATTAGGACTGATTTTGCACCATGCACTTCATCAAAATATCATCTTTTGACACTTTTGCTGAAATTATTTTCACGCTCTATTTTTATGTCACTGAGTTGTATTATTAATGTAATAGCACTTTGATAGGCAAAATGACGGTGATAAGCTATCTGTTTTAACTGTATGTGGGAGTTTAGTGAGTGCTGCTGTCACTATCTAAATTGATTTTATATGGTTGATAGTTATTTTTTGACACTGAGTGCAAGCAATATTTCTTTTTTCATTACAGTGTCTGACATAGCAGGAGCTAGGTGTGAAGCAGGGGCGTTGCTAGGTGAGCAAAAGACCTGGGGCTTCAGCATGAAGGTAAATTTGAGAACCCCTACCACATTTTAAAGTAAGTCCCGCCCAAGCTCCACCCAATTCCCCTCCCCCCTCACCCATGCCCAATGCCCCACCATAAAATGTTATAAAATGCGACCACACGCATGTTAACCACTTGCCGACCGCCGCACGACTATCTACGTCGGCGGTCAGCCCCTCACAGGCAAACTGACGTAGGTCTACGTCACTTGCTTGTGAGGGTCTAGGGAGCGAGCGCGCGCCCCCGGAGGCGCGCTCCCGCTCCCGCGTGGTCACAGACCCCCCCCGCGCGTGTGACCGGCGGACTCGATGTCCGCCGGCCACTCTGCGATCGGCGGGGGAGAGGGAGAAAGTCAGGCAGCTTGTGTAATTCTCCTCGGTGTAAAGACACTGATCACACGGATCTACTATGTAGATCCGTTGATCAGTGTTCTTACAGCTCAAGCCACAGCCAATCACAGTAGAAAGCACGCCCCTAGGGACACACACAGCCCCTCCCTCCCAAATAAAGTTAACCCCTTCACTACCAGTGTATTTTTACAGTAACAGTGCATATGTATAGCACTGATTACTGTAGAAATGTCACTGGTAACCCCAAAAGTGTCAAAAATGTCAGTCAAGGGTCCGATCTGTCCGCCCCAATGTCGCAGTACCGCAAAAAAAAAATCGCAGATCGCCGCCATTACGCGTTAAAAAAAAAAAACAACAAAAATGACAAAAATCTTTCCCTTTGTTAGTAAACGCGATAACTTTTGTGCAAACCAATCAAAATACGCTTTTTGCGATTTTTTTTTACCAAACATAGGTAGCATAAAACAAATTGGCCGAAAATGTTAAAAAATTTTGATTTTTACATTTTTTTGGGGGGGAATTTCTTATAAAAAAATGTGAAAAATATTGCTATTTTTGCAAAATTCACGCTCTTTTTTTGTTTATAGCGCATGATCAAAAAATCGCACAGGTGATCAAATACCACCAAAAGAAAGCTCTGTTTGTGGGAAAAAAAGGACGCCAAATTCGTTTAGGTACAGCGTTGCACGACCGCGCAATTGTCCGTTAAAATCACGCAGTGCCGAATCGCAAAATACCCCCTGGTCAGGAAGGGGGTAAAATCTTCCGGGGCTTAAGTGGTTAATCTCTCAACTTTCTAATCTCCACTTTTACTTGTAGCTCTTCCCATAAAGCAATTGAGAGCACCAATAATGCAATCAGGGTGCCCCATGTAGAAGCCTTTCTGGAGGCTCCTATGGAACTGCTTCAGCCATTTTCGAAATAGCAGAGGTCCCAAAACATCCAAAATACACAACAGAAATTAATTTCGCAGTAGCCTAGATGAAGCACCAACACTAAATATTTCCAAATTAGCTGTAACCAGAAAATGGTTAGTCAGCTCCTCTATGACTTCCTGGGAAAGTTGATCATCAAGGGCTTCTTCAAGAAACCATGCACAAAGCAAAATGTTAAGGGCAAATTGCAGCAACCCAGAGTAACCAATCAGCATTTACTTATCCAACATCAAACTAGCAAAAGATGAATTCTAATTGGTTGCCACAGAGTTTAGGGTGCCTTTGCACAGTTTCAGTAAATTAGGTTGAAAGGCTAATAATATGGGCAAAGGTTTCAAAAACCAGTTCTCCGTCACTTACCCACAGCCATCTGTGCAGTGGCGTACCTAGAGCATTTGGCACCCGGGGCGGATTCTATATCTGGCACTCCCCGTCCCCAAACTTTAAAATGTAAAAACACCCAAAAAATTGCACACATTTCTCAGCCCCCCCCCCCCATCACAGTGTCCTTTGCAGTCTGCCCCCCCCCCGTCTCTCTAATCACAGTGCCCCCTTTTTTTACTCTCTGCCTCCCCTGCACAGTCCTACCTTTGGCAAAAACAGATAGCTAATAATATTAGTGTAGCACCCTTCAGGTAGGTGCTAGGTAAAGTATATTGGGCCTTGGCTGCTTAACAGCAGGGTCATGATTTCAGCTGGACTGTCATGTCTCCCAGGTGAGGTCACTGAGAGGAGAGTCTCCCCACTGGCTCTGTGAGAGGATTCTCATAGGGCAGTGGAGGAAACCCAATCAGTGGCTCAGTCAGGCTTGTATCTACCCCAGAAGTCAGATTCTGACGCAGAGGATTCTGTGAGTGGGTACAGGTTTGAAGGAAACGCATGACGCAGCGTCTTTGGCAGGAAGCAGAGTCCCAGGAGGGAGAGTACGGCTGTCTCTCCTCCTGTCAGAGGAAGCAGGTGTTCCAGGAGGCGGCCTGGGAATCCAGAGACTGTGAAGCTGAGCGGCAGAGGGGATCCGGTGTGCCGAGAACCAGCGGAGAGAAAGGGGGGTCCAGTTCCAGGAAAGCCTACAAAGGTTGTGAGTACTGTGGACTGCCCCTGGGGGTCTGCCTAGTGTCAGAAGGGACCACTGCAGAGATTGAGAAGGTTCTAGGGATCCTGGAGTCAGCTAATTGTGAAAGGGGGGTGCCTGGTTAGAGGACCCTGAAGTATTAGAGGGGGTACCTAGGTAGAGGACCCTGAATTGCGAAAGGGGGCGTCTGTAGTTTCGGCCCTGAAGAGTCAGTGTACAGTGGGAAGTGTATGAGGTTAAGAGTTGAAGCAGCACAAGTATCTACACAGAGCTACCTCAGCCAGTGCAGGGCTGGAGGGAGCTGTTCAGTGACTTTTGAGCTAAAACAGAGTGTCAGGAGTCAAGTGTTCTACAGTCCTGGATCTTCTGAGTTAAAGTCGAGGTTCCAGCAGTTTCATGACTACAGTATCTATAGGAGTCAGGAAGCGCTGGTCGGCATTCAGCTGGCATCAAGACAGCGCCAACAGCCATTTTTTTTTTTTCAAGTGTCCAAAAGTGTACCTAGTTGAGCCAGAGGAGTATCCCACTCATTCCCTTCTCCTATCCCCAAATACAATAAAACAAACGAAAGATGCCAGAATGGTCATTGTCTCAGTTCTCACACCTGGGGTCACAATGGCAGACCCACATCAGGCATTTTGTTTGTTTATAAGACCTGGAAATACTGCTACATTAGCAATGTGTTTAAATTTGAGTAAGAGATTGGAGACACACTACAGGAGATGGTCAGAGACTGCGGATATGATACAAGAGATGATCAGAGACTGCTGACATGATACAGTAGATGGTCAGACACTGCAGACTAGGCCTGCGGAGTATAATGGGCAAATTGATGCATCGCGATGTGACCCTTCGCAATTCAGCATCGATTCGGGGGAATGGCAACATCGATTAGGAAATGACGTCACCCAAGCAGCGCCACACCCTCCCGCACCTGGGAGAAAAAAAGTCAAAAGAACACAGCTGATTGGTGGATTAGTGCGAAGCTGAATAAAAAAGGCTCCTGCGGTGGCCTTGCAGCCAGCCAGCCAAGCCAGTCCACACAGGAGCCCCGAATGTTGCTGCCAGCCAGGACCTGGAGCCCCAAGCGTCCCCATCACAGCCTCACCGTGGTCATCCCAGGCCCAGCCGCCACGCCAGCCAGCCACTGGAGCCCAGAGAGCAGAGCACTGTCCTCCTCAGGGTGGTATGCAATGCAGTGCACAACAAGCCACACACAGCAGGTATGCAAGTCCGAACTAATAATGTATGTATCACAAATTAATAATTAGTGAGAGTCAGCAGCAGAGTAGTGTAGTAGTTGTTGAGATGGGGACGGGCGATACACTAGTAGTATCTCTGTTCTCCGGTGGAGTAAAGCACTCCACGTGCAGTGTCCATGTAGGAAAGCAGCTCAGGAGTCAGCACCGGGGTATAAGGAGGGGCTCCCACAGCTAAAATGGATGGCCAGAAGGCTCCAGGGGGGATAGCTACTCACCATACAAGGAACCAGACGGGCACTGCTCCAGACAAAACCACCTCACCATTAAAATGGGAGGCTGGTGGGCCAGGAGGAATGCTGCTACGCAGGCTGAGACCCGGTCGTATGTGACCTCACGAGGCGTTTACCTCGCAGGCCAGCCCCCGTCCGGTGGTTGCTATGTTGAGGCTGACCTAGAGCAGAGCTGAGGTCTGCGCACACTCACTGGCCAGACTGGAGTGACCACTGGATCTAGATTATCCAGCCAGTCCCCCCCCCCAGTCTGGCAGTTGATTGTAGATATCACAGGAGAAAAAAAGCTATCTAAAGAGAAAAAATTGCCAGCAAGGAACTAGGTCCTTATGCCTGACTAGGCAGAAAAAAAACTGAGTACCTATAGCAGAGAGGGGGGAAGTATACCTCCTGGGACTGCCCATAGGCGTAGTCAAGTTCTTTTTCTGCCTAGTGTCCTACTCCTGTAGGGGCAGTATAACCCAATGGTCAAGAATTTCAGGAGTTGTGTCTGTCATTGAACGAAAGAGGAAAAACCGCTGATCACCGCCATTACTAGTAGAAATAAAAACATAAAAAGTCCATAAATCTATCCCATAGTTTGTAGACACTATACCAAACAATATACACTTATTGTGATTTTACTTTACCAAAAATATGCAAAATACATATTGGCCTAAATAAATACATTTGATTTTTTTTTGGATATGTTTTATAGCAGAAAGTAAAAAAATATTGGGTCTTTTTATTAGTGCAAAAGAAATAAAAACTGCAGAGGTAATCAATTATCCCCAAAAGAAAACTATTTGTGGGGAAAAAAAAGGACATAAATTTTAGTTGGGTACAGTGTCGCACGACCGCGCAAATGTCAGTTAAAGCAACGCAGTGCCGTATCGCAAAAAATGGCCTGGTCAGAAAGGGGGTAAAACCTTCCGAAGCTGAAGTGGTTAAAATTAATTCCATTTTTTTTTTTTCAGGGTTACAACGGCTTTAATTTGGAGGGGTTTCCTCTGGCTATGGGACAGGAAGTGAAATCTCTGCAAATGGGACATAGATAGCAAAAAAAAACAATAAAACCCTTCCTTGCTCTATCCAAAATGAAAAAAAAAAAAAAAAAAGCTTTGCTTATAGTTCTACTTAAAGAGGGCCGATGACTCTGATACACCAGATAAGCCTTATGCTACATTGGACCAAGCACTGCCGAAACGAAACACCAGAAAAGTGTCTATCTTAATCAGCGCAACCCTTTAAAAGCCTGCAATCAAGTAATGAAGTACTACATAAATAATAATGTGAAAAAATAAACAAACAATAATGTGAAAAAGTGAAGAATTTAAAAAATCTAAACACATTAGTGAATCTGCAAAAATTGCTGCCAGGACAGACAAAAGTGCTTTTGCCTCACTTTTTAGCAAACGTAAACCTCCAAAATGGTACATACGCATTGCGTCCAGGGTGGACCACACCCAGGACGCAACGCGTATGGAGCTGAACATTTGAAATGATCCCATGGACACTTCAAAATACACGGCACTAAGCCGGTTTATCGGTTTTGAGTTATCAGCTGGCACAGCTTCTAGTGCCTTTTATGGGAGTGTGTGATCGCATAGGTTTTAAATAACAATAAATTAGCTTTTAGACAGAGGGCACTAGATGCTGTATTTTTTTTTTTACATTGCCATAATTCTGGGAAAGCCCCTGTGAAGGAGACAGCCAAGTTAAGAAAGCAGGATACCAAACCACACAGATTTAATCATACCCCTAAGGGGAAGAGTGAGTTGTGACTCACTGGTAAAACAGGAGTCATAACTGTAGGTGAGCGGCTAGAGAGCACAGGTGGAGGATTGCAAGGGCACTTTATATATTAGGTGGAAGATGTTGATTTATGGATAATTCTAAGAGTTTTTGCGAATAATCGGCACATTTTTTCCCTTTACATGTTATGGACATTTATATTGATTGAACGGATTATTAAGAAATATTTGGATATAATTTTGCACTTGCACTTTAGGAAATATATGCACTCAACACCAGAAAAAGCCCAGTGAAGTAGTATTAAACCCAAATGGAAGCATTTATTATATTTCAGTTTACCAATTCTTAGATATAGTTGCTTTATTATTTTTTTTGGACCTTTTTTTTAAATTTTCACCTGATGATCCTGCCAGAAGGCCTGCTGTTTTACCACAGAACATGCTGTCCTACAGATGAAGCGGTTATAGAGTTGAGACAACCCATTAATCACTAACAGGAGTGCATACAATGGGCATCTTTTATTTATGTAAAACCTTTATCCCAAAAGGAAACAAAACTGTTGCTATAACAGTTTAACTTCACTTTTGTTGAGAAAAAAATATCCCCTGGGTGATTTCTGTACATTGCAACAAACTATGTTGCAGATTCCTACCTTTTGTTGTTCTGAAGAAATCATTGTTTGTTCCTCTGTGCTGAGAGGGTCAAATGGGAGTGGTTTCATAATTATCTATCAGCTGTGGCTGCAGGACTCTGAGGAGGAAATCTGCTGGGCCTGCATCCCTTTAGACGTGTTCCTATTGGGATTATCTCACCAAAAGTGACATTTTTGTTGCAGGGGGATGCCAGAAATCAGACTAGTACCTTAGTGCAGACTTTTGGGAAAATTGCTGAGCCAATCACACAAGCAGGAAATTATATTTCCGTGGTGTGGTCAGTACACTCCAGGTAGCCATATTGCATTGCATTTTCAGAAAATTACAACAGCTGCAGATTGAAAAGGAAAGGTCATTTTTAATAACATTCAATTACAATATGATTTGTGTGGCAATTGTATATGATATATTGTTTTTCTTTATTTGCTATTGTTTTCCCACGAAAGTGGAATTACCCTTTAAAAAGTGTGAGTTGGAGTTTGGCTTCAATTTGTAAGTAACGCACAGAACACAGAATGGAAATTAGTTTTAATGATAAAAACTTTAATATGAGAGGAAAAACAATGTCCACTTACATAAGTTTTAGCAGGTCTGTGTAAAAGGCTTAACTCCAGGGGAAACCAAGGGGATCAACAAAGCACTGTGCTGTAGTTCTCCAGATCTTAGAACCAGCGTACAGTTACATAGTAGGTAAGGTTGAATAAAGACAATAGTCCATCCAGTTCAACCTGTGTAGGTGTGTGTGGCTGTAATCATCTCACATAGCCCTTAATGTCCTGATCCTTGAGATGTAAGTCTAAGAGTCTTTTGAAGGCCACCATACTTCCCGCAGAAACCACCTCTTGTGGTAGAGAATTCCACAATCTTGTAGCCCTAACAGTAAAGAACCCCCCACGTTGCCTGAGGTTAAAACGCTTCTCCTCTAATCGCATTGTATGCCCCGAGTCCTCATGCAATCCCTTCGAATGAACAGCTTTTTTTCTAAGCAGAGATCCCCATTGAGATAAATTATAAATTTATAAATTGCTATCATGTCCCCCCTCAGGCGTCTCCTCTCCAGGGAGAATAAATCGAGCGATTGCAGCCGCTGCTCATAGTTAAGGTCCTCCAATCCCCTAATCAGTTTAGTTGCCCTTCTCTGGACTCTCTCCAGCTCCAACACATCCCTCCTGAGGACTGGCGACCAGAACTGGACAGAATACTCCAGATGTGGTCGGACCAGTTTTATAAAGTGGAAGGATTATAGTCTTATCTCTGGAATACATCCCTTTCTTTATGCATGCTAATATTCTGCGGGCTTTGGCAGCTGCCGCTTGACATTGCATGCTGTTGCCTAATCTATCATCAACCAAGACTACCAGATCTTTCTCCATTTTTGATTCCCCCAAGGGTTCCCCTCCTAACGTGTATTGTGTTTTTATGTTTTTAGTCCCCAAGTGCAAAACCTTACACTTCTCCACATTAAACCTCATTTCCCATGTCGTTGCCCACTCTGTTATTTTGTCCAGGTCATTCTGTAGAATATCTGCTTCATGCTGTGCAGTTATTGCCCTGCCCAATTTTGTGTCATCTGCAAAAACTGATAACGAACTACTGATCCCGTCCTCAATGCTGTTTATGAATAAAGTGAACAAGGTTGGTCCCAGGACTGAGCCTTGGGGGACCCCGCTTACTACCTCAGACCAGTCTGAGTATGCGCTGTTTATTACCACCCTTTGGACACGCCCTTTTAGCCAGTTCCGTATCCAAGAGCAAACCCTGCTGTCGATACCTGCAGACCTTATTTTATAAATAAAGCGCTTGTGGGGAACTGTATCAAACGCCTTAGCAAAATCTAAGTACACCACATCTACTGGTCTGCCCCTATCTAGCTCACAGCTCACCTCCTCTTAGAATCTTAAGAGATTGGTTTGACAAGAACGCCCATTTGTAAACCCGTGCTGATTACTGCTGATGATGATGTCTTTAGCAAACTCTACGATATAGTCCCTTATCATCCCTTCCAGAAGTTTACATACTACTGATGTCAGACTGACAGGCCTATAATTTCCAGGGATATGCCTCTGGCCCTTTTTGAATATCAGAATCACGTTAGCCTTCCTCCAATCCCCTGGTACATCTCCTGTCCTAATACTGTCAGCAAAAAAGTGGATTAAAAAAGTCAAGCGAGGGAACGCTCAAAAGACCATAGTAATGGGCACCCAGGGACACATATAGACAGGATGCCACTTTGGCTAACCACTTAATCAGCCCCCCCCCGTTTACCAGCTGGTCTTTCTTTTCCAAAAAATTGTAGAAAAATGTATATCTCCTTGAGGTATATACTTTCCAAAAATAATTTCTAACATTAAGTCTGTGTATCTTAAGAGAAAACTGTATATCCTCATGGTCCTGAGTGAGCTGTATGCGAAATGCGTTGACCAGTGAACAGACGAGAACCATATATCTGCACATTTTGTGATATGTACCAATTAAATCTATATATGTAGAATATATATGACAGTGATTGTTTGGAGACATTGATCTCCTATGCTATCAGCGGAGCTCAAACTGCGGCCAGTCTCTTGTTTTTTATTGAGATTTTTAAGAAATATTTATCAAATTGACTTTTATGCAAAGACTATATAGTGTATGTATGTCTAACGATGTGCCCATAAAGTCCACACAAATGACAGTAGTGACCAGTGAACAGACAAGAACCATAAATCTGCACATTTTGTGATATGTACCAATTAAATCTATATATGTATAATATACATGACAGTGATTGTTTGGAGACACAGATCTCATATGTTATGAGCGGAGCTCAAACTGGGGCCAATCTGTTTTTTATTAAGATTTTTAAGGAATATTTAATAAATTGACTTTTAGGAAAAGAATATATAGTGTATGTATGTCTCATGATGTGCCCATAAAGTAAACACATATGACAGTAGTTCCATGTGAGCACCCGTCTATCCCAATTCTTCTGATGCCATGGTAAAAATTATACCGAATGAAATCTATTCAAGTGATTGACGGCCGTGCTGTAACGCAATTGCTAGGCTAGGGGTTGCAGAGTGGTATTCCTATTTGAATGCCTGTAAGATGCTCCTGTACTGCTCTCTGAAAAGTATTCTACTGCAGATTGCTTTTCAGAGGGGCAGAAAAGACCGCAACAGGTGGGAATGAGCTCTCTTGGTTTTAAAGAGGTTAACAGAGTCCTTCATACTCAAACATCTGAATAAAACACACAACACACCTTTTTTTTTTTTTAAATAATTTCCTTTAAAATTTATTTGACTAAATGTGTTACATTCAATATCTGATGCTTTTCCTTTCAGAGAAAGGCAACTGGCATGAATAGAAACCATGTTTCGTGGCTTAACAGGAAAAAGGTTACAGGAAACCTGCTAGAGTCAAATCTCTATTTACAGTGACTCCACAGCTCTTGTGGCAACGCCCTATATACATAAAAAAATACAGTAACAGGGAACAAGGGGGGGAAAAAATAAGTGCGTCTCAGAAACACGCTTCAAACTTCACACAAAGCATCCGTGACTGGCGACAGAAACGCGGTTAAAACTGTGCACACACAAATAATTTCTGGGGGTGCAGACTAGCCCACTACAGTGTTGTAACCCCAAATAAAGAGAAAAGATTAATTCTTTAAAAAATAGGATTGTTGTAGAATATTTGTATTTCGATACAAGTGAAAGAATGCATTGGAGTGCAAACAGGGGACTGCCTTCATGGTAACCTTTACGAGACATTGAATATTGTAGAACATTGCAGTGAAATGATCAGCTTCGAGAAGAGCATTAGGCCTCCCCTTCAGAGCTATGCATTGCAGTAAAACACGTTTTACAGTGCAATAAATGCTTATTTGGAATGGTATGCCCACACACAATTAGAGTGGAGGGCAACACTTACCCCACAGCACACGTCATGAGTTACGAGGTACCGAGCTCCAAAAAAAAATCATGTTCATATTTTTGCCCATTGAGCTGCCTATTTATGAACAAGCTGCATTAATGCAGAAGTAAACCCATCAATTTAAAGCGGAGTTTCACCCAAAAGTGGAACTTTCGCTCATTTGCTTCCTCCCCCCTTCTGGTGCCACATTTGGCACCTTTCAGAGGGGAGGGGGGAATGGGTACCTGTTTTTGACAGGTATCCTTCCCCACTTCAGGGAGACGGTGCCGTGGCGCCGTCCCTCATAAGTTTGGCCCCCTCCTCCTTCCCCCCGCCGCTGAGCCAATCCGAATGCGCAGCATGCTTCGCACATGCGCAGTAGGGACCCACCTGTTAAGCCGCAAGGCTTCACTGCCAGGTTCCCTTACCGGAAATGGCGGCGGCAGCACCCGACGGAAACATCGGCTGCGGTGCCGACATCGCTGGACTCCAGGATAGGTTAAAGAGGAAGTAAAGTCAAAAAAAAAAAAAACGAGAAAAAAAAAAGCCCTGTAAAGAGAAAGGCATAATGAGCTAGTATGCATCGCATACTAGCTCATTATGTAGTACTTACCTTAAAACGAAGCCCCCGCCGTGCCGCCACCTCAGCGACAGGACGGCGACATGTCCTGCCGTCCCGCTTCCGGGTTCGCGTCCTCCGGCCATCTGATTGGCCGGAGGCGTGATTACATCACTCCCGCGCATGCGCGTGGGAGCCGCCGTTCACGGCACTGAGCTCTGAAGGAACGGCACGGGTGGCCGTTCCCTCAGAGCGCCTGCGCCGATGACGTCATCGGCAGTTTGCGCTGTAAATATCTCCTAAACGGTGCAAGTTTGGGAGATATTTATAGCACCTATAGGTAAGCCTTAATATAGGCTTACCTATAGGTAAAAGTTATACAAGAGGGTTTACAACCTCTTTAAGTGTCCTAATATTAAAAGTCAGCAGCTACAGTATGTGTAACTGCTGACTTTTAATTTTTGGAGGGGGGGGGGGGTGCAGAAATACGCTTTAATAGTTTAAAAAAAACGTTACATGCCGGGAATGTAACTGTCAAATTGGTTGTGTTTTAAACTAAACTGCCAAACCATCCAATGGCTGGTGTCAAATGATCACATGTGCAGCATCATGACAGTTGCAGATTAAACAGAGGCTAAGATGGCAGCTTCCATGACTAGAAACTATAGGAGGGGTTTACTTCCACTGCAAAGCTTATTATTGTGCAAAATATTTAACATTAACGCACCAGACTGCAGAAGTCTGAAAGAAGGCGTTCAAATACAGCCTTACCCAGGACTTTTTACTTAGGTTTGGATAGAGTGCAGAGGGTTTAGTTGCTAGCTGTGTCCTTACTGGGGACATTTCCCTTTATTATCTGGTCTCTGGGCCAGGAAGTAAAAATCTCAAAGTGAAGGAAAAACGCACCTTCGACCGCTGTCACCAGAACAGGAGCCTCCAATGTAAGGCATGTTCCTCTACTTCTGTCCAGGTGACACCTGCAACATTTTTGGACTTCTAATTAGTTTTGATCCCAGTGACAACGGTCAACATGATAAATAGTGAGGGTTGAACTCTCCAGCTGGACACATACAGGAACACAAACACTACAAAGTTTCTAACCTTTTCCTGCTTTTCTCAGTGGTGTAACTATTGTCACAGTTGGGGTAGCTATGACAGAAAAGGGCTAATGGATGAGGGTGGCTGGGACTGGGAAGTCACTGATAGCTGGATAGGGACAGCATGGCAGTTAGGTGGCAAAGTTACTGGAGGGGGGCACTGTGAATAATAGTGGAGGGCACTTAAACTAAAACAGGGTACTATGGATGATTAGGAGGGTTTTGGGACCGATAAGAGGGTAGGGTGACTTATAGGGAGGAGGTACTGAAACTGATGTGAGAAGTCCTTTAAACCATGCCTTTTTTGCCCCATCCATTTAAAGTGGTTGTAAACCCCAGACATTAAATATGAACAAAGCATATCCCTCTATAGTGTGCACTTGTCTTTATTAAGAGCACTAAGTATCATTGCTGTCTGCTGCTTCCTTTCCCTACTATCAGCATGAATCACTTTTGGCAAGTTTTCCTGACACCAAGATAAAATTGGTGACAAGGGAGGGACCTCCAGGAGATTGACAGCCTCAGCTCTGTTCCTGTGTGGAGAGGGGGTGTGTCCCTTCCCTCCAATCAGCTCCCAGGGCTCTCCTTACTGAGCTCTGCAGTTTGAAGTTTCAGATCTCTGGCCCCTTTTTTTCCTGAACGTTCAGGCAAGGTTTATAAATTCTGGACTTTGAGCGTAGAGAAGACTGCAGATAAACAATTACAGCTTATGAAGGATGATTTATTTAATCTCTGTGTATCACCTGGGGTCAGTCACTTCACTGGCTATATGTAAGGCCTGGGTGCTCAACATGTGGCCCTCCAGCTGTTGCGTAACTACAAGTCCCATGAGGCATTGCAAGCCACTGACAGTTAAAAGAATTGCTACCAAAAGGCAGAGCAACAGCTGAAGGGCCACAGGTTGAGCATCCATTATGTAAGGGTTTACAAACACTTTAAATTAAACCAGTCTAAAGGGTTCATTGAGCTGTGCTTTTCTGCACAACACCGCACATGTATGATGTAAATAGGGCACATAGACAACTAATGACGCTTTTCCACTGCATGGAACCGAACAGTTCGGCTCGCTTTTGTGCTTTTCCACTGCTGGTACCGCATGGTATGGTGTAGGAACGGTTCGGTACGGTGGCGCTTTTCCACTGCATGGAACCGAACGGTACGGCTCTCAAAAACAGCACCACCTCGATTGTGGTTCCAAGAGGTACCATACCCGGTACCATATCCCACAATCCTTTGCATGCAGTCACTACTAGCCACTGATTGGTCAGAGAATCCCCCCCACCCCGTTGTTATCCCACCCACTTAACTTTAGTACTACTTTAGTGGAAAGGCAAACCATACCGTACCGAACCGTTCCAACGCCGTACCATGCGGTACCAGCAGTGGAAAAGCAAACCGGGCCAAGCAGGGCCGAGTAGAGCCAGTACTTGCAGTGGAAAAGTGCCATAATTGTTTTCTAGGACTCCAGTTCACACTATACATGTGCGGTGGTGTGCAGAAAACCGCAACTCTTTAGACATGGTATGAACAAGGGCCCGCCACTAATATGGATAACCAAAGTTCATTACTAAAATACTGGCGTATAAGGAGGGGTGCATGAGCTCTGTAGAACATACAGAAGTAAAATAAAGAAACCAGATATTAATATAAAGGGCTATGTGCATTAGAGGAATCGATCCAATAGGACAACAGGCCACCAAAGCATAGGATCCAGCAACCAAATGGCCGGCCGGCTACCATGCAACAGGAAAGCGGTCACAAAGAAAGGCCACTGGGCAGTAGATAGCAAGTGGGGACCCCATCAAAACTTTTCTATAGTCCTCCATGATATACAGTTACACCCCTGGCTCTATCCAAAACTAAATGTTTCATTATGTTGATTCAGGCTCTTAAATGATCCTTTATGTCTAATGTTTTAGTTTTCCCTGTCAAAATGTGGAAAACTATACTTTGTGGAATGCTATTTGAACATTCCCCTTTTAGGAAGGTAGGTAGACAGTAGGCACACCACCTTGGTAACAAGAAGCAGCTGGGTCACAGTGGACAGTTTACCAGGTTGTACAGGTGTACCTGAGCAAAACAAATAACGAATGCCAATTAGAAAAGTGCATATAGTGCTAAAGTGCACCCAATAAGATATAAAATATAAATTATATGTATAGTATATAAAGTGCTACGTGCTATTTATGGGCTGTGCTTAGTGTGCCACATTGTAAACATCATATGTTGTACATATAAAGTGCCGAGTGCTGATAATGCCAAGAACCACGTGTAGTGATTAAGGAGACAAATAAACAAGCAAAGTTATGGCGTTGGTGGATGACCCACCAGAGACACCGCTGCTTACCACACTCTCTCGGCCAATGCCTCGACACTTCCTGGTCACTAAAATAAAGGATAAGCCTCCATTGCGTAGCATATGTTATGTCAACCAAAATAACGTAGCATCCACTCACAGTTAGGGAGTTCACTTTCAGCTTGAGAGGTGTTCGCCGGACCGCTTCCGCGTTCCACCGGCTCAAACCACCGTTCCCGGAAGTGACGTATTGACGTACACAAACCACGCCCTACGCGTTTCGTCATACGACGTCATCTGGAGCGCTCCAGATGACGTTGTATGACGAAACGCGTAGGGCGTGGTTTGTGTACGTCAATACGTCACTTCCGGGAACGGTGGTTTGAGCCGGTGGAACGCGGAAGCGGTCCGGCGAACACCTCTCAAGCTGAAAGTGAACTCCCTAACTGTGAGTGGATGCTACGTTATTTTGGTTGACATAACATATGCTACGCAATGGAGGCTTATCCTTTATTTTAGTGACCAGGAAGTGTCGAGGCATTGGCCGAGAGAGTGTGGTAAGCAGCGGTGTCTCTGGTGGGTCATCCACCAACGCCATAACTTTGCTTGTTTATTTGTCTCCTTAATCACTACACGTGGTTCTTGGCATTATCAGCACTCGGCACTTTATATGTACAACATATGATGTTTACAATGTGGCACACTAAGCACAGCCCATAAATAGCACGTAGCACTTTATATACTATACATATAATTTATATTTTATATCTTATTGGGTGCACTTTAGCACTATATGCACTTTTCTAATTTGCACATGCACGATTTAAAGTGGTAGCGCCGGGTCCAACTTTTTTGCATTTTTTCTATTTTACTGCCTCAGAGGTAGGTTGGAGGCAGCTTACACCACCATTTGAGCCTGATTCAGTACAACTCCATAGCGCTGGTATACAATCCCTTTTAAATAACGAATGCCATTTACAAAAATGCTTTATTCCACTGCCCCGCTTTACAGGGTCAGATTTTTCCAAACGGTGGAGTTGTGCTTTAATCTGCTATTGGGACCAATCAAAAGGGAAGAAAACATGAAGTGCTGCCTCTGACACCCTACTACTAATCTGATTGGCTGCTTTGCTTTCCTTCCTCCACTGTTAAAGAATACCCGTGTATAATAGCAATACTAACAAATCAAAGGGGAAAAGTTACAACATTTAAATGAAAACTATACAAATCAGGGCAAGACAGTAACACCCCACAAAAGGCAATAATTCAAGTGAAAAGATGTTTTATATAAGTGAAAAAAAAAAAAAATATGTAAATATAATCCTGAACATAAAAAGACATAAAACTTGTATGTACATTTAAAAGATCTCTTAATCTAATCTTTGATTGTCAGAGAGGAACCCGCCCCGCTGACTGCACAAGAATGAATTATACTAGGACTTCGGTGAGTCTTTACATGTAGAATGTCACACTCTGCAGTTTTTTTATGGACTGAACAGCTGTCAAGATCTGACAATTGCCAAGAAATCCCAGCACAAAGTTGATATGAGGAAGGCCAACATAGAACAGATTTCAATGAACAGTGAGACAGGTGTTGTCTCACTGAGATTGTTGGGAAATATAGGACCATTTCATGCTAAAGTATGCTCTGGGTACATAGGAGGAGTAACTGAATAACAGGTGATGTGCACTTCCCATATGCACAGAAAGGGGGCATCTGCACACAGGGGAGGATTGGGCTTTGGGGCATTTGCCCCCTGGACCAGTACTTATAAGTAGGGTTGCACTGATACCATCTTTTTACCGGCAAGTACCGCAACGTTTGGTCAAGTACTCGCTGATACCGATGACTGCGGTGCGATTTGCGTCAAAACAAAATGGCGCAAATCGCACTGCAAAGAATGCATGCGATTTCCCCCAGTGGTGTCCCGGTCCGCCGATGATAGACATTTAGGGCTGCTGGAGGTGCTCACAGGGCTGGAGTCGAAGTTCCCGGGACCCCGTGGGTATAGGGGGGGGAAGTGATGTCGGCTTGGTGGTGGACCACCCCTACATCTCTTCCAGCGGCCCTGATTTGCTATCATTGGTGGACCAGGAAACCGGTGTAGATTATTTTGCATGTGGCCAGATATGTAATGCAAGTTTTAAAATTTTTTAAACTGCCCACTAAATGGCAGGTTTGCCTTCAAAGTATAGGTTTCGGGAGCATTTGAGAGAGTACCGATACTTGCACAAATGCTTGGTATCGGCGCATCCCTACTTATAAGATATGTGGGAAGCATGTTGACAGTGGAAATGCTTCAACATTTAGACATCACAGTGAGACCCTGCAGTTTGCCACATACTGGACATTTAAATGACCACCCGCGATCACAGCATCTAACAGAGGTAAGTCTTCCAGCATGACTTTCTTTTTTTTTTTTGTGGCTCTGAGATGCAACAAATACAGAGTCACAAAGAAAGCATATGTGTGAGGATAGGAAAAGGTGCATCTCAATAAATGTCCTTCAGGGCATGTGAAAGGGCTTTCACATGTTTTGGGTTCTCATAAAAGTCTATGGGGGTGTAAAACCAGCTTGAAGCAGGTCAAAAGGAAAACTGCAGGTTAAAGGCATCGGTCAGTGAATTGTGAATGATTTTAGAAGCATCTCAAACTGATGCCAATGACAAAGAAGCAAAAAGCACATTGATGCAGGCCCTTAGAAATACCCACCTTTTACTATACCCACCAATCAATATGACACTATGGCACATTGTGTAGCCTGTCTATGGCAGATGCACGATGAAAATCATGAGTGAAGTGTCTGAATGAAGATCATTTCCCTCTTGGCAACCAGCTTCTTGCATTTCAGGTCAGAAATTGAAAGGAAGACAGTTGGTTGCAGAGAGGAAAACACAGACTCAATCAGATATTTCATACATGAGGACTTCTGTGTAATAGGCCCTACACAGGCCAATAGGGTGTTTTTTTTTATAACTGCATAGCACCTTGAGACCCTAATGATTTGAATATCAGCGGTTCAGCAGCAACAGTGTTTACAGCAGGAACAGTGTGTACAGCAGTCGGCCCGACAGAAGCCAGTCCAACGACTGGCTTTTGTTGAAGGGAAAACCAGCATCCAACCAGCAGCTGATCAACGCTAACAGCCAATGGCTGTGAGCGTTGACCGGTGTGTTCTGGCGGGGGTGTCAGTGCCCCTGTCAGAACAAAAACTGAGTGATCTCCGTACTAACTATATAATATTAGTACGGCAATCTCTGTTTTTTTTTTTTTTTCCATTTAGCCAGCTGGGTTGAATGACAAAAACTGTCTACCAGGCTTGGTCTGCACTGAGCCTTTGAAAAAAAAAAAAAGTGCTAGCTTATGCCTTGTACACACGCAACAATTGTTGGCCGACCGATCGGCCGTCTTTTGTCCAGTGTTGTTGTGTTGGTTGAAATGTGCTCTAGACTTGCACTGGACTTTAGTTGGCCAACAAAAACCAACTTCAGAAGTGATGTCATGTGATGGTTTACTTTCCGTGTGTTTTTCCTTCTCTGAGCATACCCAGTCTTGCTCATCAGATTTTTGTCTGCCGAAATCTGTAGTGACTGATGAAAAATCGGCCGATGTGGTGACGGCCAACAAAAATTTTATAGCATGCACACCAGATTTTATTCGGCCGAAAAGTCGCAGTCGGTTGTCGGAAGCATTATACTAACAAGCCGACAATCGGCCGATGGCCGAAAATTCACGACCAACAATCGTTGCGTGTGTACGAGGCATTAGTTTCACGCTTCTCCGAATACTGCCTGCCACATCTGTCCTGTGCTCGATACTCTTGGACTCTTAACGGCTCTGTGTGAACCTATTCAGCACTGCTCTACTATTCCTGCCTGCCATACACTATGCACCTTACAGTGCCCAGGTGCACACGGCTTTGTGTGTACAAGCTTCAAATCAGTTTCTTCAGGTATTCTAGCAAAAAATAAGCACAATCATATCTGATTGAGAGTGTGGAAATTGTCAGTTTCCACCTGAAGTAGCACTGTGGGTCATAACAAAATTTAGGATCAGTCTAGGGTGATGCATAATGGGGTCTAACGTAGAGGTCCACTGTAATATATAAGTGGAGCACCCCGTTACTTCTTCTAAGATATGTGCAGAGATATAGTGCTAATCATATATTGTACATGGTACAAGAATAATGCATATCAGCATCTTAACATTGCACAATTCTAGGTGGGAGGAATTAGAACATAACCACTGTAATCCTGCGACTAAATAGGTCAGGTGTCCACCTTCATGGACCAACCATCTTCCCTTCGGAACTCATTTGTAAAAAGAAACCCACCTCTGCAATACAAAGATTCTTATTTCAAAAAGGTGAACTCATCACATAAATGTGTTTCTACAAACTGCACTTGTGTATTAAAAAAATTAAAAATAAAAAAGAAATAGTTGAGTAGCGACTACCTCTAGACCAGTAACAGGGGCCATATTTAATATGGCTCTTTCCTATAGGCGCTGCCTAGCTGTTTATATCTGTGATCAATGGGTAAATTTTTGAACAAGTGTGGTGTTTTCAATTTTCTTGAAGGGCCCAGGGAACTAAAATAAAAAAAAAATATATGCATCAAAGAATACTTCACGGTGCTCCAGCCTGCACAGTCTTTTTGTGGCATAAAAAAAGGCTTCTTTAATAAGATTTGGTTTTACGGATGAAGTCTCTGGCTGAAAAATCTTTTTTTAATTTAAAGGTTTAAATAACCAAGTTGTTTTCTCAGTCTAACCAATGAAGTTTCTGTCTCATTCTGACCTATCCTGGCCTGTAAAGAGCTGTGGTATAGCCCACGGCAACAAATCAGGAATCAGGTTGAATGCCCTGCCTAGGGGTGTAAAATTATGATTGGATGCCACAGGTTAGTGCACCTCAGTGATTTATTAAATAAGCCTGTAAAATACTAGAAAATAAAACATTGCATACATCTAGTGAGGTTTAAAGTTTTCAAAACCTCGCTATAAGGTCTCCTTACTGACAGGACTGTGTCAGTGTTAAGGCTACAGAACACAAGATACAAAGGCGAAAATAGCCTTAAATCACCCTCTCTTATAAAACATGAGTCACTTTAAACTCAAGGAGGTGGTTTCATGTCTGTTACGTGGAGTGGGATGACTAAACTGATATGGCTGAAGCGCTGGCATGGGTCCATGGCGCTACTCAGTCAAGCCTTCCTTTGCCCTCCAGTGTTGGTGCTCTAGCAGTGGTGTGTGGACCAATCCTAAAAGATCCACATGCAGCTTGACAGTCTACAGAGTGATCAGTGATAAAGTCCTCTGCTAGCACAAGCCTTGAATGGGATCCCTTGAGCTGGACACTAAGTGGCAGGTGGCAGAGCCTCCTTACATCCACACATTCAGTGCATTAAGCTCGTATTTTTGGTTTCCAGGCCTTGCCAGAGCGGTCCCTTTGACAAAGTCACTTGCCGGCGGGCCCCTGAAATAGGGACTTTGGTTTAAGGAGTGCAACTCTTCAGACCCACATCCTGGAAGAGGGAGGTGTAGAACTCTGGCTCCAGCTGCCTGTTCCTATACTTGTTCACTATGTCGGTGATCTTCTGCTTCCGACGCACATGTGGTGTGTTGGAGTCGCTTTCCAGCCGCTTTCTCCTACAGATGTTGATGACTGTTTGCCGCACTAAAAAGCCTGGAAAGGGAAATGGAGAATGTTTAATACAATTTCACATTAAAGATGAGAAATGAGCACAAGTGGAAAAATAAAGCCGGTACTGACTAAATTTCGATCTGTCTATGGACAGGGCTGGTTATACTGAAGTTGATCTATTGATTAAGTTCAATAAAAACAGCCTGCCGTTTTTTCTCCCCATCACTGCCGGCGGCTATAGCCATGCAGCAGTGATCATTGAATACTGATGGTGGGGAATGCTTCCCGATTGCACAGAGCAGGTAAGTGCAACAGGTTTGTTATTTTAACCACTTTACCACTGGAGGATTTTGCTGTCTTACGTCCAGGCCACTTTTTGCGATTCGGCACTGTGCGACTTTAACTGACAATTGCGCGGTCATGCAATGCCGTACCCAAACACAATTTACATCCTTTTTTTCCCCACAAACAGAGCTTTCTTTTGGTGGTATTTGATCACCTGTGCGATTTTTACTTTTTGCGGTAACAATATTTTTCACATTTTTTTTATATGAAATCCCCCCCCCCCCAAAAAAATGTAAAAATCTAAATTTTTTATCATTTTTGGCCAATTTGTTTTCTGCTACATATTTTTGGTAAAAAAAAAAATCGCAATAAGCGTATTTTGATTGGTTTGCGCAAAAGTTATTGCGTTTACTAAGAGAAAGATTTCTGTCATTTTTGGTGTTTTTTTTTTTTTTTAACGAGTAATGGCGGCGATCTGCAATTTTTTTTGCAGGACTGCGACATTGCGGCGGACAGATCAGACCCTTGACTGACATTTTTGACACTTTTGGGGGTACCAGTGACATTACTACAGTAATCAGTGCTATACATATGCACTGTTACGGTAAAAATGACACTGGCAGGGAAGGGGTTAATTTTATTGGAGAGGGAGGGGTTAATGTGTGCCTGGTGCTTACTGACGTGTTTGGGGGGAGGTGACTATGCTGAATCCTGCAATCTGACCCTGCCTGTCACTTATTAGATCCGCCCGCTTTGTTTACACAAGCGGGCGGATCTCCACACTCGATTCCCCGACGATCGGGGAAGAGCGGCGGTGATCACCACCGCTCCTCCCCTGGCCCGACTCCCGCTGTGACTGAAAACAGCGGGAGCGAGCCTCCGGTGGCGCGCGCGCGCCGCCCACAAGGGGAGGAGTCCAGCGACGTAGATCTACGTCGCTGGACGATAACGAGCCACATTGCCGCAGTAGCAGCAATGTGAGCAGACGTCAAGTGGTTAAAAAGAAAAAAAAAAAGGTTTACAATCAATTTAAGACTTTTGCCCTAAAGCAGAATGGAAACATCAAATATACCTTTGTCTGCATGATGGAACAAAACTGGGAAAAAATATTGCCGAAATAAAACCGGTGTATCCTGTCTTACAATAATCTGTCATAAAAAGTGCTTTCCCCATTCCATACATACCAAGTGCTCTCCTGCTGACCACCATTCCATCCACCAAGGGGATCACCATGTTGAACTTCCCAGAAGAACCATGGACTTTTACCCGGAACAAACCAGTGTATAGAGGGTGGATGAATATTACAGGCACCTCCTTCTCAGGCATGCGGTTGCTGTTAGAAGGGAAAGCACACGTTTAATCTGCAGTTGTTGCCATGTTAGAGGACAATCTTTTTTAACCTGGGAAATTCTATTACCTGATCGAAGTACTACTGTTGGTTGTGGTCTCGATACCAGTGCTGGTCTCTGCTGCCAGGTCTGCCAACGGAAAGTTCTCTGTATGGATAAGAAAAAATTAATTAAACCTTTCCAATTCCCAAGCACATAAACATAGTTGAAATCTTCATAATATGCTTTATAGCTGCGGTTGCCAACCAGTAGTTCGTGGACATCAAGAGAATTTTGGTGGTCAACATTCAACATTTGCCACCTAATCAACATTTGCCACCTAATGTTGCGTGCAGTGTTGTTCTCAATGTCCGCTGACAGTATTGACACCCAATGCCTCCTCTCTACTTCCAGCTCCTGCAAATTCAGAGGGAGGCGCTGAGAGTAGACAGGGGGAGGTGAGGAAAGAGGGGACTAATCACAGACTGGGAGGGAGCAGGGAGCTTTAACCCAGGATGAAGCTGGAAAGGGCCAAACCTATGGTTGGGAAATTGGATACGGTATGCGCTTTTATACCGGAACATTGTAAGCGCAATAAATTGTAATTTTCTTTCTATGCTTTGTTTGTCTGCACTTTTTTGCAGCTGATCAACAGCAGCTGGTAGATCATGTGGATGAATGAATTGGTGGGCCATGTAACTGGGAGGAATTTACCAAAAATGCACCTTCCATTACAGTTAAAGTGTAAGTCCAGGCAAAACATAACTAAAGCTAAACCTGCTCTGTGCCACATTCTAACCCTAATCTATCTAGCCCTGTAAACCAAAAAAATCGCTGTACTTACCTTTTTTGCAGCTGATCCGACCCGGTCCACGGTGGCGGAAGCTGTGTGCAGGAGAAGACCGACAGCAACTGTAATAAAACTGCTGGGAAGTGAAGTCACCCATAGAGTTACTATGAAGCTTCCGTTGTCAGCTGCCTCTCCTGCACCCACCTCCACACTGAAGTCGCTGCTGACAGCTGGTACCGGAATGGATTGGCTGAAGAATAGGCAAGTACAGCGATTTTTGCTTTACAGGGGTTAGATAGATTAGGTTTAGAATGTGGCAGAGAGAAGGTTTAGTGTTAGGAATTGCCTGAACTTCTACTTTAATTGAACGCACCATGTCAATTTTTTTCTCAGGTGACTGAATGGATGACATGGATGAAAACGCATCTAAAGCGCATATTCGCTGTGTTAAATTTGAACACAATGCTTTAAAAATGATCTAAAACCGCATATCGCCTTTCACAACACAGCAGTGTGAACTTAGGGCCCCTAAGACCAGACAAACTTGTGTTTACACTTTGCTGGAATGTTAGGAGTGTTGGCTCATATAGTGTGTTGCACGCTGCTGAATACTGCTACATACATTGCTTCAGGCATCATACACTCAACATAAAAATAAATTTGGGTGTTTAGCCTGTCACAAGCATTTTAATAACAGTAAATGGGTAATTCTGAAGAGCTTATCAGCTCCGATATAATGGTAGTAACTGCCAATTCCTTCTCAATTAATTCCATAGAAGAAAATTAACTGCAAGTGGTAAACCACCACTGTGATTGATAAAACATACAGCATGGACTTTGTAAATAGGAGTGATAAAAACAGATAATAGATTGGGGTACTTTATTTATACATCAACAAATGATACTTCTTGGCCACACATCTTAAAATGATACCACAGTGGTCACATATGGATTGAAATTCGGCTGGTCTCTGCTGAACCAGCAGAATTTTGATCCATGTATGGCCAGCTTTACAGAGTTGCTTTAATTTTTAAATAAGGCAGGCCATACACGGTTTGAATATGAAGATTCGAACCGTGTATGGGCAAGGCTAAATGTACCAAGTTGATCGATTTTACCTGTGATTATTGCTAGTGGCTGCCATAGCCGCTAGAAATCACAGTCTTCTCTCGGTGGGGACAGCTTTACCTGCCAGTAGAAGACAATGACAAGGCAGGGGGGATTCCCGCATCAACACTGTCTGTGTTGATGGGGGAATCTAGCAAAATGTGTTGCAGGAAAGAAATTTGCTCCCTGTATGGCCGGCCTTAATGTTGTAGACTAAATGATGTGCATTTAATGTATTTTATGCACATTTAAAAGCCACCCTAGTGTAATCATTCAAAAGACCCAAGACTTCTGCTGAGTGTCACCATCCTGCATACATCAACAGCTCCAGACAGTTTAAAGCGGTTATTTAAGTGATTCTCTATAGTGTTCTGCCATTAAGGATTTGCAGGCTTCAGATGGCACGTGCGGACACTTCAAGGTGCCGCCACTGTACACCTGATAGCATTTTTATTTTTTTAAAGGGACAGAGCAACTTCAGTTGAATCTACTCCCAATCTGCATGTTTGCCCAGAATTTGTGTTTCTATAGCTTAGTACAGCTCAGCAACTAAAATTTCCAGGAGGATGTCAGCAACAGAAACCTTCATATTTCTTTTTTAAGGGTAACTGATGTGCAGAAGGGGCACTGCAATATAGGCAGTATATCTTCAAAAACACTATACAGTGGAAATGATTGTTACAGTGTGTGGTTTTACAAACATACCCAAATCATCATATTGCTCCAGCCACACGACAGCCACTTTAGTTTCTGGCCCAAGTGGTGGGACAGTTCTTCCATGTGGAAGCTTCTTAGCGCGTGATGTTGGACTAAGCTAAAAAAAAAAACAAAAAAAACACGTGATTAAAGCCCAATTTAACTTTTAGCTTAAAACAGCTAAACACATTCCAGGTGCATCAAAACAAGAGGTGTGCAAAAGCTTACAGTTTTCTAAGGCAGGCACAGCAGTAAAAAGGCCTGTCCCCTGGCAGTATACTGCAGAGACTGGCCCCTGCTCTCTGTTTGGAAGCAGTGGTCTCTCTGTAGTAGTCAGACATGCCCCCTACCAAGTCATAGCCCAATCAGCAGGGAGCATTAGCTTTGCGGATTGCAAAGCTATAGGTCTGAGCAGATTAGATTAGACCTGAGTTGAGGATTACCTATGGTGAGATGGTTCAGGGTCAATGTAGGATGTGACTAGAGAATTTAGGCAAGACACAGACATTAGAGAATAGTCTCAGGCATGATCTAACTGCCTGTAGATGTCTGAGACTGGCTTCACAACACATGGTACCACTTGGTAAAACGTGTTACTGCAACACATCGTAACCCGCAGCACTCTGCAGTTCCTTTAGTTTAGAATGGCACCCAAATGAAGAAGTGCAGAATCTGCCTACAAACTCCTACTTCAGTAAGCTGCAATAAACATGCTGTGCATTATGAAGCAATGCAATGGCAGTCAATTCTAAAGTGCGTACAATACCTTACTATAATGGAATAGTTAGGTGTGAGAGCCCTTGAGGTTCAATTTCCAGCAAAACTATTTGGGTAAACAAAGAGACTGTGTTTATGTTGGAGAAGTAAAGGACATACAAAAAAAGCTGGTGCCAAATTATCTCAGAAGTAGCAGCCGTCTATCTGTTATGTTCTTTGAAACAGAATTGTCTGAAGATGCCCAAAGATACTGTTGGAACAAGTGGTGAATATCTCAAGCCTTTACTGCCCATATTACCCTTTAAAAATGGAAATTCTGACTTGCCAGTAAATTTTATATTTTGGAGCACAGTACAGCATACAAGAAAAGGAGTCATAGACAGACCCTAGGTTATATTGCTGCTACGTTCAGTTGATTGGACAATGGCAAAAGCATTCTGGGAATGCCCCAAGTACACCCTCAAATAACCACATTCACTCTGTGGGACTCCAGTTTTGTAGTAAGAAAAATGGAGAAACAGAAGACAGAGGGGAGGGACCTGTGCCCTGTACTATACTCCAAGATGATCTTAAATCAGTGGTCTTCTAACTATGGCCCTCCAGTTGTTCAGGAACTACAACTCCCATCATGCTTAGTCATGTCTGTGAATGTCAGAGTTTTACAATGCCTCATGGGACGTGTGGTTCTGCAACAGCTGGAGGGCCGTAGTTTGAGGATCCCTGTCTTAAATCATACAGTACAGAACAAGAAGTCAAAGACAATGGGACGACCCCAAGCAATAGCCTGAGGGATGGGCAACATATAGCAAATAGCAGAAAACAGACCAACAGAAACGAAGAGTCAATGGAACTAAAACACTCAGATGACAACTTGAAGCACCTTACAGCCGAAGCTTGCATCAGCTGAGGCCTGAAGAGCCACAGAGTAAAATGTTGAGAAAGTATGAACAGAAGACCAGGTAGTGGTCTTGAAAACCTGAAATGCAAAAGAAGAGAGCACCTTGGGAAGGTAAGAAGCTAAGGGTCTCAACACCACCTTGTCCCTGTTTAAGACAAGTAAAGGCTCCCTACAATTGCCGCCAACTAGGAGACACATCTGATGGAGGTAATGGCCACCAAAAAGGCCACAATACTCGTGAGATCACCCAATGGGATACCTTGAGTTGGTCCAAAGGGAGGCATTTGAGGAACCAAAAGTACCAGATTCAGATCACAGGGAGGAAAAAAAAGAAGGAGTTTGAAGTGTTGAATTTACATGAATAACCTATTGTACAAAGGTCTTGACAAGAGTACAAAGCCAAAGGTTTCTGTAATAGTACTCTGAATGGTCGGATCTCTGCCTTGTCCATACTAAGAGCCTGGTTCAGACAAAACTGGAGAAAGGCCAGGATGTGAGCAATAGAATGGAGATATAGGGAGACAATTTTGAATATTCCCAGGGGTTGCTTATTCTCACACTAGCCAAAGTAGGCCTTAAAGCGGTAGATTTTTTTTGTCTTTAGCAAAGTGGGTATGACAGTGTCAGTAATTCTCCTCTTCTTTAGAAACTGGGTTTCAACAGCCATGCCCAAAAGCCAGTAACTGAGAAGCAGGGTGGAACAAACAGGAGGTATGGTCTGATTGAAGAGGACAAGACTTGTCTGCCAGGAAACTGTGGATTTATGTCTGCAAACCAAGTTCTCCTGGGCCAGTATAGAGTATTGAGGATCATAGGAATCTGTTCTTCCGCAAACTTGTGGAGCAGAGAAGCGAGAATTTTCTCTGGAGGGAATGCATACATCAGTCTGACCTGGAACCAAGGAATCATCAGTGCATTCACTGTGAAGGGCAGATTTCATGGAGCTGATCAGCCATCCGAAGGTATGAAGGAACCTGTCTTTTGGATGTTGGAAGACAAACCCATAGCTAGGATATCTTTCATCAGAATTTTGTCCAGGTACTCCATGACCCGGATGTCCTGAGATCTCAGCTGGGCCAGGAAAACAATAGGTACTTTCGTGAAGACTCTTGATGCAGAGTAAAACACGAATGGCAGAGCGACAAATTGAAAACGGTCTCCCACTGCAAACTGTAGAAAGCATTGTGGTGTATGGGAATGATGGGAATAAAGATAGGCATCTTCAATATCCACTTCTGACAGAAATTCCCTCTGATCTAAAAGAAGTGATAACCAATCTTGTATAACTTTATGCTGAATTTTGGGACACCCAAATATTGGTTTGGGTATTTCAGATCAAAATTAGAACACGTGCCTCTATTCAGTTTTGGAAGTTTGAATAAAACCCTTTGAGCTTTTGTTTGCAGGATTGGGATCAACACCTTGTGCCTGACAGGGAAGATCACTAATCTGCTTGTTGTTGAGGAGAAACTGGCAGTTTGGAGGGTAGGAATCAAAGAGAAAGCAGAGATGTTTTGTAGACCCTGAAAATGACAAATTTGACACAGAGGTCCAGGACATCTCTTATCGAAACTGGTGCAAATGCCAATGGATATCCCCCTCCACTTTGGACAGTGATGTTGCCTCTTCATTGTTAGGAAGGCTTCTAGGTATGTCTTGAAGGTTTTGGGGTTCAAGGCTTGCGACAAATAGATGGAGCTGCCTTTAACTTAGAGCAGGACTTCTGGATGGAGTAAAAAGACCCTTTCAGTAAGATGTGGTAGTAGACATAGTAGTAGTAGTATCCTTCGGCTAATTGTGTGGGGTAAAAGTGCTTTCACCCCAGTAATTTGATAAATGTATCAAGGGATTCACCACACAAGTGTTCACCATCAAAAAGCAATTATAAAAGATGCCTTTTGCAAGCAGGCTCAGCAAGTCAAACCTTTAACCACAAGATTCTGCACATATGCATGGAGAGCAGTGTCATCCCAGAGACCTAGCCCATTCTCTAGGGCACCAACCCGAAATAGAGCTGAAGACATGATCTGCAATTCTTTCATTAGACCAGGGTCCTCAAAAACAGAATCATGTTTTCTATTAATTTTCCCAATCCAATTGGTAACAGTCTGACAAATAGACATAGCCGCAGTGGTTGTAAGGCAAGTCCATCTAGGGCAGGGTTTGCCTTCAATTAGGTTTCAAAGAGTCTATCAACAGAATCTTTAAAGGAGGGAACATCCTCATCAGGAACAGCGAGATGATTGTTGAAGGAGAAAAGGCAGAATCCACTACCAGAACAAACAATTAAAAAAAAGAATTCCCATCCCCAAGGATGAAACTCAGAGTTTTTGGAGGAAGGAATACCTTTTCAGGATTTGGCCAAATCGAATGCAAAGAACAGTTAATTTGTGTGTGCAAAGAAAAGGTCTTTCTAGACTTCATCGGTTTTAGTGCCCAAAGGAACTTGTTTGGGTGGAGATTCTGGAGCTGCTAGGCAAAGGCTAATGCACCAAATTAATAAGTGAGCACACAGTAGAAAGCTTATGGATTGAAGCCTTAAGTTTGTGCCTCATAAAATTCAAGTGAAAATTCTTCTGCAGGATCCTCTTTTGCATCTACCTTACCTTCCTCAATTTCTTCTTCAGAGGTTCGATGGTTACGTGTTATACCATAGTTTCAGGAGGTGGAGGGGCAGAAGAGTAATTTTGAGCCCTGTAGACTGAAAGTTATAGAAAGGCAGAGGGTTTCCAAAAGAATTCAGACATAGTTGCAGTGAAATCTGCCTTAGTCAGATAGGCTGCCTGTTGTGCGCCTGAAAGGGAGCTAAATATAGAGGTAGGGAACTTTGTCAATACAAGACCTTGTGCTGAAGCTGGGGATCGCCATCAGCCTGAGAATTTTGCTGGTTTTCTTCAGTGTCGTCTGTTCCTGGTCTCTGCCATCACTAAGTAAGTGAATCCTCTGTGGGGCACTCTCAATATGGATGGGGAATGAAAGAGTATTCGTGTATCCAGGAAAGAAGCCACAATAAGCCAGAGCTGACCAATGTGTGATTGTGTCTCTTGAACAGCAGGCAGCTGGGAGACCAGCAGACATAAGTCTTTAATTTTCAGCAGAAATGGCGGATGAAAGTCAGCTGGAATATTGCAAGTATGTTGCTACCCAAGCAGCGATGCTATTCGGGAAAAACGCACTAAATTTAAAAAGGCAAACATTCTAATATTGTTACCTACTGCGAGCATAGTAGAGATATTCACAAAGGGGAGAACACATTTAGGAATATGTAAACCCAACATTTCATATTCCTGATATGAGCCTGCTGTACCATGTACTGGTATGAAAAAGTATCCTGTTCTCTTCGTATTGCTTCCTTTGAGTAAAATCCCTGGTGCTCTGGCCAGTCCCTTTGCTGTGCTATTAAAACTGACCACACTAAGCAGGAGAGCACACGGTGTTCAGTTTTCTAGCTATGCTGGGAACTCAGCCTGCTCTCATCCAATGATCAGACTTGTCCTGACAACCCCCAACCCTGCACCCTGCACAGCCATTTACTGGGAAGCTTAGCGTACTTGCTGCTTCTACTCCCCTTAGCACCTATGCAGCTGAGAGCAGAGGGAATGTAATCACTTATAAAAAGGGGGAAAAAAAAAAAAAAAAAGGAATTTAACATTTTTTTGTATATCTATACACAATGTTTTGCTTTTAAATTGCTATTTTGAACTGAATGGTTTGCTTTATAAGGTGAGGAGAGAAAAACACAGGGGAACCCCGTTTTACCTTAACATTGCGTACCTTACCAACTTGGGTCCCCCCCCCCACCCCTCTGCAAACAGGTAACCTTTCATGGTGAGCAGATCCCCAAAAGGGGGCTTCAGGGTCTGGGTGCCATAAAAAGCCTGCAGCAACAGAGCTGGCCTTTAAAAAAAATGTTAGCTTGGGACGCCTGGATTCTGCATTTGGCACAGGGGTACTATAAATGTCCAGCCCTGGACATTTATAGTACCCCTGTGCCAAATGCAGAATCCAGGCGTCCCAAGCTAACATTTTTTTTAAAGGCCAGCTCTGTTGCTGCAGGCTCTGGGTACGGTTACCAAGATGTACATCAAGGCTAACTGATCCGGAAACTGCTAGTGAGCCTGAGGCAATAAGCAGTTGAATCTTGCTAGAAGTGTCAGGTAGTAAAGAAAAAAAAAATATATGAGGGTGCAAAGCTATTGCCAATATACAATCACCAGAAGGTAACAGGATAATGGGATTTTTTACATACCGTAAAACCCATTTCTCTGATGTTCATTGATGGAGAACTCTTGGGAATCTTGACAGGTGGGTTATACTGCCCCCTACAGGAGTAGGACGCTAGGCAGAAAGAGACTCGACTACATCTAGTCCTATTCGGTATACTCCCTCTCTCTGCTATAGGTATTCAATTCCATCACAAGCAGTGTCGGAAGTATTACAACTCCATAGAGGGGCGGGTGCTGTGTCCGTCAATAAACATCAGAGAAATGTTTTTCCCGGTCAAAAATCCCATTTTCTCTTTCATTCATTGACTAACACAGCTCTTGAGAATCTTGACCAGTGGGAAGTCCCAAAGCAGTGTCAAAACATAAGGGGTGGAAACAGCAAAAAATTCCCAAGGCTAAACAGTAGCCAATCAGTTAACAGTAGCTCAACAAAAACAACTGGAGCACACCTGAAACATAACTCCCCCCAAAGAGGAAATCAACCCTCTAAACAGCAGCCTGCAAAATCTTGCGGCCAAAAGAAGCATCTACAAAACAAGTGTGCACAAATGACCAGGTGGCCGCCTTGCACACCTGCATCACTGACGCCTGATGACAGAAGACCCAAGAAGCACTGAATGCCCGAGTAAAGTGCGCCTTCACAGGGAAAGGAGGAACCTGACCCTTGATCGAATAGGCCTGAGTCGCTGTCTGATCAATCTTGAAATGATCGCAGAAGAAGCAGACAGTCCTTTTCGAGGCCCATCCGTGAGCATAAATAGTGAGTCTGACTTCCTAAGACTCAGTAGCTACCAGGTACACCCCGAAGTGCGTGAACCGCATGAAGAGCATGCAACTCAATTTCCTTAGGATGTTTTGGCCTGGCACACAAGGAAGGCAACACAATGTCCTCATTCAAATGGAAATCAGACACAACTTTTGGAAGGAATGACGAAGAGGGGTAAAGAACCACCTTATCTTTGAGGATCACCAAGTAAGAGGTACAAAAAGATAACACCGCCAATTTTGACACCCTGCGTGCAAAGGTGATCGCCACCAAAAAGGCCACCTTCTGGGACAGTGTAAGCAGGGGTATCCCGCAAATATTTTTAAAGGGAGGCTCATGGAGGACTGAACGCACTAAGTTGAAATCCCAGGGCGGTAGCAGGGACTGCACTGGTGGAGTCAAATGTTCAATCCCCTGAATAAAAAGGTATGCACCAGGGAGTGCGTGGCTAAAAGTCGTCGAAAGAAGACCGCCAGGGCTGACACCTGGTCCTTAATGATACTCAAAGCTAATTTCTGCTCAACCCCCCTTTGAAGGAAGCTTAAGATGAAGTCACCGAGAAAGAGCGGGGGTGCACATCACAAAATGTACGCTTTTCACGTACGATGGTAGATCTTTGTAGAGGTAGACTTCCTAGCTTTCAGCAGTGTCGGAATCACAGACTCAGGCAAACCTCTATCCTTCAGCACCTGGCTTTCAACAGCCAAGCCATCAAAGCCAGCGACTGTAAAGCAGGATGGAAGATCGGCCCTTGGGATAACAGATCCTTCCTGAGAGAGGCAGTCTCCAAGGACGTCGGCGACCAGCCGCACCAGGTTTGGTGTACCAAGACCGGCGAGGCCAGTCCAGAGCCACTAGAATGACTGGAATCCCTTCTGCCTCGATCCTGCGCAAGAGTCTCGGCAGAAGCTTGAGAGGAGGGCATAAATCAGACAATACTGGCCCCATGGGGCCACCAGCATGTCTGTGGCGTCTGCCAGAGGATCCTGTGACCACGCCACAAACCTCTGCACCTTTCTGTTGAGCCCAGACGCCAATAGATCAACACTGGGGGTGCCCCACCAGAGACACAACTGATGAAACAGATTCGGATGTAGGGACCACTCCCCTTGATCAAACGCCTGAGATAATCCGCCTGCCAGTTTTACACCCCTGGAATGTGTACGTCAGAGAGGGCCAGAAAAAAGCGTTATGCCCACTGTAGAATTATGGCTACCTCCAGAGCTGCCAACACACTTCTTGTTCCACTCTGGTGATTGACATAAGCCACACCCCTGACGACGATCTGTTCAGTGATCCAGGCACAGTCTGATTGCTTGGAGTTCAAGGACATTGATTGGGAGTCTGGACTCTTGCAGTGTCAGAACACCCTGAGTGGAGCTCCAGTCCAAAGACACCTTCCCCACCCGGACAGACTGGCATCCGTGGTGACCACAGTCCAATACAAGGGGAGAAAGGATTTGCCCTGATGGAAGAGCTGGAGAGCGAAGCCACCAGACCAGAGACCCTTTTGTTTCCCGGATCTGATTGTCCAGAGAATTCGGACACTTGTCCCCTTTAGCCAAGATCTCCCTTTAGAGGGACCTCATATGGAACTGTGCAAATGGAACCCGCCCCAAAAGGTAGAAACGATCAGGCCCAGCACCTGCATGTAAGTCCAAAAGGGATGACCATCTGCTGGACAGCAGGAGATGAATCGCAGCATGCAATTTCTTGGGTTTGTCCAGAGGAAAGAACACTCAGGCTAGAGCCGAGTCCAGAGTCAGACCCAGATAGTCCAACTTTGTGGAAGGAACCAAAGCACACTTCTGGTAATTCAGAAGCCAGCCAAACTCCCTCAGAGTCCGTATAGTGATTTCCACGTTGTCCACCAGAGAAGCAGGGGACTCTGCTCCCAGGAGGAGTTCATCAAGGTAGCCCAGCACTGTGATTCCCCCTTGACGTAGCAATGCCAGCACCGGGGCCAAAACTTTTGTGAAGACCTGAGGAGCGGAGGCGAGCCCAAAGGGTAACACCACAAACTGATAATGTTCTTCTCCCACGGTAAAGCGGAGGAAGCGCTGGTGACGGACTCATACTGGAAAGTGTAAGTAAGAGTCCCTCATGTCGATAGAGGCAAGGAAATCCCCCTGATGCAGGGATACCACCACCGTGCGAATGGATTCCATTCTGAACTTCTGAGCGTGTACAAAGCAGTTCAGTGTCTTGAGGTCCAGAATTGGACGCACCTTGCCCTCTTTCTTTGGGACTGTAAACAGGTTCGAATAAAACCCCTGAAAACATTCTGAGGTCAGAACCGGAATCACACCCTTAAATAACAGGTCTTGCACCGCCCCAAAGAGAGCTTGCAATCTGTCCGGGGACAGGCGCACATTGGAAGAAAAAGAACCTTTCCAGAGGGTAGGAACGAAACTCGATCTTGTAGCCAGACCGTATCACTTTGTGGATCCACTTGTCTTGCACCAAGGAAGTCCACGGGCCCGGAAACCAGCAAAGACATGCCCCACCCCAGGCACGGATGAGGGCGAACCTTCATGCAGAAGGAGCCTTGTCCGCGGGTCTGGAGAATCCCACTCTCGGCTTGTCAGACTAAGATCATTTGGATCCTGCCAAAGAGGCCTTGAAAGTCTTTGAACCCTTGTCAGCTGACCCAGAGGAATGAAAAATAAAAAAGCCTCAACTGATCTTCCTTTTCAGGGAGATCACCTGTTTGAAACTACCCTGGATGACATCATTAAGAGTCTCACAGGGGGGGGGGGGGGGGGGGGCGGAGAGTACTTTTCTTCCGCGGGCTGACAAGGGTAAGGAACCTTGTCGTAGATGTGGCCGAGAAGGATGGGCAACATCTACGTCGAGGTTCCTTACCCTTACCAGCCTGCGGAAGAAAAGTACTCTCCCCCTCCTGTGAGACTCTTAATGATGTCATCCAAGTTAGCTCCAAACAGGCAATCTTCCTTTAAAAGGTAGATCAGTTAAGGCTTTTTTTTCTTTTTCTGGTCCGCAGACCAACACCTGAGCCACAAAACGCGCCTTAGGACCACAGTTGAAACAGACAGAAATCAGGGGAGCCACATTCAAAGAGGCATCACAGATAAACTGCAGTCCCTGGACCAACTGGTCCGCCAGCTCAGCAAATGCAGGGAGGAGCTGCTTACCCTCCGGGTCACGGCGTAAAAGTTTAGCCCACTCGGTCAGAGTTTGAAACACCAGGACAATGGTGAAGACCAGCCTAAGTGCCGGACCCGCAACAGTGAACATATTGAGGGGCCACAGTATCTGATTTCTGTCAGCTGGATCCTTAAAGGCAGGCGATTCTTCAACCGGGATCATGGTTGCCCTATTTAACCTTTAAACCGGGGGGTCTACCACTGGTGGAACAGTCCGATTTTTAGGGAGGGACTCTTCAAAAGGGGTACCTCATCGCAAATTGTGTAGGGACCACAAAGGGACATTTTGGACATTCCCACTCTTCTGCGACAAATCTGTCAAAATAGGAGGAAAAAGGGAAACACCTTGGCTGCTCTAGACGGCTTGTGAGTGCCAAAAGGAACCGGTGCCTCCGCCGCAGCTTCAGCACTCCATTTTTACAGTCTCACACACAGACACAATCAGTGCACCAGTGACTTTTTGTGCGCAGCTAAAGGTGTGGAGGAATCATCCTCACTATCTGAAAAATCAGGGCTTGTGGCTGCAGACACTTTAGGGTGGGCCACGTCATCCCCAGCCAAATCAGATTAAGGATCTGAGGAGATAGATGAGGCGGGGGGGGGGGGTCTTTTTTACAAGCCCGCCGCCCAAAAGCCACCTCCAGCTGGGACACAAAGGACTCCAGGATTGCAGTCAGTGCACCAATGGACTTCATGAGTAAATAGGGGGATCCCCACAAAAAGTGCAAAACACTGCCAAGGGACCCCCCCACCGCACTGGTAACACCACCCGGTCGCCAGCAACAGAGCACCACACGATATAATAGCCGCCGCTGATTCCTATGCTGGACCAACGCAAAATGGCCCCCGGACTACACAAACATGGCCGCCGGCCTATACACAATATAGGCCATGACAAAATGGCGGCTCCATGAGGCTCCCAGGCAAAGCACAGAAAGGAAGGGGAGAACTGGGCAAGAGCCCCTTTCAGGTACAGCCCCCCCTCAGCCGATAGCCCAGTCGCATGCCCCCCCCCCCCCCACCCCCAGTACAGCACCATGCCCCAGCCCCAGATGGTAACCCAGACCGCCACACTACCCAAGATAGGAGGGGAGGGGGTGGTGTTTATGGGGGACTAGACCCACAGGGACCACCAATTGCATGGGGAAGCCTAAAGAGAAGCAGGGAAGCCCGGGGATCGGACCGTCCCAGGAAGGGGCCTACGTCCACCTCAAAATCCTCCAGGGGGAGAGGGGGGACAGCTACTCACCATACTAAGAACCAGACGGGCACCGCTGCAGATAGAACCTCCTCGCTATCGAAATAGGGGGCTGTCGGCCAGGTGGAACGCTGCAACGCAGGCTGAGACCCGGTCGTATGCGACCTCACGAGGCATTTAACTCACAAGCCAACCCCTGTTCGGTGGGTCTATGTTGCAGCCAACCTAGCACAAAGCTGTGGTCTGCGTGGGCTCGCTAGCCAGGCTGAGGTGACTACTGGATCTAGATTATCCAGCTTGTCGCCCAGTGCGGCAGTTGATTGTAGATCTCTCAGGAAAAAAAAACAGAAGAAAAAAAAGCTAATCAAAAAAGAAAAAATGGCCAGGACCACAGATCCTAGCAAGGAACTAGGTCCTTACTCAGGACTTTGCAGAAAAAGTACCTGAAGCAAAGAGGGGGAGTATACCTCCTGGGACTGCCCATAGGCGAAGTCGAGTCTTTTCTGCCTTGTGTTCTACTCCTGTTGGGGGCAATATAACCCACTGGTCAAGATTCTCAAGAGCTGTCCCCCTCAATGAACTAAAAAGAAATAACCCATGCTCCATGACTTCCTGTCCTGTACTGTAGGATTAGGAATAATCTTTTGTCAGTGGACAGATAAAATGGTACCTACCCTTTGTGTGGAGTTTAAGCCTTCTGTGTGATTTGGGAAAAGTTCCAAAGTCAAAGGTTGTTTTAAAATTCCATGTAGCAGGTCCATATTGGAATCCGTTTCCTGTTCGGATGCATTACTTTCTGAGGACTCCGCTGATCAGTGCAAAAAATAAAAAATAATGTCAGTCAAATTTCTAGTTTGTAGCTCAAGCATTGTCACCTACTTGAACATTGTCACATCAAAACTTACTGAGAACCTCAGTCGCTGATGGTACCACAAAAGCAATCTCTGTAAGTGCATCTGCATAATACAGGACTTTCTTCTGTCCGTTAAATATGCTTCCACCTGAGTCTTCTGCACTAGTGGTTTCATCTACAAGTAAACAAAAAAGGAGCTTATTGGTTCGTACACTATTATGATTATTGCTAAATGATGATAGCAAATACAAAAAGTAGTCTGAAACTTTGGAATCTACAATACCCATAAGTGAATCACCTTATCTGTCAAAGGATTTGGAATTCTGTCCAGGTATATTTATCGGTATTTTTTGCTGGGAAATTACTTAGAACCTCCAAACATTACACATTTTTTTTTTTTTTCCAGAGACCCTAGGGCAGTGATGGGGATGTGTAGAGTGTATGAGCATCATGGGAGATGTAGTTCCAAAACATCTGGGGTGCCAAGGTTTGCCATCACTGCCCTAGGGAATAAAATGGCAATCGTTGTTTTTTTATGTCACACGATACTTGCGCAGTGGTTTTGCAAATGTCAGTTTTTGGGAAAAAATACACTTTAATTAAAAAAACAAAAACACAATATATACCCCAATGTTTTTGTAAAATGTGAAAAATGTTACGCCGAGTACTATGTTAGATTCCGAACACATCATGCTTTAAAATTGCGCACGCTCGGGGAATGGCGACAAACTACGGTACTTAAAAATATCCATAGTTTTAAACGCCTTTACAGGTTATCTGTTAAACAGAGTAGGTCGAGTGCTAGAATTATTGTTCTGGTTCACGGTGGAACCTCATGTGTGGTGTGAATACAGTTTACATACGCGTTCGCTTTTGTGCATGAGCACAGAGGGATGTGGGCCCTTTAAAAAAAATGTTTTCCCTTATTTATTTTACTTTTATTTTTTAATGCAAACAACCCTTGTAATAGAAAAGATCTGGGGTCAAAAAGATCCCAAACCTCTCCTTTACCTTTTAAAGCAAAAGATCAAAAAGAAAAAAAAAAAAAAGAGGATAAAAATCGATTAAAAAAAAAAAAAGATTTTTTTAAAATTTAAATCAGATTTTTTTATTTTTATCAAACGTATTTTAATGAAATGCTTTTGGAGTAAAAATCTATCTATAGATGGCTTTCTATTTAAAAAAAAAATAATTTAGTTTATTCAGCATGAAATAGAGCTTAGTTAGGTAGCACACACACATTAATATATATATATATATATATATATATATATATATATTATATTATATTATATTATATTCTGCAATATTTACTTTACATTTTTGGTAAACTCGTATAATAATCCCAGCTCTGCATGCTGAGATAACATGCACTGCATTGATGCATTCACACAATTTCACACTAACTACCAGCAAAAATCCTTACATTTAAAGAGCACCTGTCATTTCAGATCCATCATGGCAGCGCCAGTTTGCGATCATCCACTCACCTGCTGCTGCCATGTCACTTACCTTGTTGTGTCACTGCCGCATCATCAGCTGTACCGTGAATGGGACAGTCGGTGAGTCAACAGTGGGTCAGAGAAGGAGCTGCTGCAGGACAGAGATGGCAGTTGCTCTTTAAAAACTATGATTTAAATTTAAATGATTTAAATCAAGCCTTTTTACTAGTGATTTAAATTATTTAAATCAAATCGACCCTGGAAAAAAAAAAAATTGTAGTGACATGACGTTGCTCCAAGGCCATAGAGGCGTTCAAAGAGGATCTACTCTAGATGATGATACTATCCTTAGCCACACTAAAACTTTTATGCGCCTGATCTTTTATGCCAAAAAATCCATAGTCACATGCTGGAAATCGCAAATCCCCCGACGAACCTTTATGGATTGCATTAATCAATCAAGCAATTCCAATGTATAGGATGACTTATGAAGCCAGAGAGAGCCCTAAAATTTTTTTAAAATGTGGTCTCTTTGGGGAGAATCTGAATGCACTATAGCACCTGAAGAAGGGAGTGGTTCCTCCTGATCTGGTAACAATACTTGACTTCCCATGTATACTTTGAATGTGTATCCACTCCCCTCTTGTTTTTTGTTCTGGTCAATCTACATATCTCCCTCTCTCTCTCTCTATATATATATATATATATATATATATATATATATATTAGAGCTGCACGATTAATCGTAACAGAATTGAGATCGCGATTCACTCCCCCTGCCGATCTTAACATGACACTTGCTCGATTCTTTACATTGCTGTGAGGGAGCAGATGTCAAAAAAAAAAAAAGTCTCCCACAAAAGCCTATCAGCATTAGTCTCCCACTGAACTGTAAACACAAATGATTACATTGTATCTTTTCTTTCCCTCTGCCTGAGGAAGGAAGTTTAACCTCTTAAAGACTAAACCTTTTTCCTACACTTGTTGCTTGCAAGTTAAATCAGTTTATTTTTCCTAGAAAAGTAGTTAGAACCCCAAACATTTATATATATTTTTTTTTAGCAGAGACCCTGCAGAATAAAATGGTGATTGTTGTAAATTTTTATTTCACACTGTATTTGCGCAGCAGTCTTTCAAACGCAATTAATACACTTTAATGAATAAAAAAATTAAAAAAATAGAACAAAACCGTAAACTTATCCCAATTTTTTTTATAATGTAAAAGATGTTACACAGAGAATCGTGATCTTTATTCCAAGCAAAAAAATCGTGATTCTCATTTTGGCCAGAATCGTGCAGCTCTAATTATATATATATATATATATACACACACACACACACACACACACACACACACATATATATATATATATATATATACATACATATTTCCTTTCTGTGACGGTTCTGTAATGAATGGACAGGCGGCGTACTGGTACGTCACGGACATTCTTCCAGGTTTGGGGCACAAATGTGCCTGCTGCCACTGACCAGAGCTGTGACTGGACACAAAACTAGTTTGGCCGCTGATTTCAGCCAATCATTTTGGCTGAAGTCAGCTGATCGGCTGTGGCCAATCACACACAGTTCTGGGTTTACAAAAACACAGAATTCTGCATATTGTGCAACTATATGGCTGTTTCTTCTCTCTGCTTAAAAAAACAGACAGATAGGTAAAATCAGCACACAGACATTCATAGGCACACAGTTAACCCCTAGATGTTAACCCATGCCCAGCCAGTGTCATTAGTAAAGTGTACAGAATTATCACTGTATAAGTGTCACTATTGATGTCAGTCAGTGTACCTCCCAGCCAGCATCAGCTAGTGCCAGATTGTCCACCACACTATCACAATCCCACTGTAAGTCGCTGATCACCGCCATTACTAGTATAGTGTCATAGCTGCGCAAATTCCAGTATATATACCATAGTTTGTAGACACTATCATTTTCGCACATACAATTAATATATACTTACTGTGATTTTTTTGTTTTTTCTTACCAAAGACATGTAGCAGAATACATTTTGGCCAAAATTTATGAAGAAATTAGATTTTTTTTATCGAATAAGTTTTAAAACAAAGTAGCAAAATTCACAAAAAACAAAAAAACTTTCCGAGGTGACAAAACAAAATTAACACCTGATAAGAAAACTGCACTTTACAAGGTAAAGTGCTGATACGATTCCTTTTGAAAACAGTGTGAAGAACCACTGAAGTCAGCAGGGATATCAGATCGCAGTGTTTATAAAGTGGTCAGTGATTTTACAGTGAATAGGCAGAAACCAGGGGAAACATTCTCCCATGAGTCTTTGAACAAAGATGGAAGAAAGCATACGGTCATATTTATCCTCTCTGTACATACCTTGATCTTGTTGGTCATTCTCACTGATGCAGTTAATTGACCAGCTTGTAGACACATGGCCTGTCCATCCTGGGTGCTTCCCAACATCCACAGGCCAGCCAAGAGATAGCAGGAACTCCAGGAAGTGAGGCTGCACATTACTAGATGACTCAACATTCTTCAAGATCTGTGAATGCGTCACATATTAAACTAATTTAAAACTTTGCATCAGTAAATTCAATAAGACCAAGAATCATTTAAATGGGTGGTTTTACTGACCCAATCTCTTATGAGGTAGCGTAGAAGAAAATACACTATTACAATGAACCTGCGTAATTTATTTTAAAGCAAACAACAGGTTCAAGAAACTGATGGTCGCTTCAGTCACACAAACTTTTCTTCCTTTCGCTCTCCTAACACTCCATTCCACCGCTGGAAGCAAAGAGAAATACCTACTCTTTGTGTAGAGGAAGAATATAACTCCCCTTGCTCACATGTAACAGTATTGTTAATTTGGAATTCATGCTCCAAGCACTGCCACATGGGGTGGGGAGAGAGTCCCTAATCATGTTTTAGCTCCAAACTGCAAAAACTCTCACCTTTTCAGCAGAGATCACAAGGCTAACTTTTTAGGCATTTGGTTCTGTGACAAGCTTCTAAGGCACATGTGTCAAACACAAGGCCCGCAGACGGAATCCAGCCCGCCAGGCCATTTCATGTGGCCCTCGCACTGAAGGCTTTTTTTTTTCAGCCAGAACCCTGCATACTGCGCATAGCTCACCGCTATGCACCTGTATGTAGCGCCCCTAAAACATCCCTGAACCTTACACTCTGTACATAGCGCACCCCTGTACCTTGCACTCTGTACATATTGCACCCTTGTAACCTGCACTCTGTACATAGTGCATCCCTGAACCTTGCACTCTGTACATAGCGCACCCCTGTACCCTGCACTCTGTACATAGTGCATCCCTGAACCTTGCACTCTGTACATATTGCACCCTTGTACCCTGCACTCTGTACATAGTGCATCCCTGAACCTTGCACTCTGTACATAGCGCACCCCTGTACCTTGCACTCTGTACATAGCGCACCCCTGTACCTTGCACTCTGTACATAGCGCACCCCTGTACCCTGCATTCTGTACATAGTGCATCCCTGAACCTTGCACTCGGTACATTACGCAACCCTGATATTGAAGATCTTTTAGGATCCACTGGTAGTGCAATTTGACCACAGTCAACATTTGATGCAGTTTGAAGGAGGGGGGGGGGGGGGTTGAATTTCTACACCTATTCTAAGAAAAAAAAAAGCATGGGATAAATGTATATAGTCTTACAAATACAACCGGCCCTTTGAGGGCAATCCTAAGTCTAATGCGGCCCTCTATGAAATAATTTTGACACCCCTGTTCTAAGGGATCCAAAAGTAGAAGGGAAGTATTTAAGGGTATTTGTTTTATGACTTTTATAGTATGGGTTTGGTTTGTGTTGGGAAGGGGTGGGTGGGCGTTGTTGTTTTACAAAAGGTCCACTTTAGTTGAGACAGATTTGCCCCTGACGAGTTCAATTATTATGTGTACTACAAGAAATTATGAAAATGCAGCATATTTACATAGTAAGTCAGGTTGAAAAAAAAAAGACACCGGTCCAACCAATAAAAGGGAACAAAAATAGATAAATCATACAATCCCATATAAAACAATCCAATAAACACAGTTGATCCAGAGGAAGGAAAAAAAACCCAGCAAACCATGATCTAATTTGCTCCAGCAGGGGAAAAAAATCCTTCCTGATCCCCCAAGAGGCAATCAGATTTTCCCTGGATCAACTTAACCTATAAATGTTAGTATCTAGTTATATTATTTACTTTTAGGAAAGCATCTAGGCCTTTTTTAAAGCAATCTACTGAGCTGGGCAGAACCAGCCCTTCACATTTTCGTACCGTGAAGAAACCTTTCTGCATTTGAAGATTAAATCTCTTTTGCTCCAGATGTAGAGTGCCCCCTTGTCCTCTGTGATGACCTTTAAAGTGAATAACTCACCACCAAGTTCACTATATGGACCACTTCTGGATTTATACAGGTTGATCATATCCCCCCTTAATCTCCTCTTCTCTAGAGAGAATTCAGGTCCTCTAATCTTCCCTCATAGCTGAGCTCCTCCATGCCTCTTATCAGTTTGGTTGCTCTTCTCTGCACTTTCTCCAGTTCCCCGATATCCTTTTTGTGAACTGGTGCCCAAAACTGAACTGCATATTCCAGATGAGGTCCTATTAATAATTTGTACAGGAGCAAAATGATATCTCTCTCTCTCTGGAGTCCAAACATCCCAATACAAAAAAGGATTTTGCATGGTTTTGGCAATAAAAATGCTGCATATATTTCAGGCATACATAGGAAGGGGGTGACGAAATCAATCCAAATACTGTAAAGTTTCTTTGGTAAATGCACAGCAGTAAGGTTTAGAGTAACTATTTCTGCCATCATTATTCACAGATGTAGATGTGTCTCACCTCTTGGCTTGTTTTCTGTCCAGCTTTCATATAGAAAATGAAAACTGTATCAAAGGGGCGACATGGAAGTAAATCCAAGTATCCAATATCATCAAAGAAGCCAGGCATGTGCGAGTCAAGGGCAATAAGGTGAGGAGGTAGACGACTGTTTACAGGTTCCTAAAAGACAGGAGGTTCATGAGTGGATATTAAATTGACAGGCTTCAGTAAAACAGACACAAAGTACAATGTGAAGACTCTAGGCAAGCCTTTCGCAACCGAGGTGCTGCCTGTGCGACTGCATGTAGGGCAGCCCACTAAAAAGTTAGAGCTATAAGCTTCCACTATTATGCGCAGTTAACCGCTTGTAGATGGTACTGCGGCAGGTCGGCTCTCCCAGGCAAAACCCTGTACATGTACGGTGCTTGCCTGGGAGGAGCTAGGGAGCTCGTCAGCGGGGAAGCCAGTGTGGGTGTCAGGCGTCTCCGATGGCCGCCTGACACCGGCGATCTCCCGCCGCTGACAGAGAAGGACGGATGGCTGATGTAAACACAGCCGTCCGTACTTCTCCCTGAAGTGATCACAGATGTCATGTGATCCTGCTATATAGGATCACGTGTCTCTGTGATGACTTCACAAGCCACGCCCCCCACAGTTAGAATCACGCCCCTAGGGTCACATTTAACCCCTTGATCACCAATACTATTAACCCCTTCCCTGCCAGTGTCATTATTACAGTAACAGTGCATATTTTTAGCACTAATTACTGTAGTAATGTCATTGGTACCCCCAAAAGTGTCGAAAATGTCAGTTAGGAGTCCGATCTGTCCGCCGCAATGTTGCAGTCCCGCAAAAAAAAAAAAAAAATCGCAGATTGCTGCCATTACTAGTAAAAAAATAATGATATAAATCTTTCCCGTAGTTAGTAAACGCAATAACTTTTGCGCAGACCAATCAAAATACGCTTATTGCGATTTTTTTTTACCAAAAATATGTAGCAGAAAACCAATTGGCCTAAAATGTTAAAAATTGATTTTTACATTTTTTTTTATTTCATATAAAAGAATGTGAAAAATATATATTTTTTTTTTTCAAAGTTGTCGCTCTTTTTTTTGTTTCAAAAAATAAAAAATTGTACAGGTGATCAAATACCACCAAAAGAAAGCTCTATTTGTGGGAAAAAAAGGACGTCAATTTCGTCTGGGTACAGCGTCACACGACCGCGCAATTGTCCGTTAAAGTCACGCAGTGCCGAATCGCAAAATAGGGCCTGGTCATTGAGCAGCAAAATCCTCCGGTCTGAAAGTGGTCAAAATTTTGAATACACTTTCAGGGCACGGTATTTTAAAGTCACATTTGAGAAAAACACACTATAGGTTTGTTGTGTGTTCACATTCACAAAGCATACCTAAAAACAGTTTAAAAATTTTTTTTTTTTTTTTTACTTTTCTAGGGGCTTGTTTGTAGCAGGCCTTGGGCAGACTGCTAACTACTCTGTAAAATTTGAAATGAGAAGAAACTCAATTTGTCCCAACTGACCAAGAGGAACACACGGAGTTTCCCCTCATTAACATACAATGCAGAAGGGCAGTTTATAGATCTTAAACGGTTTGTTAGAGCAGACAGTGGTCAAATCTAGTGTACAACTGATAATGAGATCTGCCAGCACAGTACATATAGGGTTAATTATGGTTAAACTTCAACTTCTCAGATCCCTCTGCAAATCAGAAAAAAATCTTTTTTGAGTTTACAGAAAAAAGTAAAATGTAAGCAGCAATTTTTGAACTTAAGCTATGTAAATGGTAACATGTAACAAATCTAAGTAGGTGCTATTCCAACTTGGCTGCAGGAGTGGAAATACACTTTAATTACTAATAATACACAGCCATTGAGTGGTAAAAGCCGATTCCTTGGTTACTGCTACTCCTCAAACAGTTTGGACAATAAGCTTTCTGCTTAAGCCTGGTACACATGGGAAGTTTTTTTATATCGATCAACCCAGAGGGCTGAACGAAAAAATAAAAATGTAAAAGTCAAGATGTTAGTGTGGCGATCTGCCACGCCACGCTGAGCTATTGTGTTCTGACAGGGGGGGACCGACCCCTGCCAGAATGCACTGGTCAGCGCTGGTAGCCAATGGCTGCCAGCGCTGATCAGATGCTGGTTTTCCAGCCTGCTCTTTCGACAGAAGCCAGTCGTTGGACGGGCTTCTGTTGGACATGCTGCTGTACACACTCGCCAGATATCAGACGGTTTCTGTTAAACTGATAATAGCCGATATTCAGCTCCAGTGCACCAGGCTTTAGCATGCATATTATTAGACTTAACATGCAAATCAACAAAGCTTTGATTGCTTTAGAGTGCTGCCCATCCTCTTTCCCAGACTGCTGCTCTGCAGGAGATGACAGGAAGATGATTTTGACAAAGATTCAGGTACATACAGTGCCTTGCGAAAGTATTCGGCCCCCTTGAACTTTGCAACCTTTTGCCACATTTCAGGCTTCAAACATAATGATATAAAACTGTAATTTTTTGTGAAGAATCAACAACAAGTGGGACACAATTATGAAGTGGAACGAAATGTATTGGATATGTTAAACTTTTTTAACAAATAAAAAACTGAAAAATTGGGCGTGCAAAATTATTAAGCCCCCTTAAGTGAATACTTTGTAGTGCCACCTTTTGCTGCGATTACAGCCGTAAGTCGCTTGGGGTATGTCTCTATCAGTTTTGCACATCGAGAGACTGAAATTTTTGCCCATTCCTCCTTGCAAAACAGCTCGAGCTCAGTGAGGTTGGATGGAGAGCGTTTGTGAACAGCAGTTTTAAGTTCTTTCCACAGATTCTCGATTGGATTCAGGTCAGGACTTTGACTTGGCCATTCTAACACCTAGATATGTTTATTTGTGAACCATTCCAATGTAGATTTTGCTTTATGTTTTGGATCATTGTCTTGTTGGAAGACAAATCTCCGTCCCAGTCTCAGGTCTTTTTCAGACTCCATCCGGTTTTCTTCCAGAATGGTCCTGTATTTGGCTCCATCCATCTTCCCATCAATTTTAACCATCTTCCCTGTCCCTCGTAGATTTGCAGTGGTCTGATACTCCTTCCATTTCAATATTATCACCTGCACAGTGCTCCTTGGGATGTTTAAAGCTTGGGAAATCTTTTTGCATCCAAATCCGGCTTTAAACTTCTCCACAACAGTATCTCGGACCTGCCTGGTGTGTTCCTTGTTCTTCATGATGCTCTCTGCGCTTTAAACTGACCTCTGAGACTATCACAGTGCAGGTGCATTTATACGGAGACTTGATTACACACAGGTGGATTCTATTTATCATTAGTCATTTAGGTCAACATTGGATCATTCAGAGATCGTCACTGAACTTCTGGAGAGAGTTTGCTGCACTGAAAGTAAAGGGGCTGAATAATTTTGCACGCCCAATTTTTCAGTTTTATATTTGTTAACAAAGTTTGAAATATCCAATAAATTTCGTTCCACTTCATGATTCTTCACAAAAAATTACAGTTTTATATCTTAATGTTTGAAGCCTGAAATGTGGCAAAAGGTCGCAAAGTTCAAGGGGGCCGAAAACTTTCGCAAGGCACTGTATATTGTAGTTGTATAAAAAAAAAAAAAAAAAAAAAACAATTAAATAATTAAACGAACTTTTGCAGTATTGAATCAGACAAATGTTACCTACTTTTAGTGCTTCAAGAGACAAAAAGCCAAAGTGTGATAAGAGCAGCCGGGCAGTCTGGAACTCCTGTGCTGGAGGTGGAGGCTTGCATTCTGTTACTGGGTCAGGATAGCTCTTCTTCTTAAACTCTTCCTCTTTCTTGAGGTCTAGCGCAGTCTCATACGCTATCTGTTTGGTCATTCCATTCTTCAACTTTTCATGCCTAAGCTCCAACTACATAAAAAAAGCATGACTAATATTACTGAGTAAATTAAAAACTAAATTCAAATTGCTCTACCTTTGATAAATATAATTCATAAAACTGTGTCAAATTCCAGCTAAGTCTATCTTATGTTATCAGTCATTTTTGGCTTAAACTGGAGACAAAGGTTAAACATGCTGCTTGCCACCCTCCTAATGCCCACACTGCCTACTGTTTATATAAGGGTTCTGTGTAAATATCTCCCCTATCAGCTTTAGTGTGCTCATCTGTAAGCGATGGCTCCAATGTCAGTGGGCGCCTTGACAGAAATTCTGGAGCCATAAAAAAAACACCAGCCAGATTTCACTGCCCCTTTGTTGTCAGCGCTCCCTCCCATCCGCTACACTGACCAGAACTTACAGGTTAGAGACTTTCCCTCTTCCGGAGTATGGGGGGGGGGGGGGGGGTTGGTCCATGTCCAGAAGTAATGTCTGTTAAAGGGAGATACTTCTATTTTATATGTGTAATCTTAGAGCATATTTCTTTTCCCAGTGATACCATGATATATTAGTCACTCGATCACATCATGCCTGCAGAGATGTTTGTTAAAATATCATAAAACTGGGGTAGGAGTGCAAGTAATGCCTTGTGATTTAAAAGTTTTGCAAACAGGGAAAAGAGATGGGAAACCACTGTTCCAACGATACACTTGGAGCTGGAGAAAGTCCAGAGAAGGGCAACTAAACTGATTAGGGGGTTGGAGGACCTTACCTATGAAGAGCGGCTGCAATCGCTCGATTTATTTTCCCTGGAGAAAAGACGTCTGAGAGGGGACATGATAGCAATTTATAAATATCTTAATGGGGATCTCAGCTTAGAAGAAAAGCTGTTCATTCGAAGGAATTGCATGAGGACTCGAGGACATACAATGCGATTAGAGGAGAAGCGTTTTAACCTCAGGCAACGTGGGGGGTTCTTTACTGTTAGGGCTACAAGATTGTGGAATTGTCTACCACAAGAGGTGGTTTCTGCGGGTAGTATGGTGACTTTCAAAAGACTCTTAGACTGACATCTCAAGGATCAGGAGATTGAGGGCTATGTTAGATGATTACAGTCACACACACCTACACAGGTTGAACTGGATGGACTATTGTCTTTATTCAACCTCACCTACTATGTAACTATGTAACTATGTAACTTTTTCTTGCATTTAATTTGTTTTCTGACTTGGTCACCTGACAAGTAGCGCTCCATTCTGTGCAATGGAACCGTCCTAATCAGAGCGACGCAAGTCGCTCCAACTTAGAAAAAGGTTCCTGCACTACTTCTGGGCGAAGTCGGAGCGACTTGAAATGACTTTTATTATGAGAAGTCGTTTGCAAGCCGCGATAAAGTCGTGCTGCAAGGGCGACTTCAAAGTCGGGGCGACTTTGAGTCGCCCTGGTGTGAACCGACTTCTAGCCTATTGCCTGGAAAAAAAAATAAAAAATGAACACAACACCCTTACCTCCTCTGTAACAATTTCATGCAGGTCAGGAATGCTAAGATCAGCCTTAACAAATGGGATCTTATCCACTTCTTCTGGAAACGGTCGGTGCTTTACATTGTACTTTATGCCAACGTCATGCTTAGGCTCTGGCCTTGCTTCAGGAATGAACATCTAAAGTAAAGCGAACCAACCATTTAGAAATAAAAATAATGCAGAAAGAATACCTACTGTAAAAAAAAAAAAAAAAAAAAAAAAATTATATATATATATTCTGCAATAAGTAAACAAATTGCTTTCTTTACTAACTAAATGTAATAACCAAGCAAAAATTAACTCAGCAACATGGCAATACATAAAGGGAACCGCTTTTTTCCTAGTGCACATTTAGATGGAAGCAATGTATTCACATGTGTCTGTAGAGTTAGGCTGGCCATAGATGGATTGAAATTCGGCCAGTTCAGCAGGGACTGGACGAATTTTAATCCATTTATGCAGATTCCGCTTGTGAGAAGTCGATCTAATGAGATTGTTGGAAGACTTGTGTTAAATCAGCGCTGCAGTGGATGAAGCTCTGGTGTCAAAAAACAATAGCGCAGCAGGGATGATTCCCCCATTAGGCCCCTTTCACCACCGATCCCCGCTGAGCAGGCGGATGACAGCTCCGTCTCCGCTCTATGTGCGGAGACGGAGCAGATCCCCGCTGTCCCCTATGGGGGAATCGGATGAGAACAGAACGCCTGTCCATTCTCATCCGATTCCCCCATAGGGGACAAAAAGGATGGTCAGTAGACAGGCAGCACTCGCAACATAAAAATTGGATTTTTGACTTACCGGAAAATCAATTTCTCTGATGTTCATTGATGGACACAGCTCCTTATCTTCTTAACAGTTAGGTCATGCACACAGGAGTAGGACACTAGGTAGGAAAAAGCTTGACTACGCCTTTGGCGCATTCCCAGGGGGTGTACTCCCACTCTCAGCTATAGGCAGTTTTGTTACAAGCAATGTCAAAAGAAAACTAACTCCACAGAGGTGTGGGTACTGTGTCCATGAACATCAGCGAAATGGATTTTACGGTAAGTCAAAAACCCCATTTTCTCTTTCGTTCATTGACAGACACAGCTCCTTATCTTCTTGACAATTGGGACATGTCAAACATGAGGGGTGGGAACAGCAAGAAAAAATTCCCATGGCTAAACCGTAGCCAACCAGGTAACATGGAGCTCAACCATAAACCACTGGAGCTCACCTGAAAATTACAATAACTCCTCAAAGAGAACCAGGTCCTCTAAACAGCGGCCTGCAAAACCTTGCGGCCAAAGGAAGAATCCGCAGATGCCAACACATCCACTTTGTGAAAGCGTGCACAGACGACCAGGTGGCCACCTTGCAAATCTGCAGAACTGACGCCTGATGACGGAGGGCCCAGGAGGCACTAATTGCCCGAGTAGAGTGAGCCTTAACAGGGAAAGGAAGAACCTGATCCTAATGCCCCATACACACATGCAGATTATCTGCAGACTTTTGTCTGCAGACTTACCAAAACCATATAATATGAGGTCAAACCTAAACACTTTCAATTTGTATGCAATCCGGCAGGCCCTTGCACTACATAGAAAAGGTAAGTCTGCAGACAAAAGTCTGCAGATAATCTGCACGTGTGTATGGGGCATTAAGTGAATAGACCTGAATCACCATCTGTCTGATCCATCTGGAAATGGTTGCAGCAGAAGCAGCCAACCCTTTTTGAGGTCCATCCATGAGTACAATTAATGAGTCTGACTTCCGAAAAGACTCTGTAGCTGCCAGGTACAACCTGATTGCCCAAACCACATCCAGTGAATGCAAGGCAATTTCCTTAGGATGTTTAGGCCTGGGACATGGGGAAGGCAACACAATGTCTTCTTTCAAATGGAAATCAGAGACGACCTTTGAAAGGAATGACAAACAGGGACAAAGAACCACCTTATCTCTGAACCACCAGGTAAGGTGAATGTCAAGATGCCGTCAGCTCCGATACCCTGCGAGTAGACGTAATAGCCACCAAAAAGGCCACCTTCTGGGACAACGTAAGCAGGGGATCCTCCCAAAGACTTTCAAAGGGAGGCTTCTGAAGAACAGAGAGCACCAAATTGAGGTCCCACAGCGGCAATGGAGACCGCACTGGAGGAGCCAAGTGTCGAACTCCCTGGATAAAGGTGCGCACCAAAGAATGTGTGGCCAATGGACGTGGAAGTTAAACCGCCAAGGCCGAAAGCTGGCTTTTGATGGTACCCAAGGCCAGGCGCTGCTCAACCCCCCCATTGGAGGCAAGTCAGGATCTGAGCCACCGAAAAGGAGCGAAAGAGAACCCCAAGAGACTCACACCACACACTGTACGTCTTCCAAGTAGGATGATAGATCTTCCTAGAGGTAGTTTCTAGCCTTTAACAGGGTTGGAATCACTGATTCAGACAAACCACTATCCTTCAGCACCTGGCTTTGAACAGCCAAACCATTAAAGCATGCGACAGTAAAGCAGGATGGAAGATTGGTCCTTGGGACAGCAGATCTTCCCTCAGAGGAAGTGTCCAAAGAGCAACAGGCGAGATCGGTGTACCAAGACCGGTGAGGCCAGTCTGGAGCCACTAGAATGACCAGAATCCCTTCAGCCTCAATCCTGCACAGGAGTCTTGGCAGCAGTTTGAGAGGGGGGAAGGCGTAAAGCAGACGATACTGACTCCAAGGAGCCACTAATGCGTCTGTGGCGTCGGCCAGAGGATCCCAAGACCGTGTCGCAAACCTCTGTACCTTTCATGGAAAGTGTACAGCAGAGGGGCTGGAATGAATGTTTTGCCCACCTTAGAATGCCGGCTACTTCCCGAACCACAAGGACACTTCTTCTGCCCCCTTGGTGATTGACATAGGCCACAGCGGTGGCATTGTCTGATTAAATTTTTACCGCACACCCTTGAAGACGAATTGTCCAATGATCCAGACAAAGTCTGATCGCTTGAAATTCCAGTACATTGATCAGCAGTCTGGACTCTTCCAGAGTCAAGACCCCCTGAACACAATCTGTGCCGAGGATGCCTCTCTACGCGGACAGACTGGTATCTGTGGTGACAACCATCCAGTACAGGGGAAATAATAATTTTCCCTATTGAAATGCCAGAGAACGAAGCCATCTCTAGAGACTGCGGATTCTTCTCCCATTTCACCAGAACCTCTTTTTTCAGAGATCTCATGTGGAACTGTGCAAATGGAACCTCAAAGGTAGACACCATCAGGTCCAGCACCCGCATGTAAGCCTGGAGGAATGACCGTTTGCTGGACAACAGAAACTGATGGAGGAAGAAACACTCTGGCTTAAGCCGAGTCCAGAGTCAGACCCAGATAGTCCAGTTTTGTGGATGGAACCAGAGCAGACTTCTGAAGGTTCAGAATCCAACCAAACTCCCTCAGAGTTTGCAGAGTAATCTTCAAGTTGTCCATCAGAGCAGTCAGCGACTTCGCTCGCAGAAGAAGATCGTCCAGGTACCCCAGTACCACGATCCCCCGCTGACGCAACAATGCTAGTACCGGGGGCCAACACTTCTGTGAAGACCCAAGGAGTGGAGGAGAGATCAAAAGGTAACGCCACAAACTGATAATGCGCCTTGCCCACAGAAAAGCGAAGAAAGGACTGGTGACTGGCACATATTGGAATGTGAAGGTAGGCGTTCTTGATGTCGATAGAAGCAAGAAAATCCTCCTGATGTAGGGGCCCCACTCCTGTGCGAATTGAGGACATTCAGAATTTCTGTACCTGCACAAAGCAGTTCAGTGACTTGAGGTCCAGAATTGGATGTATCTTGCCTTCCTTCCTTGGAACTGTAAAGAAGTTTGAGTAAAACCTCTAGAAACGTTCCGAAGTCGGAACCGGGACAATCACTCCCTGAAGTAGCAAGTCCTGCACTGCCCCAAAGAGACCCCATAAGTGATCTGGGGAAAAGTGCAGGTTGGAAGGGAAGAACCTTTCCGGAGGATAAGACCTAAACTCGATCTTGCAGCCGGAAGGAATGACATTGTGGACCCACTTGTACTGTACCAGGGAGCTCCATGGATCTGGAAACCAGCAAAGACGTCCCCCCCACCCCAGATACAGATGAGGACGCCCCTTCATGCAGAGAAAGCAATGTCTGCAGGTCTGGAAGAGCCTGCTCATGGCTTGCCAGACCAGGTCCTCTTGGAACCTCTGGTGGAGGCCCTGAAGGGCTTAGATCCCTTGTCTTGAGACCCTGAGGAACAAAAAGGCCTCTTATGAGCCTGAGTAGAATGGCCCACATCTACGACGAGGCTCCTTACCCTTGGTAGCCTGCAGAAGAAGAGTACTCTTCCGCCCCTGTAAGACCCTTAATGATGTCTTCCAAGGAAGCTCCAAACAGGCGATCCCTTACAAAGGGGAGATCAGATAAAGCCTTCTTCGAAGTCTGGTCCGCAGACCAGCATTTCAGCCAGATAAAATGCCTAAGGACCACTGCTGACACAGACAGCCTAGAAATCAAAGGAGCCACATCCAAAGTGGCATCACAAATAAACTGTAGCCCCCGGACCAACGGATCCTCCGCAAAGGAAGGGGAAAGCAGTTTCCCCTCCAGGTTCCGGCGTAAAATTTTAGCCCACTCAGTCAGAGTTTGCGACACCAGGGCAATAGTAAGTACCAGCCTAAGTGCCGACCAGCCACAGTGAACATATTCAGTTTTTACAGCTGCACCAGCTTTAGAAATGCATGTTCAGGGTGTGCCCCCCAGCTCTTTGTTTACAGTGAACATATGGCAGGCCAGAGCCTCTGCTCTCCTATCAACTGGATCTTTAGAGGACAGGGACTCCTCAACCGGAATTAAGGTAGCTTATTTAACTTGAAAAATTGGCGAGTCCACTACAGGTGGGACTGTCCACTTTTTAAGCAGGGAATCCTTATAAGGATACAAAGACACAGAGAACTCACTGCTCCAGGTGAATCAGGAAGCCTAAGGTTATACAGGTGCACGCCTCGGCTCGCCTCCGCAGACAATCAATGTAGAAGAAATGGCTGCACTCCAAGTATAATCAAGATTCAGGTTTTTTGACCGAACATCCCAATGTGGCAAACAGGTAGACACGTTTCACACACTAGTATGTGTGCTTAATCATTACCCATTAAGCACACATACTAGTGTGTGAAACGCGTCTACCTGTTTGCCACATTGGGATGTTCGGTCAATAAACCTGAATCTTGATTATACTTGGAATGCAGGCATTTCTTCTACATTAATCCTTATAAGGATACCGCATAGCATAACGCTTAGGGACCAAAAAAGTGAATTTTGGACAACCCCACTGTTTTGTGACAATGCAGTCAAAGGAAGCGGGAAAAGGGAACACCCCTGCTACTGTGAAAAAGAGACTGGTTCCTCCGACGCAGGATCTAGAACGCAAGTAGTAAAATATTTTTTACCTTAATGAAGGGAATAAAGTCAAAAGTACCTTGCCTTTAGAACCACTGTAACTGACAAATTCTGAGGTGTGGGAAGAGGAGAGGACCAGTGTCAGCATCCTGCTACTTGGCACTGAAGACTGGATTTTCTAGGCCACATTTAAAAATTTTAAATGACTGAGATCACAGCTGTGCTCCATTATTAAGGCTACATGTCCTTACATCACTGAGCAGCTGAATACTTCAGGAATGGATGCAGGGATCCTTGATTCTGGGATACCTTGACCATTCTAAAATTCACTAGAATTTTAGTTACCAAAGTGCTATCATTTATATTCCCACTAGCAGCACATCATTTTCAAAAACCTTTCTTCCCTACTGCTCTATTAATCTGCTGAGAGCAAGAGAAGCCACTCTGTTAAAGTGACAAGTCACAGCTTACACAAGGCTAGGAATACTACCCATGTGACAGCACTGGTTCTTGGCCATTGGTCTAGCACTTTCACATGGAGTGAGTCTCACACACGCCTCTTTACCTGAAGTACTGAGCATTTTCATTGATAGTTAAAGCTGCAGTGGAGTGTACAAAAGTTTTCGGCACTGGAATTTTCATTTTGGTACACCACTAGTAAAAGGTGCTGGGGAGGGAGGATTTAGGAAAACAAACTGCTTGAAATAGGCACATCCTTCAGTAAAAAAAAGAACACAGCCTGTCCATTAAAATCAGTCGCTGTTTCACTTGAGTTTAACATTCCTGTTCTAGTAGGAAGCTGATCTTTGTTCATTAGACAGTAGCTAACATTCCAAAGCCAAACGCCTAACAAGATTTTACAGGTGCACATGAAAGTCTAGTCTGGATATTTCCAAAAAATTACTCACTCGCTGATTGGCTCTTCCTGCTCGTGGGAGGTGACAAAGTTGCATAGACCATGCATGGCGGCCAGACATGCCACGAATTAATACAGTGATGGATGGACTTGGATTACCTACAAAAAAAAAAAAAAAAAAAAAAAGATAATTTTATATCTATATACACACAAATTGTTAAAAAAAACAACTGATTAAGGAAGAGCGATGTGAAAACAGGAGAACTTTTTCTGAATAACTCACTCTGCTCGTTCCCCAGTGGCTGCTCCAACATAGCCAGAATTACACTGTTATCCAACACAAAGTAGCGGAAACTGTACTTGCTGACAGTGGGCAGTCGGGAGTAGGTGATCAGCGTCATCTCATTAACCAGACTGCAGGGAGAAGCTGGGCCACTGGGAGGTGGAAACGCACCAAGTAGCTGCATAATACTGCAAAAAAAAAAAAAAAATGATTCTATGTACCCTGCAAGGCTTCCACAAGAAAGTCCCTGTTAATGCTCTGTATGTAACAAAGATAAAAAAAAAAAAGTAGAACATGAACATCATAACATGCCTTACTACGATATCCAACTAAAACTTAGGTGTGCTCTAGAGATTCCTACATGCCTGACTTACAATCCACATACATAACAAGCAAAGTCATATAAAAAAAAAAAAAAAAAAAAAAAAAAAAAAGAAAGTGTTTTACCATGTTAAGGTGGCTTCTGCAGCATCCTTCACTCTCATAGAGGCTGGATTGTGCTCCTTGTCCCCTTTGTATCGCACCTCTTGCTGCTCGGGATTTCTGGACTTGCTGCCGGATATTCCCAGCTCAACAATTTCCAGAACCTCCTTCAGACAATCCTGGAGATGTAGAGAGGTTAACAAACACAATATCACTAGACGGCATCAAGGATAACCAATGTGGGGAGGTGGAAATTATACAGTAAAAGAGATCCTTACCATGTCTCAAAAAAAAAAAAAAAAATCAAAACATTAGGTTCCCACAATATATGACCCCAATGGTGTCCCATGTATTCTTTCTTCCTTCTGTTTCAGCGCTGCAATGTGTGTCTGTGTCTTCAGCATTTAACACTTCCTTGGGATTCAGATGTTCGTTTCCCTGTCACATGCTGTGGCTACTTTTTCTGACCCATACATTGCTACAGGACTTGGTGGTGATAAAGGGGATGGAGGAAGATATGGTGAGAATACCAACTCTTCTATTGCAGGGAACTGGCTCTTTAGTTGGATTACAGACCTCTTTGAAGTGAACCTGGCCTAACCCAAATTTCTTTAAAAGTAAAAACTCTGCTGAAGTGCATACAGCCTGTTGTAGCCACATGCATCTTGTTAAACAGATCCCTGTGATTCTGTGGAGACCCTTAGATCCCAGTTTCATGTTGCATAGGGGTCTTGACTTCTTTCCAAGTAGTCCTTAAACTCCAACCCTCCCAGTATTAAGTGTCTCCCACTGCAAGCCAACTGTCAAATGTCACACCCAGTCCTGTCCAATAAAGTTTGATTGGCAGGGGCTGGGGCTTAATTCTATAAACTAACACAAGTAGCAGAGCCTGCACTTCAGCATTGTTCTTGCCACAAAAATGTTAGAAGCCAGTCATGTTTATTTCTAAAATAGGAATTTTCACTTACCTGCAAATTCCTCACCTTGGAGTACAGTACAGGGGGCACAGGACTTGTATTCTTAGACCATGGGTCATGTGCAGCCACCCCCTAAGCAAATGGGTACTGGCAAATAAACTTGCTACGGCCACCCCTAGAGCACACCACATAATCCTGCCCACTCTGTGGGTACCATGGAAATGGACCATGGCCCTGGGTGTGTATCATACCGTGGGTCTAACTAGACATGTTGCACCACATACCAAAAGTACATGCATAATGCAGATTCAAGTGCCAAAAGCATACATTGCAGGGTGGTCCCACAAAAACGGGTGCAGATATGGTCCCCCAAGGTAATTGACCTGGAAAACTGATAGCCCAGAACAGTAATCAGTCAGATTTTGATAGAAGCTTCAGAGAAAAAAAATGGTTGGAAAAAGAAAAAATTCTCCAGGGAAGAACAGGTCCAACACCTAAGGACACTAGCAATAAACTGTAACCTCGCAAAATGGGTGGGATTATATTGTGCACTCTGGGGGCAGCCTTAGCAAGTTTTTTTCCAGTATCCACAACGCTTGGGGGTGGCTGAATGTGACTTATGGTCTAAGAATAGAAGTCTTGTGTCCTGTACACAGTGTACAGGATAAGATCTACATAAGGTAGTTTTCCTAGTTTCTGATATCACTTGGAAGTTCTTTAAAGAGGAAGTAAACCCTTCCTTTTCTTTTTTCGCTTCCCTGCAAAGTAAATGCATAATGTGCTATTATGCGTCGCAAACTAGCACATTATGTGACACTTACTGCAAACGAAGCCCGCTGGTGGCCCGTCTTCCTTCCGGGTCTGCGGATTCTGGCTGCATTACTGGCCGGAGCAGCATGATGTCTCTCCCGCGCGTGTCGCTGGCCACAGCACAGGGTTCTGAACAAACAGCATGGGCGGCCGTTTCTTAAGAGCGCATGCGTCGATGATGTCATCAGCTGCATTCAATGTAAATATCTCCTAAATAGTTTAGGAGATATTTACAGTACCTATAGGTAAGCCTTAATAAAGGCTTACCTATAGGTAAAAGTCCTAAAGGTGGGTTTACAACCACTTTAGGCACTCCAAGGTGCTGCACTTATTTAATAATGTTATAGTGAGTACCAGGTCATTTTACATAACATGACCCTCAATATGACCAAAATGGAGACGCTCTTATGTGTACAGGTATGTTACCATTCAAGGCTGCTTATTCACATACATTTTGGAACAATACTAAATAAATGGCTACTTTACTTAGTTTTTTGAGTAGCGTGTTTTCCAGTAACCAGGCTGTATGCTATAACAATAGACCATTAGCTGCCTGTAAAACCTGCTCACAGATTATAGCTGGCCCACTTTCCAGTAACCCTGCCTGAACTGGAAACTAGAACTTTGCATCTAACAATTTAACAATGGTATAATGTAAACAGAAATATAAGGTTCCACTTCCAGGAGGAAAGAACTGTTTATTTTGCAATAAGACATGACCTAGATCACAAAGCAAGGAAAAGAAAATTGGAGGAGTAAAGCAAATATACTTTTATCCTATTTTCTAACCTCTACTGGAAATTATAGTTCCAATTTCACCCTTTCCTTTCCATTAGTGGTGGCTGGTGCTCCATGGGCTGGCAGATGGACCGCACCATATTACCCCCCCCCCCCCCCGGACCACACCATACCTACCCCTCCCCCCGTCGCCGGCTCACTCACCCTGCCTGTATATGTGGAGGGAGGGCAGGCCGCAGCACAAAGCGACGGTGGCTTCGACTTTTTCCTCCTGAGTCTTCTGCGTCTCCTCCCTCCTCCTCCATGGCTTCTCCTTTCGGCCAGTCGGGAAACGGGTCTCAGACCCGATTCCTGATTGGCCAGGAGGAAGATCCGTATGCCAATAGCGAATATTCCTTTGCTATGGTCACACAACTGGGTGGGCTGGGGGCACAGAGCTCTGCGCCCTGAGCCCACCCTTTTTTATTAGCCTATTAGAGCCTCTGGCTCTATTAACATGCTAAAAAAAAAAGCCCCATTGCACTCCATGCGTCCAGCGCCCTGCATGTAGATTAGGGGGACGGACGCATGGATGGGGAGGCGGCACCCCTGCACCCCCAATGCACCAGCCACCACTGTTTTCCACCTGGCTTAGTTAATAAGCCTCTATAGGTAAGATGGCCCTGTATTTGAAATGGAAGTGGTCAATGTGACCAGTATCCAGACTATAAACGATTATCTCCTCAGTGACCGACTGCATGAAAACCACCTTTGAATTAGCTCAATCTACAATTTCAGATAGGAAAGCACAGGAATACGGGTATTTCCCCTTTGCAAAACAAAAACTACTGCAAGAATTTCAGTATCCTTAGCAACTGGTTAAAAACTTCTATGCCAAATTCGAGGTTTTGCATTATTGAAAATGCTAATGTTTTAACCTCAGATTCTCCTGAGATGCAGGGGAATATTTTTTTTTTCTCAACTAAAATGGATTTTTGTAAAATCTTACCGTAAAATCCTTTTCTCTTAAGCTCATTGACAGACGTAGTCCTCGTTGATAACAACTCGGGTTATACTGCCCTCTACAGGAGTAGGACTAGACAGGAAAGAAAACGTTCTGGCCACACCCTAGGGGCAGTCCCAGAGGGAATATCCTCTCACTTCCTGCTACAGCAAATCAGTTATGTCACAAAGTGTTTAGAGAATTTAACCCAACCCAACTCAAAAACAGAGGGGCGGGTACTACGTCTGTCAATGAGCTTAAGAGAAAAGGATTTTACGGTAAGATTTTACAAAAATCCATTTTTCTCTGTCGCTCATTGACAGACGTAGTCCTCGTTGATTAATAACAACTTGGGACGTCCCAAAGCAGTACCACAAATGAGGGGTGGGATAACAGAAATCAAAATCCAGAAGGCCCAACCGGAGCCAACCAGAAGCATCAAGGACTCATCGAGCAAAAAGATGAGACCTAAGTGAAAAACCCAACAAACCCTTGAGGTAGACCAACAGTCTCCTCAGATTGCGGCCTGCAGAACCTTGCGGCCAAAAGAGGCATCTGACGATGTCATCACATCAACTTTATAAAATGATGTAAAGGTATGAACCGACGATCAAGTCATCGCCTTGAAAACCTGGATCGCTGACGCCTGATGGCGGAAGACCCAGGAAACACTAGGCGCCCGAGTAGAGTGCGCCTAAACAGGGAATGGAGGATTCCGACCCTTAATAGAATAAGCCTGTACCACCGTCTGACTGGTCCATCTAGATATGGTCGCGGCAGACACAGACAACCCCCTTCTAGGGCTATCCGTGATCACAAAAAGTGAGTCCGTCTTACGAAACAAGTTCGTAGTAGTCAAGTGTACCCTGATTGTCTGAACCCCATCCAAGGAGTGTAATGCAAACTCCCAAGGATAGCTAGTCTTAGGACACAGGGAAGGTAACACAATATTTTTATTCAGATGAAAACTCTGAAAACCACTTTAGGAAGGAAGGATGGATTCGGAAGAAGAACCACCTTATCCCTATGAACCACCAGATATGAACGACAAGATAATGCGGCCAGTTCTGACACCCTGCGTGCAGAAGTAATGGCCACCAAGAAGGCCACCTTCTGGGATAATGCAAGCAAGGGAATCTCCCTAATATCTTCAAAGAGAAGTTTCTGAAGAACCGACCACGCTAAATTAAGATCCCAGGCGGTAAGGGTGCACGCACTGGCGGAGCCAGATGTCGCACCACCAGGATGAAATTCCGCACCAAGGAATGATTAGCCAAAGGTTTCTGAAAGAAGATTGCTAACGCTGAAACCTGACCCTTGATAGTGCTCAAGGACAGTTTCTGCTCAACCCCTTGTTGCAGACAGACCAAGATTCGGGTCACCGAATAGGTATGTGGGGAAAATCCAAGAGATTCACACCACGCAATATAAGACTTCCATGTGCTGGAAGTCGCTTTCCTAACTTTAACTAGAGGTAGGAATAACTGAAGCTGACACTCCCTTGTCCTTCAGTACCTGGGTCTCAATGGCCAGGCCATTAAGCCAGCGATTGTAAAGCAAGATGGAAGATCGGTCCCTGAGACCGCAAATCCTCCCCGAGAGAAAGTCTCCAAGGAGCGTCCGCGACTAGCCTCACCAAGTCGGCGTACCAGGCTCGACGAGGTCAGTCCGGAATTTCCAAAATAACTGGAATTCCCTCCATCTCTATCCTGCGAAGAAGTTCCCGCAGTAACTTGAGAGGATGGAAGGCATGCTGTAGCTGATACTGCCCCCACGGGGCAATCAGCGTTTCTGCTGCGTCCGCTAGAGGATCGCGGGTGCGAGCTACAAACCTCCGCACCTTCCTGTTGAGCCAAGGTGCCAACAGATCCACATCCGGGGTGCCCCAATGAAGGGACAGCTAGTGAAAAACCTCTGGATGAAAAGGCCATACCCCTTGATCCAGAATCCGACGGCTGAAATAATCTGCCTGCCGATTTCCCACCCTCGGAGTGAACACTGCGGGGAGATCCGGAACAAACCGTTCCGTCCAACGAAAGATGCTAGTCGCTTCGATGGCCACCAGGACACTCTAAGTGCCCCTTTCTTGACATAAGTCACGACCGTGGCATTGTGCGATTAGATCCGAATCGGGCTGCTCTAGAGCTACTCGGTCCAGTAAATCAGACAAAATCTGATCGCTCTCAGTTCCGATACCCTTATTGGTAATCTGGATACTATCGGAAGGAATGACTTCCCCTGGTTGAGCATCGGAGACTCCCTGGTCCGCTCGCTCAACCGGATCCGATTGTCCAGGGAATCGGAATTCTGATTCCATTAGAAAAGAATCTCCTTCAGGAGAATTCGGGTATGAGACTGGGTATACGGTACTGCCTCTAAGAAGGCCACCATCAGTCCCAGCCAATTGACGGACAGCAACATCAGAATCGTTGACTGAACCTTCTGGAGTTTCTCCGCAAGGAGAAACTCTCTTGCCCAGGATGTATCCAACATTAGGCCCAGATAGTTCAGTCTCCTGGTGGGAACCAGGGATGATCTTTGGGAAAGCGAAGAAAACGCTGATGTCCTGCGATGATGGGGATATAAAGATAGGCATCCTAAATGTCTATGGATGCCAGGAAATCCCCTTGAAGCAGGGAGGCCACCACTGTTCGGATGGACTCCATCTTTCCCCAAGTCCAGAAATTGGACGCACCTTGCCCTCTTTCCTGGGCATTGTGCTTTTAGTGCTGCCACTGACTTCAGTCATCCTTACAGACTTACAATGACTTTAGATCGTCAGCTCCCAAACCAAGCCTCCTGGTTATTTTTCACAAAAATCGCACTCAAATTGGGGGGATCTGTGACTTATTATAGGATAGAGGGGAGATCCATCCTACCATCCCAGAGAGGGGCCCGCGTCCACCACAAACCCGACAGGGGGAGAGGGGGAACATACTACTCACCATACCGGAACCAGGCGGGCGCCAACTCCTGACAGAACCCCTCTCCACCGGGGTGGGGGGGGGGGGGGGGGCTGTCGACCAATATGGATGCCGTGACTCTGTTGGTCATTGGCATCCAGGCGAGACGTTTAACTCGCAGGGTCAGTCCCTGTCCAGTGGGACTATGTCGCGGCCGACCCAGCGCGGAGCTATGGCCTGCACGCGCTCGTAGGCTGAACTGGGGTGACCACTGGATCTCAACATCCAGCCCGTCGCCCAGTTCCAGCTTACTTGCTTGAAGATCTCACAGGAAACTGGAGAAAAGAGCTGTCTAAAAAATCTTTCTAAGAAAAAAATCCTGCCAGGACCAAAGATCCTAGCAAGGCATCTAGGTCCTTACTCCTAACTAGACAGAAAAAAACTGATTTGCTGTAGCAGGAAGTGAGAGGATATTCCCTCTGGGACTGCCCCTAGGGTGTGGCGAGAACGTTTTCTTTCCTGTCTAGACCTACTCCTGTAGAGGGCAGTATAACCCGAGTTGTTATTAATCAACGAGGACTACGTCTGTCAATGAGCGACAGAGAAAGTGGAGTTACACTTGAAATAAAATTTATGCGCAATACAAAGAAAGAAGTACAAATTAAATATTTGGAAATAAAAGTAGGTCACCTTTTCATTTAACATGTCGGGGTGCTCGGTAAGCCAGACGGACAGGCACTGAAAAGCAGCCACAATCATGGAGTGGAGATCCCGCGAGTGATGTGGAGCAGGCCGCGAGCACTGATACACTATATACAAACATATTGAGCTCACTGCCCTCTTCCTGTCTGCAGAGTCGATGTTCACCTTCACCTGGCAAAAGAGGAGCACAATCACTTTATTATTGCAGTTCTGAACACAAGCTCTACACCTGAACAAACTAAAAGGACAAGTATGGGGTTATCAAAAAATCAAATATTCATACTCACCAGTGTGATGCTGCAGCTGTATCTTGTCAGCCCTGAAACCGGGAACTGAGCGATCACATGATCGCTGAACACATGACCACTGTCAATCACTGCTCTCCGATCTGCTCCTCTAGCGCTCACTAGAGCGCCTACATGGAGGGGGCAGTCACAACTGGGTCTGGTTGTCAGCCACATGCTGAGGGGCAGGGCAAGCTATCAACCAGGCAGCCAGGTGGGTCCCAACAAAATATTTGGGGTCCTTCCAGAGCTTGGAGCATCTCTGCCCAGTGAGCTGATAGTGGAAAATAGCCTGCTATCAGCTGTGACCCACAAGAGACGTATGGCCAAAAAAACTTTGGCCATACTACTTTTAAACATGACCCTAAATGGGAGGTCCCAAAAAACACAGGAGCTGTCATTACGGACTTATTTATAATAGGTACAAAGTCTTGGGCTGTCTTGTGAGAGTCACGGGACCCGGAACAAGCAGACAACCAGTGAAGTCTGGAAAATTTAAAGCCCTGTCCTGCCTTCTAATTTAGGTCCATGTCCTACTCTGGGTTTAGTTATCCTTTAAAAGTATAGGTTCTGGGTTTGTCATCCAAACTCAAAAATGTAATATATTGAAGTTCATTGAGTCAACTCTTTTTTTCCAGGAAAGTTTTTTTTTCTAGCAAGCTCAGAAAATGTAGGGTTTTTTGTAAAACTTTTTACTTAAAGCACATAGAGCAACACAGGAGGTCTTCACCTTCAGGTTATACTGCCGCCTACAGGAGTTTTGGATGCTGGCAAATGAAAAAAAAAAAAATACCTCTATGCCAGTCTAGGATTACTGCTACAGGTGCACACCTTAGTTTTTGTAGCAGAGCTTGATCATAAACACAGAAGGGTGGGATCCGAGTCCCTCAATGAAAAGGATTTTAGAGGAGTACAGTCTGATTCTCTCTCACCCACTGAAGATCACAGGAAGTATCCTTCAGGACATACAAATGCTTTAGAACTGAGGGGTGGGTAACTGCTAACAGGCTGCAAACTCCATTTAGCAACAAAAAAGGACAAGGTGGTTGCCTAGCACAGTGTTTCCCAACCTTTTTTCTGTCAAGGCATCCTTTAAAAGCATGGACAGGCTTGAGGCACCTCATTCTAAAATTTAAAAAACTGTCCTAATAGTTTTACATAGTGCAGCAACATCCACACAAGTAGGACACCCAATATTAGAGGGGATTTTTTTTTCCAAAGCAAAAACTTTCACAAACTGGTACTGATTAGTATGCTAATGTGTCCCTTCTCCCTTAATTTTTCTAAGTGGGGCAACCTCCTCTGCAACTAGAAGCAAATATGTTGCAACCATGGTAAAGTAACTAAGGCTCAGGGTATATAGGAAAGGCTTCAGGTACTCAAAGCCCAGACAGCTGACAGCAGGTAAGGGTCGGACGGCTAGAGGTGACTAAAGTCAATTTAGGTGAGCAATAGGAACAGACCTGAGTTGAGAGTTTCTACACAGCTATTTTGAAAGCAAGTGGGAAGATGCTTGCTCGACAGTGAATAGTGGGAAAGAGAATGGAGGATGTGTGCAACACTACCTGGTGATGACACCAGCACTCGTTCCTTCGGTGTTAACCCTTTTTGTAGTACAAAGCAGCAGAAAATGGAATCTTTGAAACCACTGACTGATCCAGACAAGTATAGTAGTCCCTGGTACTCCACTCGATCGGCCTGCTTACAGAGTAATCAGAGACAGGGCCTGTGGTGAGGCAATGTCTCTGGACCTGAAAAAAGTTCCAAGGCTAAAGTGTTACAAGAATGGGGTCTAGAAAGTAATTTATGTGGAACACAGTTCTTGAAGGTCACTTTCAGGCTAGCCCTGCAAGGTCCAGTACAGCAGAGTCCAGTCTGGGCACTCCAAAAGGCCAGCTGAGAATAGGTTGCACCACAAAGCATCAATCAAAGTGACTAGCAAAAGAAAAAAAAACAAAAAAAAAAGAATCTTTTCCGAGCAGAGCCAAGTAAAGCATTGCCCATCCTCCTCAGACAATAGCAAAAACCTGAAGCATGCTTCTGATTTTTGTTGCCATTGTCTAACCTACCTGTAGGTGGCAGCATAACCTGAAGGTGAAGATTTCCTATTGATCCTGGAAAAAATGCAGTGTCCTTGTCACTTCCAGTGAGTTTATCAGAAAGCACAAATAACCTTATCTATCATCTGTAAACTACCATTTCCATCAGGTCTAATGTAATGCAGATCAGCACAGACATATTTGAAGTTCAGCCTGGGTGACAACCAACCAAAGTTCCAACCACAGATATCTGCAGCAGCTTTCTTTACATCCGGCTTTGCGAGAATACTGAGCTTTTCCTTCCTGCCTCTCGCACATTGCTCGTGGCCATTGAGGCTGCCCCTTTTTAATAGGCCAACAGGAATAGGTGGGGGTGGGAAGAACCATGCGAGCTTTAAAACCACCCTAAGGCCCCTTTCACACTAGCGGACCGTTCAGATCCGCCTGTCAGTTTTTCAGGCGGATCTGAATGGATTCCCCATGCATCTCTATGGGGCATTGGATGTCAGCGGAGACATGTCTGCTGACATCCGATCCGATAATTCTGGACAGATGGTAACCCTATTTTCCATCTGTCCACCGGATTGGATGAGAACGGAAAGATGGTCCATTCTCATCCGATTACCCCATAGAGAACAGCGGGGACCTGACAGCTCTGCCTCGGCACACAGCGTGGAGACAGAGCTGCCACCCGCCTGCTCAGCGGGGGATCAGCGAAACAATCCCGCTCAGAAAAACGGAGTCCGCCGACGGACTCCAATGTGTGATAGAGGCCTAAAGCAGCATAACTGCTTGTCGGAAAAGTCCAGGATTCAAGTGGAGATACTGGTTATAAAGTCTCTTTCAGTGCCAGGTGAAAGCTTCATCCATGACAAAGGACAGTTGTGTTGGCAGGATGCCTTCAAGAAAATATACAGGTTTTTAGGTCAATTTCAAGATGTTTATTATAGGAATTTACAGATACTAACCTTGGCGAGTCCAGACAGCAGCTCCAAGGCAGCCAATGAGATGCTCATGTCTGGCCTCCATTGTGCGTTGAGCCTCTGGGTGACCAGGTGGATGCTGCGCATGAGTAGACCGGCAGCTGTATCTGTATGAAGAGCTAGGATGTAACCGCAGAACCAGTGCAAAGCCAGGGAGGGAAAACAACCGCTCGTTAGTAACAGGAAGCAGACAGCCCAGGAGCAGGGCGCAGCCACAGAGACAAATACAAACCGGGAACAATTCATTTCCACTCCCCATTAGGCAACACAAGCGGAGGTTAAATCAGTCCACAATCAGGTATATGGGCATGTTAATTCACAGCAGACACATTACGAAGAGACACAAAGTATCAGCACTAAGCGCAGATGCTATTTCCCTAATGCCACCAATCCGATCCAAATCTTAACTGGAAACCAACTGAAAAGTGAAAGCTAGTACATGACTGGTGGCTGTGGGAAATAACATTTACTCAAACTATTAAAGTTAGTTTTTCGCACTAAACACTTAATTTTTTGATGTGGAAATTAAATTTAAAGTGGGACTAAAATTTAAAAATGGCATACACAATGCAACTGGTCAATAGCTTTACCAAAGCAATATGTGCTTTTCTGTGAAAAACAGATTTGCTTTCTAGAGCACCAGGTGAATATAAAAGCAAGCAAGCTTAAAAGAGAACTAATGCAGCCAGGACATTATACATAAAAACTGGTAGGCTGCCGTATAAAATAAAGGTTGCGTTTTGGTTTAATACTGCTTTAATTACGCAGACTGTTTTGCATGTTGACCAGCACAGGGTGGGGAAAAAAAAATGGAAGTCATCTGTCATTCATAGTAGAATGTAGTCTGGGACTGATGTGGGTCTAAGCCACACAAATGGTGCTATTGAAGCATTTGATCACGGACTGCAACAGAGGCTTAATCATAGAATCTATTGCACCATGATTAAGCTTCTGGGTGGGATATCAGCGCTAAGGACCATAGTAAAGTGTCCATTCCCATAAAATAAACGTAGTTGAAACACCTATTTCACATGCAGATAGATAAGGAGAGGCGGCAACATACACATCCATATCAAAGTCTTTCTTTAGCTACAGAATAATGAAGTTAATGTTTCAGCAAATAGCCTTAGTCATAGCCAAGGTTAGCCAAAGCTATTTGCCAAAACCTGTAAGCTGTTCTTGTCTTCACTATTCTAAATAAAGCCTTAGATGCGGATGTGCAAGTTGCGGGCTCTCCTTCTCTATCTGCATTCTATTCAGGTATTTGGACACTTGGAGCCAGAGCACTGACTATTTAGATTTGTCACGTCTATTCTGGAAACCTGAAGTGAGTGCTGCATCTGCTTTTTACCTATTTAACATGGCTGCGCATGACTATATTACTACTGTGAACATTTGTTGTTTTACCAAGATAGGTCAACCAGAGATATTCTACAGAGGTCAGGAAATGCACACAGTCATTGCCAATTCAACCATAATCATCCAGATCATGTGGTCAGCAACTAATCTCCATAAGTACAGAGGTTAGGAAGGTGCAGATTTTCTAGAAGCACATTTGAGAGGCAAAACTTTTACAAAGAAAAGGAATGTTGATAATAACCTAAATTTCCCTATTTTTTTGTGGTTTCAACTAGTGATCGACCGATATCGTTCTTTCATTGCCGATACCGATATTTTGGCCATTGCATATCGGTATCGGCCGATATTAACATAGTAACATAGCTCCATTATTAACATTAAGTAGTTAAGGCTGAATAAAGACAATAGTCCATCCAGTTCAACCTGTGTAGGTGTGTGTGGATGTATTCATTTCCCATACTCCCGAATGTTTTTATCCTTGAGATGTACGTCCATGAGTCTTTTAAAAGTAGCCATACTCCCCGCAGTAACTACCGTTTGTGGTAGAGAATTCCACAGTCTTGTAACCCTTACTGTAAAGAGCCCCCTGCGTAGTCCGAGGTTAAATCGCTTCTCCTCTAATCGCATTGTATGTCCTTGTGTCTTCATACATTCTTTGCGACTGAATAGTTTTTTCTCTATGTTGATATCACCACTGAGGTATTTATAAATTGCTATCATGTCCCCTCTCAGGCGTCTCTTCTCCAGGGAGAATAAATCAAGCACTTGTAAGCGCTCTTCATAATTTAGTCGTACATTTAAAAAAATGTTTTATTTTTATCACTTGACAGGTACTCTTGTGGAAGGATCTGGAGGTCTAAAAAGACCCCAAACCCCTCCTCTGCACTTAAAACCATTCAAAAAGCAATTTTTTAAAATCTGGCACCGAGTACCCGGAAGTGATGTCATGATATCACTTCTGTGTTTTTACATGGAGACCCGATCAGAGCCTAATGCGGCTTTGATCGGGTCTTCGGTGGCTGTGCAGGATGGTTGCCTGGGTGAGCCGCGGAAGGCGGAGGGAGGGGTCCCCTCCGGCTCCTTGTAATGACAGCCGAGCGGCTTCTCAGCCGCATCGGTTGTCATTACAGGACAGCCGACCATCGGCTATGGACGCTGGTACCGGGGTGATGCCTCTAGAAGCAGGCATCACTCAGGTACAAGCACTTTTCCGAAAAATAGGCAATATCTGTAACCTCAGGGGCCGATTCCGATATATCAGGGAAAGTGCAGATTAGCCCTCGATATATCGGCTTTGCCGATAATCGGTCGATCACTAGTTTCAACTATCTTTCTATTACTTGCCAATGCAGGGCAAAGTGACAATACTTCTGTAAATGGTCGACCCTTTTTTATTCACCCTGCCTGAGCTCCACCTTCGCTCCTTTCTCCATCCCAGCCAGCAGCTTATACCTCCATCACTCTCCGTGGTATCAGAAACCCAGGAGAGAAGTAAAGTGACTACGTCTTATGTAACAGTGCTTAGGCCTAGTCATTGGTTGCTTGGTCCAAGCACTATCACAGGAGAGCAGGCCACGTGCTCCTCCATACCCAGAAGAGCTGGTTAGTGTTTTCGGCTGCAAAAGAGGAAGAACAGCTAGGCAGTGCAAGCAAGGTGAGCATAAGAGAGGGCAGTTGTGCTTTCAAGACACGCTGTCACTTTGCACTGCATGGGCAAGGTGACAGTGTCTCTAATTATTATTTGTGTACTATCCTTGTCATGGGATATTGGCCCTCTGATATTTACTGTCACAAGCTACCTCAGCTGAAAGGACACCACAGATAAATGTATCTCGCTAGCATGGTAGTGTAATTTCATTGTGCTTCTTTACTGTCAATGCCTACTTTCAATTATAAACTTTATAAGGCCTCTTGCACACAGTACTGAGGTTTGAGCGTCTACTTTTTTGGACGTAATTTTTTGTTTTGCGTGTATTTACACGTATAAGAGCGTTCGCGCATTTGCATGTACAATACCTTCCTAGAGAATTTGTTTTCATATTTATGCTCATTTCCACGTATCGGTGCAAAATACTGACCGGGAATGCAGATTTTTCTTTTGTTTTTACTGAGGAATACTCAGCGTTTGTTTACGTGTATGTGTGCACAGGTACATTGTAAATAGTGGGCTACATTTTAGCTCAGTAAAAAAAAAAAACCCTCTGTACGGAGCTTTTTCAAGCTGCAGTGTGCAAGATGCCTTATCCTCCCCTTGTTACCTGTATATCATTTTAATGTGGTGCGGCACAGTGGTGTAAAGGTTAGCACTTTCACCTAGCAGCAAGAGGGTCGCTGGTTCGAATCCCAACCACGACACTACCTGCCTGGAGTTTGCATGTTCTCCCTGTGCCTGCGTGGGTTTCCTCCAGGTACTCGGGTTTCCTCCGGGTACTCCGGTTTCCTCCCACACTCCAAAGACATGCTGGTAGGTTAACTGGATCCTGTATAAAAAAAATTGGCCCTACTATGTATGTATGAATGTTAGTTAGGGACCTTAGATTGTACGCTCCTTGAGGGCAGGGACTGATGTGAATGTGTAACGTATATGTAAAACGCTGCGTAAATTGACAGCTATATGAGTACCTGAAATAGTAATAATAATAATAATAATAATAATAATAATGCAAGGTTTTCTTGTGCCACCTGTCATTTGTATGGCTTTTTTTTTTTTTCACTTGCTTAACTTTACATTGTTTCTCAACTCTTTTCTTTGTAGAAAGAATAAAACAATAAGAAAAACAAGTCTGCTGTTAATTAACATTTGTATTTGCATTATGACCAATGAAGAGAACAACCCATGCAACATACATTCTCATAATGTAAAAAAGAAATGGATTACATAGTAAATGAACTTCAGTGACCTGTGGATTGTTAGTTGTTAATTTGTATTTGGAAATTACTGAGAGGATTGAGTATACCAAGGAGAGAATTAAAAGAATTACAATAATGATAGCTGGTTGGATTGGTACCTGGATATCCTATGGGAAAGACAACAGTAAAAAGAATCAGGGTTATTTAATCCTTTCAGGGACCCTGTAATAAGCAAAACTTGATATCCTCCGTATAATGCACTCTGCAATAGTAAGTAAGGGGGCTTCTCGGACAGCTGGCTTAGGAAAGGGGTTTCACTTCTAAATGAATTGCCATCTGTATAGATAAAACATTACCTAATTTACCTTGATTTCTAAAGACAGACGCTGACAGCTTTGACTGAAGACTTTGTTTTAGTAAGTAAGAGCTGCAGGAGGTAGAGACCTAAATCATCTTCTTACATTTTTATGGCAACCTCTTTAAGGCTGCATTCCCACTTGAGTGTAGCGTTTTCGCTTTTTACCGCGATTTTCAGGCGTTTTTGGAGGCAGGCATTGACATCTATCAAAAACGCTGGTAATCAGCCCAAAAAGAAGCTCATGTACTTTTTTCAGCTACAGGCGTTTTGCTTCAGGTGTTAAAACGCTCAGATGCGAACAGGGGCCATTTAAATGAATAGGGTTTTACTTGTTGGGCGTTTTGGAACGTTTTTTTTGAGCGTTTTTGGAGCTGAAAAACACTCAAAAACGCCCAGGTGTGAATGGAGCCTTAACGAATTGTGGACCACTCATCACACCCTTGTGTGCTACAGTATGGTGGATTGCTCTTCACCTGCCCCTCTTCTTAAAAGTAGCAGAACGACTAATCTTACTATTGTGTAGTTCTGAATTGCTCTACTGATGGCCTTTGGAAGATGTAGGTCCTGGCCATGGCATAGGTTTATGTGCAACTGTGCTAAACCACCAGCAGACATCAAACATTGCTTCTACTGCAACCCAGGAGCCCCCAAACCTGGAGCACTCTGAGCTGGCAAAGCCAAGTTCTGATGCCTCAGATTCCTCCACTGCATTTTGTAACTGGTTCCACAATCTGATATACAGACTAATTATGGTATAGTGAGACACAGAGTGTGTGTGTGAGCGTGACTTGTCAGGCCAGCATTTACCCATCACAGTACACTGGATTTAAAGAGACACTGGAAACTTTCCATTCAGGGCAAGGTGACTGTGTCAATGTAAGATCCCTCGAACTCTGCTACTTTTTATTCACTTCTCCAGTGATTCCCCCACCACTCCTTCCCTTTGTCACAGCTGCCAGCAAAATACCCGGTGTCAGCTGTTGTTCAAAGGAAGTAGTAACCTTATACCACCTTTTGAAAGGGCTGGCCATTCTGCCCAATGCACTGCATCATGGGAGAAGGTCACCTGGTTCTTTTGCAGTGGCGGCCACATAGGAAGAAGCAGGAGATCATTGGAGAGTATATAGCCTTCTGGGGATAGGCGTTATACAGACCCTCTCACTTTGCCATGAACGGGCAAGGTGACTGTGGGGGTTATGTACTAAAACTGGGGCATGCAAAATCTGGTGAAGCTCTGCATAGAATCCAATCAGCTTCCAGGTTTATTTGCCAAAGCTTAACCACTTCAGCTCCGGAAAGTTTACCCCCCCCCTTCATGACCAGGCTATTTTTTGAGATACAGCACTGCGTTATTTTAACTGACAATTGTGTGGTTGTATGACGCTGTACCCTAAATACCATTTATGTCCTTTTTTCCCCACAAATAGAGCTTTCTTATGGTGGTATTTGATCACCTCTGCAGATTTTAATTTTTTGTGCTATAAACAAAAAAAGACTGACAATTAAAAAAAAAACAAAAAAAAAAAAAAAAGGTATTTTTACTTTTGGCTTTAAGACCCATCAAATAAAAAAAATAAAAAATTTAGGCCAATATATATTCTGCTACACATTTTTGGTAAAAAAATCCCAATAAGCGTATATTGATTGGTTTGTGCAAAAGGTCATATGCACAAACCAAAAGATGCGATATATATATATATATATATATATGTAATTTTTATTTATTTTCTACTAGTAATGGCAGCGATCAGCGACTGCTAGTGGGACTGCAATATTGGGGTGGATAAATCGGACACTGACACCTTTGACACTTTGTTTTGGAATCAGTGATATTAGTACAGTGATCAGTGCTAAAAAAAATGCACTGTCACTGTACTGATACTGGCTGGGAAGGGGTTATTAGGGGCAATCAAAAGGTTAAACATGTTCCTAGGTAGTGCTTCCCAACTGTGGGGGAAATGCTTGTACTGTGGGAAGGCAGAGATCCGTGCTTTTGCCTAGCAGAAACACAAAATCACTGCTTTCCTCTGTCACAGAACAGTGATCTGCCTTGCTTACATAGGCAGATCGCCGTTCTGCCTGTGCCTCAAACGATCGATGCGTCTGTCATACCAGCTGATTGGCTCCCACTGTGTCCAATCACAGTGCGAGCGGGCCGAGTGCGTGCACGCCCCAGACCGAATGTGCAGAATCACGTATCTGTACATGATTCTGCACACCGGAGCTGCTGCCCCACAGTAAATATATGTGGGGCAGTCAGCAAGAGGTTAATTGAACAAGCTGAAGAAGCCGACTGGCTACCATGCACAGCTGCACCAGATTCTGTGGTTTGCCAAAGCTTAACCACTTCAGCTCCGTAAAGTTTACCCCCCAGCAGCTGCACCAGATTCTGAGTGCTCCAGTATCAGTAAATCTCCTGCAGTGTCTTTTAAAAGGCTGCAAGAATGCTGCAGATATTATGTTAAATTAAAATATCTCTAGGTGCTGCTGGCAGTTTAATACATTTAGAAAAGGTAGAGATGTACTTATATTTTTTTTGCAAACAATATTGCACAGAAAGAAAACCCCTTGGTGCAGGTCAAGTGAAACAACCTGCTGAGTACATACACTGGAATCAGTCAAAAAAAATAATGGTGCATGGATTCCTGCAAGCATGCCAGCCAAAAGTGCTGATGGCATTGAGCTACATTTCAGAAATGCATTAGCGAACAACATTTTTTTTCTTTCATGGTCAATGTATTATGGGAGCTACAAAAAGTGCTTAAACTTATAGACAAGACAGTAAAGCATACACAGCACTGATACATTTAACACAACAATACATCCATGCTATGTTATTGCCAACTAAAGTATGCAAACTAGTATATGGTATCATGCAACGACCCATCAGCAAAGCAGATGTCCACATATGATGCAACTAACACATCACTGCGATTACCTTGTTTTAATATATGCGTTTACTGAATGAGAATATTTTTTTGGGCTACTCGCTATCAATTCAACTATTAAACCTAATTTCCAGAGGGTTATAATGCTAACCACACAGCACAGGCCTTACCTCCAGACCTTCATCAAGTTTTCCAAATTGCCTTCTCATTGTGATGTCTAGCTTCCTCTTCCTAAAAGCGATTGTTTAGTATTGGTATGGGCAGGTCTTACTGCAGTTAAACTTTGCTCTGCCCAATCAATGGGGAGAATGAGCTTTGCTAATTGCAGAGCTATGTCTGACTCCGTAGGGGGGTGTGTCACACCTCTGCAATGAGACCACTGCTTGCACACAGAGAGCCAGGGTTCCACTCTGCAACATGCTGGCAGGGAACAGGTTTTTCTACAGCTGTGCATATTCTAGAAGGGAAAACTAATATTTTCGAAGATTTGTCTTTATGGAAATAAAAGTAGGACTTAACTGGGCTTTAATGGCTTGCTTCACGCTCCTTAAAATTTAACCACAGGCGCTACTCCTTTTCTATTCTTTAACCACTTTACCACCGGAGGATTTTGCTGTCTTACGTCTGGGACACATTTTGCGATTCGGCGCTGTGCGACTTTAACTGACAATTGCGCGGTCGTGCGACGCCATACCCAAACAAAATTTACGTCCTTTTTTCCCCACAAACAGAGCTTTCTATTGGTGGTATTTGATCACCTGTGCGATTTTTACTTTTTGCGCTATAAACAAAAAAAGAGCGTTTATTTTGAAAAAATTAACAATATTTTTAAAATTTTTTTATATGAAATTCCCCCCCCAAAAAAATGTAAAAATCAAAATTTTTTTAAATTTTTGGCCAATTTGTTTTCTGCTACATATGTTTGGTAAAAAAAAAAATCACAATAAGCGTATTTTGATTGGTTTGCGCAAAAGTTATTGCGTTTACTAACTAAGGGAAAGATTTCTGTAATTTTTTGGGGGTTTTTTTTTTTTTAACGCGTAATGGCGGCGATCTGCGATTTTTTTTGCGGGACTGCGACATTGTGGCGGACAGATCGGACCCTTGACTGACATTTTTGACACTTTTGGGGGTACCAGTGACATTACTACAGTAATCAGTGCTATATATATGCAATGTTACTGTAAAAATGACACTGGCAGGGAAGGGGTTAATTTTATTGGAGAGAGAGAGGGGTTAATGTATGCCTGGTGCTTACTAACGTGTGGGGGGGGGGGGGAGGTGACTGAGTGAGTCAGGGACAGATTGCATGTTCAGCTATGCTGAACCATGCTATCTAATGCCTCGTACACACTATCAGATTATCTGAAGACTTTTGTCTGCAGACTTACCAAAACCATATAATATGAGGTCAAACCTAAACACTTTCAATTTGTATGCAATCCGGCCGGCCCTTGCACTACATAGAAAAGGTAAATCTAAAGACAAAAGTCTTCAGATAATCTGATAGTGTGTACAGGGCATTACCCTGCCTGTCACTTGGGAGATCCGCCCGCTCTGTTTACAAAAGCGGGCGGATCTCCAAACTAGATTCCCCGACGATCGGGGAAGAGCACAAGGGGCGGAGTCCAGCGACATAGGTCTACGTCGCTGGACGTTAACGAGCCACATTGCTGCAGTAGCAGCAATGTGAGCGGAGTTAAAGTGGTTAAAGCCCAGCCCTGACAGCATTCTTCTATTCTGGCTCCTAAGAGAATCTAAGAGCTCTGCTGTGATTATTTGACAACACTATCCTCTATGCTAACATCTAAGTGGACACTAAACGATCAATTATAGCGTAACATAATAAAGTTACCCAACATCTATAAATGCCTGGACAGCTGCTGAGCTGACAGAACTAAAATGTATATGATAGAGACAAGCTAATATAGCCGTCCTTGCATAATACTTTAGTTTGCCTAGTCACCAAGACAATGCATTCATTCCCAATTCTTCTCTAAGGGAACAAGTCTTACCATAGTCCCGCATGAGTGCTTGTGCTGGCCTCTCACTGTCTGGTGTAGTGGGCTCAGTGCTGCCTCCGCTGGCTGTGCTGATGCCGCTGTTCGTTCTGCTGTGGCTTTTCATCTGATTATTTTCAATCTACATACCATAAACAAAAAAATTACCGAAAAAAATGTCTAGAACAGTAAAGTGGCATCTATGAGAAATATACAGTATATCAGCTTCAACCTGAGAAAGTCGCTACAACGGGTGACAAAACGTGTCATAGCAGGACCCCTGTAGCCACATTCACCTCTCCCCCTTCCATCAGCTTGTGGGAATCCATTGATCTCCACAGCCCAGCAGGCCATCAACATGTGGTCCCAACAAAGGTTCTCTGCTGCTCTGCCTTCAGGGAAGGGTGAAATAAAACTACACATGCATTTGTTTCAGCATACAGCCATTGGATCTTTTATTTCCTCTTTTTGCAAAAATGTTTCTTTCAACAATGGAATATATACAGCACATTCTACTTTCATGTTACTACAGAACAGAGTTACAATATAACATATATGACAAATATATGCAGGTCACAGTGTTGTGACTTGATCAATAGATCATTGCTGAATTATAGGAAATATAGCTTAGAATATTTTGACATATTCATTCTATACACACTACTGTAACAGTCATGCCTACTGGGCACATGAATAGCTGTGTGTGTGGCAGCCATTTTGTCCAGGTCACAAGTATCCCATGCCATTTTGTCATAGGAGACATAAGCGCAGTGACCTTCCCCCTCCCTCAGCTCACACAATACACAAACTGTTAGCTGATGCCAGAACTTCCCTTTTCATCCATCGATTGGACACACACACAGACCCTTTCCAATAACCAATCCACACTTCAGTCTAGGAACCCTAATAAATTCATCAAACTCACAAGCGTAAGTAACTATAGTTTTAATCGTTCAATAAAAGCTATACCCATTGAAAAAGCCCAGCTGGGGGGGGAAGGCCAATACACATTCCTAATTAACTGGTATTAGCAAAGACTCTAAAACTTCAGTATATTTCAGAACTTGTGAAATAATGACAGTACAGCCAGAATAAGGACATAGTTACCTCAGTAAATTAGTAACGTTATAAGTCCGAAAACTCCTACATTGGACAACATGAGACGTATTAATCCCGACAAAGTAGACGTTTGAAACCTGTCAATTATATCCATTTTGATGGTACTTTCATTCTGGGCAATAATATGCATGTTAGACTGCAACCTGCAGGTATTCAGATATATTAATACCTATAGAAAATTGGATCTGTGGCAGGATCTTAAACCCAGAGACATCCCATAGCCACCCTTCAGCCTCTTGGTTGGTCTCTGTCAATGCCCCCTTTGATGTAAAAAAAAAAAGGGGGACTGCAACCATAGTTGACAGCTCTAGTTTAACATCAAACCAAGGAACACCTAACAGGACTGGTGAGAGCCACTGTACTATCTTGCTTATTCATTGGACTTGCAATCATTTTAATTTTTCTCACTTTTGTCTTGCTGTTGCATTGTTGTCTCTTTTTAATGCCTTTTTTGGAAATATTTTATTTACACCACTGACCTTTTTATTAATAAATCATATTTTAAAAAGTGTTAAAGTGTACCTAATGCCCGAATGCAAATTTAAAAGAATCCCGGTCTCTTGAAAAGGGCTACTATACTGTAAATCTCTGAATATACCATTCTGTAGTGACGGTGTGCATGCAGACGTTTATCTTAAAATCATAATGGTTATTACTGTCTGGAGACAGTTTGGGGTTAAATGGGTTAATTATCTGGTTGGTTAACTAAACCGAATGACAATTGCACATAATGGATCTTCAATTGTAGACCAAAACTTATTGTAGAATGATCACATCACAAAAAAAACAGTGCAATGTTTCATCAATGATCCAAAATATGAGCCAGTGAGGCAGAAACTCCTTCCAGCATACTTGTTTCAGGTCAGAAACTCAGAGTAGTAAAGATAATGACGTCAGCCCTGGAGCATTAAATAATAAAAAAAGGAGGACGCAGGGGCAGCCAACATTCCCACTTTGACAGGTTCTCTTTACAGCTAATCCAATGAAACTGTGATTTTGCTTGAAACTCCATGTTGTTTCTGGGCATTAACACTTCATGAACTGGCCCTGGACACTGTAAACCTAACATGTTTAGGGAATTTCAATAGTAAGTCCAGCCCCAAAAAAAAGGTATTTTGACTTGCCGTAAAATCCATTTCTCTGGTGTTCATTGACAGATACAATTCCCAAGGCTAAACCGTAGCCAACCAGGTAATAGCTCAACCAAAAAACAACTGGAGCCCATCTGAAAACATTACACCCCCAAAGAGGAAACTGGTCCTCTAAACAGCAGCCTGCAAAACCTTGTGGCCAAAAGAAGCATCCACAGATGCCAACACATCCGCTTTATAAAATTTTGTGAAAGTGTGCACCGACGACCAGATGGCCACCTTGCAAACCTGCGTCACTGACGCCTGATGACGGAAGGCCCAGGAGGAACCAAGCGCCCGAGTAGAGTGCACCTTGACAGGGAAAGGAGGAACCTGACCCTTGATTGAATAGGCATGAGTCACTGTCTGCTGGATCCATCTGAAAACAGTCGCAGAGGAAGCAGACAGTCCTTTCCAAGGCCCATCCATGAGCAAAAATAGTAAGCCTGACTTCCTAAAAGACTCTGTGGCTGCCAGGTGCACCCGAATTGCCCAAACCAAATCTAGGGCATGCAACGCAATTTCATTAGGATGTTTTGGCCTGGGACACAATGTCTTTATTCAAATGGAAATCAGAGACAACCTTTGGAAGGAACGCCGGACAGGGACGAAGAACCACCTTATCACTGTGAACCAACAAAGTAAGGTGAACGACAAGACAGCGCCGCCAATTCCAATATCCTGCGTGCAAAGTTAATTGCCACCAAAAAGGACACCTTCTGGGACAGCCTAAGCAGGGGAATCTCCTGAAGCTTTTCAAAGGGAGGCTTCTGGAGAACCGAGAGCACCAAGTTGAGGTCCCAAGGTGGTAATGGGGACCGCACTGGTGGAGTCAAATGTCAAACCCCCTGATTAAAGTGCGTGGCCAAAGGTCATTGAAAGAAGACCACCAAGGCAGACACCTGGCCCTTAATGGTACTCAAAGCCAGTTTCTGCTCACCCACCCCCCCCCCCCCCGTTGAAGGAAGGTCAAGACCCGAGCCACTGAGAAAGAGCGAGGATGAATCCCAAGAGACTCACACCACGCAATGTATGTTTTCCACGTACGATAGTAGATTTTCCTAGAGGTAGACTTCCTAGCTTTCAACAGCGTTGGAAGCACCGACTTAGACAAACCTCTATCCTTCAACACCTGGCTTTCAACAGTTAAGCCGATAGAGCCAGTGACTGTAAGGCATGGATGGAAGATCAGCCCTTGGGACAGCAGATCCTGCCTAAGAGGTAGTCTCCAAGGGACATCGGGGACCAGCCACACCAGGTCGGCGTACCAAGATCGGCGATGCCAGTTCGGAGCCACTAAAATGACCAGAAACCCTTCTGCCTCGATCCTGCGCAGGAGTCTTGAGAGGAGGGAAGGCTTAAATCATAACGATACTGGCCCCATGGAACCACCAGGGCATCTGTGGCATCTGCCAGAGGATCTTGTGACCATGCCACAAATCTCTGCACCTTTCTATTGAGAGGTCAACAGATCCATCTCAGGGGTACCCCCTTGGAGACACAACTGATGAAACCCCTCCGGATGAAGGGACCACTCCCCTTGATCCAAGGCATGCCGACTGAGATAATCCACTTGTCAGTTTTCCAGCCCCCGAATTTACACAACGGAGAGGGCAGGAACGAAACGTTCTGCCCACCATAGAATGCTGGCTACCTCCAGAGCTGCCAAGAAACTTCTTGTGCCCCCCTGGTGATTGACATATGCCACAGTTGTGGTGTTGTCCCATCAAATCCGCACTGGACACCCCTGTAAACAATCAGTCTAGTGATCCAGGCAAAGTCTAATCACTCAGAGTTCCAGGACATTGATCGGTAGTCTGCACACTTTCAGTGTCCACACACCCTGAGTGGAGTGCCGACCCAGGACACCTCCTCACCCTGACAGACTGGCACCCATGGTGACCACTGTCCAATACAGGGGGGAGAAAAGATTTGCCCTGGCGAAGAGCTGGAGAGTGAAGCCACCAGATCAGAGACCCTTTTGTTTTTCAGCTCAGCTGGATCTAATTGTCCAGAGACTTCCAACACTTGTCCCATTTGGCCAAGATCTCCCTTTGCAGGGACCTCGTATGGAACTGTGCAAATGGGACCGCCTTGAAGGCAAAAACCATCAGGCCCAGCACCCTTATGTTCTGGCTGGCCTAGGACGCCTCCCTACCCAGACACAGACAGGCATCCGTAGTGACCACAGTCCAATATAAGGGGAGAAAGGATTCGCCCTGTTAAAAGTGCCGGAGAACGAAGCCACCGATCAGGGACCCTTTTGTTTTCCGTCTCAGCCGGATCGGATTGTCAAGAGACTTAGGACACTTTGGTCCCATTGTCCACGATCTTTCTTTGCAAAGACCTCGTATAGAACTGTGTAATTGGAAGTGACTCGAAGGTAGAAACCATCAGGCCCAATACCTGCATGCAAGTCCATGAACATCTGCTGGACAGCAGGAGATGAATTGCAGCATTCAGTTTCTGGAGTTTGTCCGGAGGAAAGAACATTCTGGCTAGAGCCGAGTCCAGAGTCAGATCCAGATAGACCAGCTTTGTTGAAGGAACCAGAGCAGACTTCTGAAAATTCTGTTGCATATTCCCCCCCCCCCCCCCATCTTCTTTCTAGTGAAACGGTTACTGGGACAATGAGTGAGGGGTAAGGTTTCTACTGCAGCAAAGCAACACAACTAGGTCACTTTCCACTATTTGACAGTGAAGGAGCAGCAACTAAGGAGATCATCTTTCTGCTCTCAGACAGGTTACTTGACAGCACATCTGAGCCCAGCAAAACAGTAAAAAAAACAAACAGGGATTCTAATCCTTCTCCACTCTATCCAAAACTAAAAAGGTTTCCGCTTGACCCTTTCATCTCAAACATGACATAAGTCAACTACTTTCACAGATTTGGAAAAAGAAAAAAAAGATTCTGCAAAGTAAAGCACATGCTATATGAACAAAGCTTTCTTACCATCTCCACCTGATTTCCAGTGGCTTCTAAAAATGCGCTGTCTTGAACAATGTTCAGCATTGCACCTAAAGCAAACATTTGACCAATGAAGTGGAGTTATTTAAATACATACTTAGTCATTCTTAACCTAGCATGAGACATTCTACAGGGGACATGGTATTAACTGCAATGTCCAAAAGTGACTCTGGGCATAAACCAAAAGGAGGAATGCCAAACCAAATTCATAGGAGTCCAAAACAGCTTTAACCCCTTTCGCCTCTCACATATGTTCACCCCCTATGGACCAGAGCAATTTTTACATTTCTGCTAAGGACCTATTTGACAATAAACTTTGTCATTACGAAAGATAAGGTAATACATACTGTAAAGGGCACACAAGGGTTTCTTTTCATGACATTGTCTTGCAGCAATTATTTTTTTCCCCACAATCCTTAGACAATAAAGCGCAAAAAAAAGAAAACAAAAAAAAAAAACCTTTTTTTTTTTTTTTTTTTTAGGGTTAGTAATAAACGATTTTACTGCACATAAATTGTAAAAATTGTATTCTTTAATTTGTCTGGTTTAAAATGACACAAATTATGATTCTGTTACAAAGCACTGAAAAGTTATTTACAAATGAAAGTTTTTTTTTTTTTCAATTTTGCACTTTTTTTAAATAGAAAATGTGTTTAATATATAAAAATATTAACAAACAGAAAAAAAGTTGAAATATTAATAGTTAGGCCCCTTTTACACTTGTGCAACTTCAAAGTTGCACGATTTTACCGCGACTCTGTTGCCGCGATTTTGATGCGAGTTTGACTGGGCTTGAATGTCTTTGGACCTCAAAACGCATCAAAATCGTGCCAAAGTAGTGCAGGGACTATTTTGAAGTCGGTGTGACTTCAAGTCGCACAGGTATGAATGGTACTCATTGGAAATAAAGGAGAACGACTTGTCATGCGATTTATCAGTCCCAAATCGCATTACAAGTCGCACAAGTGTGAAAGGGGCCTAAATAAAACCGAAAACAAACAAAAAAGTTAGCAAGATAAAAATGTAACAATACGTTGCTTTGTAGATTTGTGTGTTCTTTATAAACACTGATTCAGAGTACTTTTTTGACAGCTTGAGATGCCTACTTCTTCTCTGAGCATACTGTATGACCGACTATGATTAATCACAGCCGACAATTACGAGTATACTTGGAGGGGTTAGAGGTCCAAGGAGGAAGGCAGAGAGACTTGATGTGCTACACGTGTCCTGTGTACAATGACGACATTTTTTGGGCGAGTGTAGCACACCCAAAGTTTGCAACCAGATAATGATTAACAAAGCTTCCTATGCATTTCCGGGGTAAAACAGGAAAGCAGATGGAAGATAAATCTCAAGTCAGCTGGTCTGTTGCAGCTGATTTACTGCCATAGTTCTGTGCCAATGGCATGTTATACATAGTGTATTATAATAAAACATGGCCTGATGCACCGCTATACCTAAATAACATAGAAAGCTGAAATGGTTTGCAGTTGGGACTTTAAATGAGGTGCGAAACACCCAATGATAAAATCTAAAATGCAAGTTTATTGATACATACAATGTCAACAGGTAAACCAGGACAAGTACCGTATTGTCAGATTATTGATGGTATACATAGCATATTATATATTCATAGTCCGGTACAGTATTCCATAGAACAAACCATGGTAGATCTGAAAATGCATCTCTGGTAACCCTGAAAATGAAGTCCCGTTGCAACTTTCTATATAGTTTAATGGTCAAAGCTGGAAATCACTGAAATAGACACTTGCTACTCCAGTGATCTACACTTACTTCCAGGGCCCGTACTGAGCGACCAGCCTGATGCATTCTGAACATAGGAGGTCAGCCACCTACAGCTGACCACCACTGTTCTACAACATAGATGTTTTTTCCATTAAACACGTGAATCTTGTAAATCCCAGAGCTACAACTCACCCAAAATCATCTGTGTATTGTTAGGATCTGTCTCGGTTTGCAGGGCTCCTATGAGAATATTGACCAGCCTGAGCTTTAGTGACAGGAAGGTAACAGGCTTGTCACTGCCGGAGTCGTCATTACTAAATTTACCTTCTAACAAAACCTGTGAAGAAATAATGAGAAAAATTGTTTGCCTTTATTTTGCCACTTGTGACAAGAAACAAAAAGCAAAAAAAAGAGAGACCAGGACCATAAAAAATGTCATATCAGTTTATTACCTCCGATTTCACAGTCCCAAAATGGTGTGGCAAAGGCAGCAGGGACAGTAGGATGTGAATACTAGATCTCCTTAGTTCTGTGGGGTTTACATAGCTTTTAAATTTTGACAGCTCTCTGTAAGAGGCAAGAGATAAATGCAGAAGAAATTGAAAATTAAATATTTAATAATACAAACAGAAAAGGCAAGGTGGCACTGCTTACGAAAGTCAGACAATGGAAGCCTGCAGAGAACAAGTCATAAGTTACCTATAAGGGCACATGTATATGGGGCTTAAAAAATGCCACGTATACAGGCGTTGTCTTCGTTTTACTCTTGTAAACGCGTGGCCACATAAACAGTGGTGTGTTTACAGGAGTAAAACGAACACAACGCCTGTATACATGGCATATTTGAAGAGGAGCGTTTACAGGCAGAAAGAAAAAAAACACACCAAAGGTGAGACCTGAGAGGAGCTTTGAGAATAATTTTTGCGCCAGAATAACTTTAGATTCTGGCCAGTAGATTGCATTTATGCTGAACAGCATACGTGCAATAACACATGTGTCATTGAAGGCATTTTTTCTGCCAAGTTATGGCAGAAGAAATTCAGAATTTTCTGAGCATAAGTTCCATCACCTGTGAATGAGGCCTACTGATGAGCATCATTTGCTCGGATGGCTGCGTAACTGTGCAAATCCCGTATCTTTACAGATGTGGGATATTACAACGCTCTTGTTTCGGCACTGCAACTGAGAATTCAGTCTCTTATATAGTAAAGGTTTCTGTCATTTGCTCTCCCCTCCTCAACACTTTTGAGAAAGGACAAGGGGAAAAGGGAGGGGATAGAGCAAATGTCAGGATCATTTTCCACATAAGAGCTGCATAAGAGCTGCAACTTCGGAGCTGCAACTTCGGAGCATCAGAAGAAAACTGAGAATTATCTGGCATCAATGAAGATCCGATCTGCACAGTAAACAGCAGTGGTCTGAAAACAGGATACTCAACATTAGAGATGCATTATACAACTTGTGCTGTTGTGGGAAAAAGAAAATCCTGGAGTCATGAATACATTTATTTAAGGAGAGTTCCACTCATTTTTGTGTTTAATAAAAAGTCAGCAGGTAGAAAAAGTGTAACTGCTGACTTTAAAAAAACACGCACTCGCCTGTCCCACGGTCCAACGATGCGGCCACCCAAAGCCACTCTTCTCTCCACTGCGCCAGCATTGCAAGTACTTGCTGCTTCACAGCCAGGTGCGCACTGCGCATGCCATGCAGCGCATTACCATTGGTCAGGCATTGATCATCCATCTAGATCAGGCATGTCCAACCTGCGGCCCGGAACCACAGGCAATGTGGCCCACTGCCCCATAACAATTTTTTTTTGCTGGGGAGGAAGGAAGGCGGGTCGGGGGCACAGCCACAGCGGCTTCCAGATAACTGTAGTCAGAGGCTGCTTCGGAAGGGATCATCCTCTAGTTGTGTTAAATTAGTGCTGGGGGGGGGGGGGGGGCACGGCAGTTCCCCCCAGTAGATCAGTAGGCAGTAGATCATGGGTGTACAACCTTTTGGTTTCTCTGGGCCACATTGAGTGTAGAGAAATTTTCTCGGGCCACATATAAAATATATACTATTAGTTAAGGTATATAAGTAATAAAACACCGCCGTACCCTTCCCGTGCTGCCGCCCCGCCCCAGCACTATTTTAACACAACTAGTGGATGATTCCCCTCCCAGGCTGCCTCTGTGGCCGTGCCCCCGACTCGACTTCCTTCCTCCCCAGCAAAAAAAATAAAAAATTGTCAGGGGGCAGTGGGCCGCATTGCCTGCGGTTCCGGGCCGCAGGTTGGACATGCCTGATCTAGATGAACCCTTTTAGGACTGTGCCTCCACCACAAGTTTACAATCTCCCATGGACTCCCATAAATACATGTGTGTTTTTTATACTTGGTGAGTATTCATTTTTAACTATGTAAACAAACATTCTTGGAACTTACTACACCAGAGTGATCGCGCTGCCTCCCTCTCTTCCCCTCGCTTTGTTTTACAGATGGAGTCCCATTACCATTTTGACAGCAGCACCCCTAGGTAGTCAGTTCCTTTTGTCTAGCTATGAGGGCTACCGACTCATAAAGCCCCCCCCCCCCCTCCTCCAATTTAGGTTTGTATTAATGGTCTTTATTTATGGATTTTTTTTTAACTGCATCATTTACATTTCCCATGAGTGGTTGAGCAGTGATAGCCTAGCGCCATTACGGATGTTGGGGAAGAATAGTAATTTTACATAGATAGATCGACTTTCGTACAGCCAGGTGCCCACACATGGATCCAAATTAAGCCGGTCCCTGCTAAATTTCAATCAATGTAAGGCTGGCCTTAAGAATAAAGTATTTTTGCTACTCGTGTCCCCATTGATAAGACTTTTTCCCTACTTCCTGTCCATGTAACACAAGGACCAGGATAGATTACCGGTATATCACTGGGTCCAATTTTTTTTTTTTAATCCCTTTGCTAATCTACAACATTCAAGCGCTTTTGTTCTTTCTGTCCCCAGCAGAAGATTATCCTACAGTTCTATGTCCTGTCACAGGGACAGGGAACAATGGTAACTCTGACCAATATGGGCATAGATAGTATTTAAAAACTGACAGCAAAGTCTCATGATAAGCTCACCTGTCTGGCAGAATGATTTCTAGTGCAGATATAAAATAAGGAACCACCACATTTATCCCTTTCAGATCACAGCAGAAGAGAGGAGCTGAGTTGAGAATAATGCTGGCAAGTACTGGGTGGCAAATAAATTCCCCTATCTGTAATCCTTGCACCAGGACCATGTAAAATCTGTGGAGAAAGGGATACTACAGTAAAGATTTCAATATACATCTATACATTTACACATATAATCAAGTAAAAATGTGATATTTTTATACTAATCACATACTTAGGAAAAGGAAGCCGGAATTTCACCAATTAGAGAAACGCGCAAAAGAATGCAACTATGCGAAACTTACATGAACATTAAGAGTATAAAGTTAGGAGTAGACAGAACCGAATTCTGGGTGGAAACATTTACAAGGAAGGTACGCTGCTATTGTATATAACTTCTCTCATTATTATGGCCATGACACACAAGTAAAATTCTAAATGTATCACCTAAATATTTTATATTTTTATATTCGGCAAACAAATGGAGAGCTAAACTATCAATTTTTCTGGGTCTTTTATCTGCTTTGTATTTAAATAAAAGGTCTGATTACAGGCACCTTCCCTTGTCTCTTGCAAGACCATTCATTTCAACAAAAATATCCCCATAAGGTTATACAGTATGTGAATTTGAAATATTTAATGCATGTTAAGCCCTGAGACTGCTATGTTGCATGTGATGTCAGCAGACTCCAAGCTGTCACTTTATTAGGTGTTTGTAGGGTGGTAAGGGAAGTGGCGGTCCTTTAGATAGCAATCCCTCCCCAATAGCTCTGTCTTTAAAATTTATCTAGCCAAATCGAGAGAGGATCTGTCTGGCTCTGTACGGACTGCCACTTTTTTCTATTTAGGGACGAGTCCACATGGGGATTATTTGTGGGTCTTCGGGAGACCAGAGACATATTGTGCTGCTGTATGCCCCTAGGATCTGACTTGCCGTTTCTTGTGGTACTACTTTATAGAGTGCGACCATTTCTTGGAATAGGATAGTTGTTCCTGGTAAGATTTATTCAATACAATAAGTTGTAGGGTGACCTCTGATAGGTTTTGAGTTATTTTGTTTATATAGCCCTGATTGTGGCTTCATTGTATTTCTTTATAGACCTTAGGGTCCTTTCACACGGCACGGTCCGTTTTTTCATCCGCTCAGGCACTTTTTTCGTTTTTTTTTTTTTTAAAACAGACACGGATGACCCTTTGAGTGTCCGTTCCGAATATCCGTTTATCATCCCATCGGTTTGCGGATGATAAACGGACATAATGCATGTCAATGGGTTTGCGGATGTCACCGCTGACATCCATTTTTGCGTCCGTTCCGTTTTTTAAAATGGAAGAAAAAAAGGGTTCTCTTCCGTCTCAAAAACTGAACTGATCGGAAAGGACGCAAATCAGATGTCAGCGGATGGTTATCAGCTGACATACGCAATCCCATTGACATACATTATGTCAGTTTTTCATCCGCAAACAGATGGGATGAAAAACGGACATATGGACCACCCGTGTCAAAGGACCCTAAATGGGACTTTCTGTCATATAGATGTGTGATTATGCAAGCACTTTCTTTTGAGGGTGATAAGCCTCCTCCTGCTAAAGTGGGGTACACAATATAAGAAAAAAAAAATCGGGCGAACGATTGTCTGATTTTCCTCGTTTCACCGCAAATCGGAACCGATGAACGAAAATTCTTAAGAAAATTTGTACGAAAAAAGCTTTTTTTGTTGTTTATGGTTTCTGATCATGTGCAGTCTTTCTTTTCTGATTTTTCTTGTAAAAAAATCGTACGATAACGGTACACATTAAACGAAAATTGTTCAGATTTCCCCTTACGAGAAAAATTTTGGAGTTTGGTCCCTTCGAGAATTTTTGTACGAAAATTCTGAATCATCTGCAGAAAGTTCTGTACACACTATACGAAAATTGTACGAAAATTCTTTGGATGAAAATGTTCACCCGATTTTCTTATAGTGTACGAGCCAAAGGCTCGGTTCACACTACGTCGCTCCGACTTAGGGGGGCGACCTGTGAAGTCGAGTGCAGCGCGACTTGCACGGACTTCATAAAATGAATGTCTATGCAAGTCGCTCCAGGTCGCCCCAAAGTAGTACAGGACCCTTTTTCTAAGTCGGAGTGACTTGTGTTGCTCCTATTAGAACCGGTCCTGTACTACTCAATGGACCGCGACGATGCGCGACTTGCCAGGCTGACCAAGTCGCCTGACAAGTCGTATTAGTGTGAACCGGCACTTAAGTCTCCTAACCGCTTATTCCATACAAGTTAATTGTAGTCCGAGCAATGTTCTTTTGGCCTTTTCTTTTTGTTTATTTATATGGGCTATTATTAATAGCAATGTGTGTTTTTCTTACATGTGCACCACCTGGCTTGGATTCCTTTATCATTCCAATTCTATCTGGGGCCAGCAGTGAATTTTGTCATTCAGTGCCGGTGTTCCGTGAGAAAACCATACCCTCGTCACTTCCGGTGCACCTACGGAGGGTATGGATTTCTCACGGTAGTTAAACTTGCGGCGCTTACATTAAAACAGCTCCTCTGCAACATAAATCATCTACGCTCTTCCCCGTCACTTCCCTGATCTCCGGTAATAAATATAAAAGCGGATCACGGAGCCGCGATCGCCGTCATTTACATCTCATACACCCGCCGCCGCTGTTATATTTATTACCGGAGATGAGGGAAGTTACAGCGATAGCACAGGAGATGATTTATGTTGCAGCCGAAGTGTTTTAATGTACCCGCCGCAAGTATCACATTAGAGACAGTGTCGTGATAATTTCATACCGACCGAGCATGCACACTTCTCAAATCCTTTCATGTTCAATTACGTATCCGGCCCTCTAAGCATGCGCACTGCTGCGCTGCTCAGCTGTTTCAGGCCGGAAGTGACGAGGGTATGGTTTCTTCACGGGGTATGGTTTTTTAAAGTTACACCGGTTCACACTATAGCGATGTCAGACATTGCATGTGATTCGCACCGTACTTCTATGCAAATCACATGCGATGTCTGTAAGATGCAAATTCAGCCATACATATTGTATGGCTGAATTTGCATCGCATTCAGTCCAAAGTCGTGCAGGACCCTTTTTTGGTCCGAACCAGAATCGGATCGTATGGGTGTTCACACCTAGGAGATCCGATTCCTGTCCGAATTGACAGTTCGCACTGCGATATGCGAACTAATCTGAGAATGTCATTAATTTTGTATTGACACTTCCGGCAATGTGAACTGCCTGCGAGTCGGGTGCGATGCAGTGGATTCGCAGGGTTCCCACATCACATCTATTGGCACTTTTCCACTGCAAGTACTGGCTCGGCTCTACTCGGCCCGGTTTGCTTTTCCACTGCTGGTACCGCATGGTACGGTGTTGGAACGGTTCGGTACGGTTTGCTTTTCCACTAAAGTAGTACTAAAGTTAAGTGGGTGGTATAACAACGGGGTGGGTGGGATTCTCTGACCAATCAGTGGCTAGTAGTGACTGCATGCAAAGGATTGTGGGATATGGTACCGGGTATGGTACCTGTTGGAACCACAATCGAGGTGGTACTGTTTTTGAGAGCCGTACCATTCGGTTCCATGCAGTGGAAAAGCGCCGCCGTACCGTACCGAACCGTTCCGACACCATACCATGCGGTACCAGCAGTGGAAAAGCACAAAAGCGAGCCGAACCGTTCGGTTCCATGCAGTGGAAAAGTGCCATATGTGAGCCAGCACTAAAGGTCTCCCCCTAGCCTAAACACACCTGATACATTTTTTTCAGGTATTTATTGCTTTTTTTTCCCTTATGAACAGTAATGAATAATTTAATTACCCCCCCCCCCCCCTTTATGTCATGGGATAGGGCTATGTACAGTTTTCCTTATTGTTATGTAAATATCTAATATGTTTTATATACTAACTTTTGTTTTGTCTATGTATGTTAGATGTGGCAGGTCAGACATCGAGGAAGAAGCCCCAAAGAATCGGTTTGTACCGCGAGACATGTAGGACAACCCAATGTGGTATTCCTACCATCACGTTCGACATTCTGTATACACATTGTGTTTGCTTATATCCACAGGGTGGCTTTGCATCCCCCCCCCTTTCATTTGATGCAATTCTGAAAGTTTTTTTATATATATATTTTTTCATGTACGAATAACCAATTTTGATATTTTTTTCATATATTTGGATATTTGTGGAGGTAATAGACATACCCAGGGTTCACAATTTAACACCCATTCACTTAATCCCCCTTCCCTTTTCCCATATTTTTTTAATTTTTTTTTAGAATTGCTGGGCCAGCTGCCCAAAGAGGAGAGGGCTATGACATGCAAAGAAGAAGGAGCTGTGCTTGAGAACAGACTCAACCTAAAGCAGCATGTTCAAAGGCACATTGCAAGTGGCTAAAAATAATTTATAAAGAAGAATGCTTTATAATGTATTTCAATCCTTGATTTGGTGTTTTTGCCTCCAATCTCTTTAAAGCATAGGTTCATAATGCATCCTAAGGACACACAATTACGCATTGAGGCACACGCCGATATGTAGAACGGCGGTGAGCATTGGTGGATGGGCTAAATGCCGCTCTAAGGGCACTATGACATGGGAGTTTGCACACATTTTATCATAAGTTTTTAAAATAATAAAACATGTTGCATAATTATAGTTTTTTGTGATTGCCTGACATTATACCGGGGGACAAATTGAGAGTGGTAAATAGGTCCTGTTACATCTGGAGCAATTAGAAGAGATATAAAGTGATACAGACAGCTAGAATATCATGGGACTCTGGTGATTGTGTTATCTATGCGGTGGAGGGAAAAGTTCATTGAGTTTGTGGATTCATGGCATAAAGAGCACTTATGAAGGATATCACAAAGGTTTATGGACATGTTATTATATTGGTTTTTGAACGGAATCTCATTATTTGTCAATTGGAGGGCACAGTATTGTTTTATGGACATTTAAGGGACCCTAGTATATTATGTATGATTATTGAAATATGTTGGTTTAGTCTAAAAGTCTCATGGCTCCTTTTACTTACATATAGGTTCATAATATTTGTAATTATGTGAAAGTATTTTTTTATCTGATGATTGGTATATTTAACCTTTGGTGTGGTAACTATCTACACCTCCAACATGAGATGATACTCGCCACAGACTACATTCCCGACTTAAGGGGGCAACCTGTGTAGATCAAAGGAAAGCGAAGCCATTCCTGGTGTCGCCAACCACATATCTTCACAAATTAAATTTTGGCACTTCCTATGCTGAAAGATTAATTTTTCTCTGGTCAAAGTATTAACAACTTGATTTCTGCAAATTTTTGAAGGGTGTGTGTGTGTGTGTGGGAGGGGATCCACTTTTGAGCAATTAGCTTACGGGCATGGAACAATAATCTGATAAAATGAGCATAAGTGTTTGTAGGTGGAGATTTCTCATCTATCATGCAAACTCAAAATGGACATGATAAACCAGCATGTGAAGGATTCATCCCCTCCAGTGGGAGGACGAGCAGCGGGGATCCGGGAAATCTTAGCTGGTTCCGGCTGTGCTGGTGGCTCCGGGCACTTCCGGGTACGCAGTGTCCCTCAGAGAAAAGCCGATGACTTCACTTCCGGGTAGAAGGTGGAGTGGGAGGTGTGCGCGTGTGAAGCATGCGTACTTCTTCCTCAGGCAATGAAGTGCGGCCATCAGGGAGGAGGTATAAGTAGCAAGTCCAAGTGACCGGCTCACAATTAGAGTCAGCAACTCTCCTTTGTCCAGCAATCAGCCAATGCTTGAACTTTATGGACAATTTAACCAGAACTTACTCCTGCATATGCCCTTCTCTTCTCTTATGTTTTTGTTGTTTGAGCAGGCATAAGCCTGGATCCTTCCCAAGAATGACTTGAAATACTAAATTGATAGCATTTATAATTCCCTTGAAAAATCAGTGTAGTTTGGGGCATCTCCATAAACATATGAATTAGGTCTGCAGGACCTCTATCACATTTAGGGATTTCCCTATGATTCCATTTAAATAATATCTGTGGCATGCGATATGTTCTATGCAGTATAAATAATTGGATGAGTCTGTGTATAAGAGACAGGAAGACTAGTTGTAGTGTGACTAACGCTATATCCCACATGTCCTCTGAGAGGGGCCCAGATCTCCTACCCATCGTTCCCTGGCCAATAGTCAACTGTACCATAGAGTTTATTAGGAAGTAGAACATATCTGTAAAATCAATCCTTTGTTTTCTCACCATGATATTATGTTGGCAATAGAGAATGGCTGTAGTAGAATTATACAAGTATGTGTTTGCGTCTGAAAAGAATGTCTCAACTGTAAATGTTAATATATTTGGTGCGGGATGTTAAATTCAGCACAAAGTTGTTCGAATATTTTAATATGACAATTCTCATATAATTGGGAAAGGTATTTGGCTCCCATTACTCCACAGCTCAAACGCTGTTAACTTGCTGAGCTCCTTATATCCTGGGTTATTCTATTTTAGGGTGCAGTGCATAAACCCTTCACAACCCAAGTGAGTCTTCTTAGCCTGCCATGTTTTGTCCAGAAGTATGCAGGGTATTTCATAACCATTTTCATAGATCTGGTTTCGAAGTTCGCAAAATGTATTATTTCCCAGCAATGGTAATAGTACCCCTGGTTTCCAGTCTGTCAAGTTTTCCTGATCCCAGCCCATCAATTGTGAGGCTAAAAAATATGGCTTGGCATGTGGGATTGCCAATCCCTTAGCATCCTTTGCTAGTTGCAGTGTCAATAGTTTAATGCAAGGATGTTTTTTTCCTCCACAATAAGCCACAAAAATAAGGAGTCTTTTATTCTATACTATTTTCACATCATTCATATACGAGAGTTGCAAAGAATGTCTAATAATTTTAAATTTGCCCTCCCTATAATCCACAGTGGTAGTCTACACCAGCTGATACATTTCACCTTGAATTGGTTTAGCAATGACTTTAAATTAAGGGTCATGTAATCCCGTACATCATTAGATATAACCGCCCCAGATATTTAAGGTAGTTACTGTGCAGATTTGACACGTCTCCGCCGCTAAGGGGTCTAGCAGTCCCAGAAGATACGGAAACTTAAGAATATGCAAAAATAGTAGATCAGCTGCATTAGTGATATAGGGGCTGTTGTGTGTCCTCGAGGAAAAATTGGATTTTTGTCTTACCGTAAAATCCTTTTCTCTGAAGTTCATTGACGGACGCAGTCTCTGTTCTTCTTAACAGTAGGGATGCCCCAAAGCAGTGCCATAAAACATGAGTGGTGGGAACAGCAGAAAACAATTCCCCAAGGCTGAATCATAGCCAACCAGGGAACATAAGAGCTCATCAGAACAACAAGATGAGACCCACCTGAAAAACATTAAATACCCTCAAGGGAGACTAAAAAACATGCTTAAACGGCAGCCTGCAAAACTTTGCGGCCAAATGAGGTATCTGCAGATGCCAACACATCCACCTTGGGAGGAAGCACTAAGCACCCGAGTAGAATGTGCCTTAACAGGGAAAGGTGGAACCTGACCCTGAATTGAATAAGCCTGCACAACTGTCTGTCTGATCCATCACAGCAGATGCAGGCAGCCCTTTGGTCCATCTGTGAGTACAAAGATCGAATCTTATTTTAGAAAAGACTCAGTTGTCGCCAAGTACACCTTGATTGCCCTAACCACATCCAAAGTATGCAGTGCAAATTCCTTAGGATGTTTAGGCTTAGGACACAAGGAGGGTAGCACAATGTCTTCATTTAAGTGAAAACTGGAAACCACCTTCGGAAGGAAGGACAGATCCGGACGAAGCACCACTTTATCCCTATGAACCACCAGATAGGAAGAACGACAGGACAACGCCGCCAGTTCCGACACCCTGCGCAAAGAAGTAATAGCCACCAGAAAGGCCACCTTCTGGGATAGGGTAAGCAGGGGAATATCACAAATATTCTTTAAAGGGAGATTTCTGGAGAACCGACCGCACCAAATGAAGGTCCCAAGGTGGCAACGGAGGTCGTACCAGAGGTGCAAAGTGTCGCCCCCCCCCCCCCGATAAAGTTACGCATCAGGGAATGGGTGTCTAGTGGCCTTTGGAAGAAAATTGCCAAGGCCGAAACCTGACCCTTGATAGTACTCAAGGCTAGTTTTTGATCAACACCCCGTTGAAGAAAGGCCAAGATCCGAGCCACGAGTAAGAGCGAGGGGGGACCCCAAGAGACTCGCACCACGCAATATACGACTCCCAAGTACGATGATAGATCTTTCTAGAAGTTGCTTTTCTCACTTTTAGCAGAGTGGGAATCACTGCAGCAGACAATTCCCTGTCCTTCAGCACCTGGCTTTCAACAGCCAAGCCGTCAAAGCCAGCGACTGTAAAGGAGGATGGAAGATTGGCCCTTGAAACAGTAGATCCTCCCTGAGAGGAAGTCTTCAAGGAACGTCTGACTAGCCTGACCAGGTCGGCGTACCAAGCTCGGCGAGGCCAGTCCGGAGCCACAAGGATGAGGAATCCCTTCACCCTCGCCCCTGCGAAGAAGTCTTCGCAGCAACTTGAGAGGAAGAAAGTCGTACATCAGCTGACACTGACCCCACGGAGCCACCAGCGCGTCTGTGGTGACTGCCAGAGGGTCCTGAGAGCGTGCCACGAACCTCTGCACTTTCCTGTTGATCCAAGATGCCAACAGATCTACTTCTGGAGTGCCCCAATGAAGGCACAACTGCTGGAACACCACCCGGTGGAGAGACCATTCTCCTTGATCCAAAGTCTGCCGACTGGGGTAAACCGCCTGCCAATTTTCCACTCCTGGAATATGAATAGCGGAAAGAGCTGGGACAAATAGTTCCGCCGATCGAAGGATGCCTGCCACCCCTAAGGCCACAAGAACACTTCTGGTGCCCCCTTATTGATATAAGCCACGGCTGTGGCATTGTCTGATTGAATGCGCACTGGACAGCCCTAAAAAGGTACTCCGTCCAGTGGACTAGGCAAAGTCTGATCGCTCTCAGCTCCAGAACACTGAGTGGTAGCCTGGATTCTTCCATGGACCAGACCCCTTGAGCAGAAAACACCCCCCCCCCCCCACCCGGACAGACTTGCATCCGTGGTGATCTCTGTCCATAATGAGGATTTTCCTTGTTTGAGTGTTGAGGACCGAAGCCACAGTATCAAGGACCCCTTGGTCACCTGGCTCTGTTGTCCAAAGAATTCGGATCTTTGTTCCATTTGAGAAGAATTTCCTTATGGAGGATTCTCGTGTGGAATTGAGCGAAAGGGACCACCTCGAAGGACGACACCATCGGCCCCAGAACTCTTGCTGGACAGCAATAGCAGTCTGAAGTTTTTGAAGTTTGTCCGGAGGAAGAAACACACTGGCTGAGGACAAGTCCAAAGTCAGGCCCAGATAATCCAGTCTCATGGAAGGGACCAGGGACGACTTCTGAAGGTTCAGAATCCACCCAAACTCCTCATGGTGACCTCTAAGTTTGTCACCAGTGCCGTAGGAGATGCTGCATGGAGAAGCAGATCGTCCAGGTACCCCAGGACCGATATCCCCCGCTGGCGTAACAACGCCAGGATCGGAGCCAACACCTTTGTGAAGACCCAAGGAGCAGAGGCGAGACCAAAGGGTAACGCCACAAACTGATAGTGATCCTCTCCCACGGCAAAACACAGAAACCGTTGGGTGTCCTGCACATATTGGGATGTGAAGGTAGGCATCTTGGAGTTCTATGGAGGCCAGGTTTGAGAAAAAGCCCTCAAAGCGTTCAGCATAAGGAACCGGAACAATTACTCCTTGTTGTAACAGGTCCCGTATCGCCTCCAAGGAGAGCCTGTAAGCGATCCAGGGACAGTCGCACATTGGAAGGGAAGAACTTTACCAGAGTGATGGATCAAAACTCGATCTTGTAACCGGACCGTATGACCTCGTAAATCCACTTGTCTTGTATCCGGGATAGCCACAGGTCCGGGAACCGGCAAAGACATCCCCCTCCACCCCAGATACGGGTGAGGGCGCACCTTCAGGCCGAAGGGGTCTTATCCGCAGGTCTGGAGAAACCGGATTTCTGTTTGCCAGACGAGGGTCGTTTGGAGCCACCTCAGGGGGCCTTGAAGGACTTTGATCCCCTATCAAGTGACCCTGAGGGACGAAAAAACTTTTTGTGTGCTGAAAAGGAGGGACCCAGTCTGCGACGAGGGTCCTTACCCTTGTTAGCCTGTGGGAGAAAGGTACTCCCTGTAAGACCTTTACCAATGTCAAGGGTAGCCCCAAACAGGCGATCATCTTCAAAAGGTAGATCAGCCAAGGCCATTATTGAGGTCTGATCCGCAGACCATTATTTTAGCCAAAGTATACGCCGAGGGACCACCGTCAAAACAAACAGCCGGGCCAATAGTGGAGCCGCATCCAGCGCAGCATCACAATAAAATAGTGGAGCCGCATCCAGCGCAGCATCGCAGCCCCTAAACCAACTGGTCCACCAGCTCCGCAAAGGCAGGGGGGAGTTGTTCCCCCCTCAAGTCACAGCGTAGTAACTTAGCCCATTCAATCAAGGTTTGTGACACAAGGGCAACAGTAAACACCGGCCTTAGTGCAGACCCCGCCAGGGAGTACATATCCGCTGGATCCTTAAAGGATGGGGAATCCTCCACTGGAATCATGGTAGCTTTATTCAGTCTGGAGATCAGAGGGTCCACCGTAGGTGGCACAGTCCACTTTTAAATAAGGGACTCTTCAAAAGGGGTAGCGCCTAGCAATCCCCTTAGGCACCCAAGGGGGGACGCTTAGGGTGTCCCACTCTTTTTTGACCAGGTTGTCAAAAATACGCGGGAAAGGTAAAAACCTTTCCCGCTCTGGAGGGCTTGTGAGTGCCAAACGTAACCTGCACCTCAGTTGCAGTCTCGGCTGCGTCCTCCATTTTTTAGGGTCTCACGCACAGATACAACAAGTGCGTCCGCCAGCGCCTTTTCTTGCACGGTGGCGGGAAACGTGTTCCACAGAGTCCATATCGCACCAGGGGAACCTGCAGAAAAGATTGAAAAAAAACCCCACTGCTTAGAAACGTCCCACTGCGCTATAGCGCCCCCAAGGTCAGGCACAAGGCACTGAAGACCCCCAGCAGAGAGACCCCCCAGAATCACCACCCGCACCAGAAAAGCCCAGGATGTCTGTACAGCATGTGTCTGCAGCGATCTGTGATGAGAAGGAAACCTGAGTGTCAGCACTAGGGTAAAAGGAGGGGCTTCAACGCAGAAAAAACGCCTCCAGGAACTCCAAAAACATGGCTGCCATTGATTTTCAACGGAAATCCACCGCAAAATGGCCGCCGGGCTACACAAACATGGCCACCGATCTTATTAGCACATGGGCTACAAGAAAATGGCGGCCTGCAGAGCTTCTTGGGGCCCCCCTAGCCTCCTGGATGGGATCGACAGGATGGGGGGGCCCTTGTAGTGACAGGCGAGCCCCCCCCGCACGATCGTCCGGTCTCTGGCGGCGCACCCCCGCCCCCACCATCGGCATGACGCCCGGTCCCAAACCCCGGGGTAGCTCCAAGCGCCCCATAGCCCCAGTAAGTGAGGGGAGGACGGGGTTCATGACAGGACAGAGGGGAACCCGGGTGTCCGACCGTCCCAAGGATGTGCCCACGTCCACCCCAAAACCCACCAGAGGGAGGAGGGGGGGGAATAATTACTCACCATACCTGGAACAGGTGGGCGCCATCTCCTGACAGAACCCCTCTCCAAAGAAGTGGGGGGGCTGTCGGCCAATAGGAATGCTGCAACGCAGGCCTAGACCTGGTTGTATGCGACCTGGCAAGACGTTTAACTCGCGGCCGACCTAGCGTGGAGCTGGGGTCTGTGCGCACTCGCTGGCCGGCTGGGGTGACCACTGGATCTATATATCCAGCCCATCACCCAGTCTGGCTAAGTTGATTGTAGCTCGCACAGAAAAAAATCTGGATAAAAAAACTATCTAGAAAGAAAACTTTTGCCAGGACCAGAGAAATCCCACCAAGGAACCAGGTCCTTACTCCTGACTAGGCAGAAAAAAAAAACTGACATCCTATAGCAGAGAGAGGGAGTATACCTCCTGGGAATGCCCATAGACGTAGCCAGAACTTGTTTTCTACCTAGTGTCCTACTCCTGTATGGGGCAGTATAACACTACTGTTAAGAAGAAAAGAGACTGCGTCCGTCAATGAACGATAGAGAAAGAAGGGCATCAACGCCATACAATGTTATCTAGTTTTCCCTTGCCCCTCTTCGGAATCCCACTACAGCCGGTTACTGTCTGATGGCAATGGCCAGGTGCTCTATTGCTAAAGCAAACAGAAGCAGGAATTCTTTCATTCCTGCCTGGTTCCCCTGTATAGTCTAAATGGATGAGAGAGGGTATGAATTCTCAGTCTTGCTGTACGCAAGTCATACAAGAGCCAGATCCATGTAATAAATTTGGGTCCAATCCAGAAAGATGACAGTACCTCCCTTAGATATCCCCATGTTATACTACGGATTACTTTTTTAGAGGCTAAAGATAAGAACGCTCTTTGTCATGTGTTATCTGTCGGTATTTGCATATTCACAAATCTGCTTATATTCGTGGCCGTAGCCCTCAAGGAGATTAAACTGGATTGGCCGGTGTGAATTAATTTAGATATCCGTATATACAGCCAGTCTATTCACTAGGACTATTGCTAGTTCTTTCATGTCTGATGCAAGCAAAAAAATGGGTCGATATGATTGGAGGAGTGAGTTCTTACCCGGTTTTGGCAATACAATGATAGCTTCCTTCACGGAATATGTGAAAATAATTTTGATGTGGCTTCCACAATTTTACTTGTGGTTTCAGAAGCCCATTCTTGTGTTTCATTTACAGATTTCTAAGTTTCCTCTAAAGGCAATCTTTATGCTTAACTTCTGCAACTTTAGCCCTGGCACAGCAAGGCCACATAGTGAAGGCCTCAGGAGCAGGATTGCTGGTAAGTAAAAATTCACTGTGGTGGGAGCTGGTTCTTAATGGGAAAGTGCATTTTCAAGTATGCACAGCCATACATTGACATGAACAAAGGTTAAGGCTATAATAAGAGGGTGGTTTACTATAAAATTGTTACTAAGCAATTAAATAATTTGTCACATACAGAAGCAGATGACGTAAGTGCTAACTTGATGATGTGATTCAATCACTTGGTTAAAAATTATTAAAAGTTTCTTGCAGACAAAAACAGGAAGTGAGAGTTAATCTTTAACAGGTGAGGGGAAATAACCGAATAGGCAGCTGCCAGTGGAACAGGTGTCACCATTGTAAGATTTTCTCTCAGCTTCTACTCTGGTGGTAAAGCATAAAAATTATCGATGTCTCATCACCTTCAGTCTTAGTGACGGGTTAAACTATGTAGCAGGGATGCAGGCAGAAATTCAAGATTGATAGGATCAAACCTTTTGTGTTTTTGTTAGCATCAAATGATTCTGAATGTACAAGCAACAGGGATTGCAATGGTGTGCCAGAGGAACACAGGTGTTGGGTCTGTTTTAAGCTGGCATAGTAGAGAATAGTAAGCCTGGTAACAGATGTGCCCTCGGTGATAGACTCACCCGGGACAGAGGCTTTTGGAGGGGACTGTAAGCTAGCTTCTTGCCTACTGACTATGGGCCCTGGCTTTTAAGGGAACACTACTCTGTGAGGTTTATGCGAGGTTTGGAATAATGTTACTTTGGATTCATGTCCATGTCTCACCAAAACAGACTCTGGGACTCTAGGCCTGGGGTCCCTATTTAGGGCCTAGCTGCCCAATTACCAATAAGGACGGCTCCACACAGTCAGACTCTTAGCAGATGTTCATATCATCAGCTCAACCACCTGTCTTCCACACATTATTAATTGTGCTAACACACCTATTGTCTGCTAGCAAACTATTAGGGGGTGTGTTTACACTTGTAATAACGTGTATTGTACTTTGTTAGATCGATCCCAGACAGTGTGTTGCTGGCACTCTCCTGCTATTGTCTGTTTATTAAGCTATTATGTGTTTTCTGCTAAGCTTGTCTGTCCCATGCTTAATAGTTGTGTCACCTATTGTTTACCTGCTAGCAGTCTGTGCACTCCACCTAGGCTGGTTTAAGTGCCAAGTTATTTAGCATTTTAATTATATTTCTGTATACAGTTACGTTTGCATATTATGTGATCAGCCTCACCTGGTTGTGTAGTATAAATTGTGAGTTTTCAAATAAAAAGTTCCAGTTTTGCAGCTAAACAAATCCGGTCTAGTTCTTGGTTGCAATATGCGGCTATTATATCTGATATCTATGTTCAGACCTTGAGAAAGTGGTGTACTGACGGAAGCACTCAAGCGAAGTGTAAGCTAATTCCATCACACTCTCTATCCTATTTGATTGGGCAGATCATTTTCTGCAAGTTCAGAAAAACGTCAGACATTGCCCATTTTTTAGCATGCAAGTTGCTCAAGGGTAGTCTGGTAAGACTGATCCATAAATTTCAGGAAAACCATCTGCATGTACATAAACAGAAATAGATAAACATCAAGAATCACAGTAGGCAAACCCTCGTACCTGGAGAGATAAGCAGACAATATTTCCTCCCCAGTCTTCTTGCTGCAGAAAATCCTACATAAGGTACCGCAGGCTTCAGCCCGTCCAGCCTCGTAATTATCTGGGATTTCATTGGCATCATAAATGGTGCTTGATCCCATTGTGTCTGTGGACATCTGGGAACCTTTACGGCGAAGCTCAACGGTGGCCTGTGTAGCTATTGCTGCAGAGAGTGAGGAAAGAGTGTTTGATTGGACATAATTAACACACAGAAAAAAACTGGGCTCATGGGAAAGAACGACACAAAGATTTCACAGGACAAAAGGCGATACAGAAATTAGTGCCAGCAACAAACTACTCTCTAGTCAGCATTAAAATAGTGATCTACTGTACAAAAAACATATACCAGATCGTTTACCAATTCAGTAACTTTACCCTAAACATGGTTATGTTATTTTAAAGGGAAAAAGTATTCTACATAGTCACATATGCCTGATCAAATAATGTATAATATGTAGTATATTGAATTCATGTGTTATATGCAGTTCGTGTTGGTACTCAGCCAGTATGTATAGAATTAAAGGTGAACGGTATATGTAGACTGTTTAAACAGTAGTTCACAAATCGGGCCTAGCTACAGAAATAAGACAACTTAACAGGCGACAAAGTTTGTACCTGCACTCCTAACCTAAAAATCTTTTTTTTACTATTGCAAGACAATGCTGTTAAAAGAGCCCTCTAGGGGCAGCAATCAATCTGTGGGTGACAGTTAGGGGAGGCTGCCAATTTAAAAGCGACAGCTAGGGGCAGCTGCTAATCTATGGACAATATCTAGGGCAAACTGCCAACTTTCAGCAGCAGCCACCAATCTAGAAATGACAGCTAGGGAAATCCATGGAAAGCGGTCAATCTATGGATGAGAGTTAGTGGAAATCTGCAGCCTACAAGTGGCAACTAGGGAAAGCCACCTATCTACGGGCAACAGCTAGGAAAAGCTGCCGATTGAGGGGCAATTGCTAACAGACTTATAGTCGGAGAATGGGGGAAGCCACCAATCTACAAACAACAGCAATTGGCAGCTGGCAATCTGCACAAGACAGCTAGAAGCAGCTGGCAATCTGCAAGAGATAGATAGGGGAAACCAACAACCACAGGGTGGCAGCTGGGGGCAATTCACAGGTGACAAGGAACCAATATATTAGGTGCCTAGGAACAGATGCCAATTTACAAGAGATGCTTAGGGCAACTGCTAATTAATGGCTAGTTTATGGGAGACTGCAAAAGGCACTGGCGAAGCTAAGGGAGACAGCCTCAAATTGGTGTAAGTAGGAGACTTCTGTTGTGTTAGAAGTTACTTCACATGAGTGAACAGTATGTGTCCATGCATGCAGTACATGCAAAGAAAGAATCAAGCCCAAATTTTAAAGTGCCTTTCGCAATGATGTACCACCACCTGAGCTGAGGTCTGATTCATCTAGCTTGTTCTGCCAGAACCTCACTCCACATTGCAAAGACCCATAAGAACAAGCCCAAGAACTCTCCCTGGTGTGCAGGGCGTGTTTTAAGCCTGGTACACACTAGAACCCGCTGGGTTAAACGAAAAAGAAAAACTGAAGGATCACCGCACTAACACAACTGATGTTAGTGTGGCAATCTTCCCACGGTGCCTTTGTGCTTTGACAGAGGGACTCCCCCTGCCAGAACACACTGATCAGTGTTGGCAGCCAACTTTTAAAGATCAAAGGCTCTTAAGTTCAGCTGGTTTCTAAGGCCAAGTTCACAAGTCTCTAAAACGTGATACGTGTTGGATCACTTTTTCGAGGGCAGACAAGTAGCTGTCTCCAGGCATTCAGGAGGCGATTCTGTCACCTCCTGAATGCTTCTGCCATACAGAGTTTTTGAATGGAACACACCACAACAGCAAGTCAAGCGTTTTGCTCGTAGTTGTGGCATGGTCCAATTGACTTAAAAAGGTGAGTTTGACAGGTGGTGCCACCTGTCAATTGGACAACTTTAGTCAGAAAATTAAGTCCTGATAGATCTCTACAGGCTGAACTCTTTTGCAGGTATAGCTACGGTATGTAAAACAATAAAAATAAGTGCCTATGCCAGAGATTCTCATCCTTTTTTACCTTGGAAGAAACCTTGGCAAAAAGTTTGAGATCTCAGGGAACCCACTGAAATAATGTTCACATCTACAACTCATTGAACAATGGTGTGATCAGCGAATTGTTGATAGAACAATTATTTTTAAAAATAACAATAAATAACAAAATCAATATTAAAACATACCTGTTTTTTTGCGAAAGTTGTGCTTGCTTTGTTCCTGCACAGATGCTCAATTCTGGGTCACTTGAGAAAAGCCGTGTATAGGGGGGCAGCAGGGTAAAGCACAGAGGGTCAAGAGGGCACACTACATGGGGGGCAGCAGGGAACCGCAGAACCCCGGTTGAGAAATCCTTGCCAATATAGTTTAAAATCCAGTCCCCCTCTGCTCTGCACATGCTCAGTTGCTTTCTATCCTCAGCATTGAGCCTTAAATCAGAGCCACTAGAGGCCGATCTAACAGCTTTAGGATTTACTGTTGTTGAATGGGAAAGAAAGCAACAGGAATGACAGACTGTGCTGAGGGAACACAGATAAGAGAGGCAGAAATAAAAAGAACAGCAGGCGACAGGACAAACTCTGCTGGCAGGGAGACACAAAAAAAGAGTCAAAAGGAAGCCTTGTACATACAGGCTGAAAATCATCTGAAATTACTGCTGAACCCGTCCAACTTTCAGCCTGTGTGTAAAGTGGTCTGTTCTACAGAAGCCAGTCTCACTATCAGCTTCTGTCGAACAGGCATGCTGGAAAACCAGTATCCGATCAGTGCTGGAAGCCAAAGGCTTCCAGCGCTGATCAGTATGTTCTGGTAAGGGGGCAGTACCCGTCAGAATACCCTAGCACAGCAGGGGATATCACCACACTAACATCGCTTGTGTTAGTTTGGCAATATATCACTTTTTTTTATTTTTTATTTAGTTCAGCCCACTGGATTGAATGAAAAAAAAAAAACTTCTAGTGTGTACCCAGCTTAACAAAAATAGTGTCTTCTCTTATCTCACCGATAATCTTTCCTTTCTCCCTGGAAGCCTGTGAACTTCAGCACTAAAAGTTGGCCAGTTCAGCAGGGACCAGCCGAATTTCGATCCATGTATGGGCACCCTTACTGTACACAACTCGATCAATCTACTTGTGTACAACCAGCCAGTTTGTTTTTTCCCCAAACGGTTACGTTAATCCTTGTGTTCTGCTGGTAGGGAAGGTTCCCTGCTGGCTGAACACAATAGCAATGCAGCAGGGATTCCCCCATCAACAGACTATCTTGATGGGGAAATCAAGCAATTTTCTTTCCTTCCACCAGTGGTTGAAGAAAATTGCATAATTACTCTAAGAGCCCATTAACAATAGTACGACTTGTCAGGCGACTTAGTCAGCCTGACAAGTCGTGCACCGTCGCGGTCCTTTGTGTGGTACAGGAATGGTTCTAATAGGAGCGACACAAGTCGCTGCGACTTAGAAAAAGGTTCCTGTACTACTTCGGGGCGACCTGGAGCGACTTGCTTAGACATTTATTTTATGAAGTCCGTGCAAGTCGTGCCGAAGTCACGGTGCACGGGACTTCACAGGTCTCCCCCGAAGTCGTGCCGATTCAGTGTGAACCGGCACCAAGCCTTACTCACTAATTGAGGCAGGACAAACAATCAAGCCTGGAAATGTACAGATTTTAATTGAAGTGACAGTTTTTGAGACCGGGGGGGTTCCAATAAGGAAGTGACTGCTCTGGGCTTCAAGAAAATGGCAGCCTCCAGCAAAAACAAGAGCAAAGCTGGAGGCAATTTACAGAACACACTCATTTTCTTAGCATTGTTTATAATGTGAAATGTATGTCCTTTTATTAAAGAACATTAACGGTTATCAAACTGTTATGGGTAAAGTTCTGCTTTAAGATTTCCGCTCACACGGCAAAAAAAAAAAACTGAGATCTGAGTGTCTCTATTATGAAGACAACCTTCTTCACATTGACTAGAACTACGGAGGTGAATGAGGGCTTGTTTTAGGCTTTATGCACACAACCAGATAGAAATACGGCAACTAGTTTGCAGAATATTGTTGGCAGTAGCTGGCAGTAAGATACTGCATAAAAAGTAGTACTGTACACATGCAACGTATCAGCAACATGTATACAGCGCTACAGAGTAAATGGCTTATGTTTGCCGTCATCACTGCTCAGGGCTGTCAGCGTACGTCTGAGGCACCTAGGTCACAGATTACACATTACTAAAAGAAGAAAGCCACATATCATCCTTCTGTTGCTAGAACAGAGGTGGCTTCTTCTGCCTATTCCACATCTCTTACTGTGAAGAAACCTTTCCGTATTTGGAGATTAACTCAACACCAAGTTCACTGTATTGGCCACTTATGTATTTAACATTATCATATCCCCGCTTAATCTCCTAACTTAGCTCCTTTAATCCTTCCTCATAGCTGAGCTCCTCTGTGCCTCTTATCAGTTTGGTTGCCCTTTGCTGCACTTTCTCCAGTTCCCCGATATCCTTTTTGTGAACTGGTGTCTAAAACTGAATTTCATATGAGGACTTACTAATGATTTGTACAGGGGAAAAATTATATCTTTCTCTCTGCAGTCCAAGTAACTCCTAATACAAACTTGCTTTGGAAACCACAGCTTGAAATTGCATGCTATAATTAAGCTTATGATCTACCAGAACACCCAGATCCGTCTCCACCATTGACTTTCCCAGCTGTTCTCCTCCCAGTACATATGATGCATGCATATTTTTACCCCCAAAGTGCATAACTTTACATTTATCAACATTAAACCTCATTTGCCACATTGTTGCCCAATTAAGCAATGCATTGAGGTCGGCTTGTTAGTTGGAAACATTCTGTAAGGATGTTATTCCACCGCAAAGCTTGGTGTTATCGGCAAACACTGAAATGGTACTTTAAATCCCAGCCCCTATATCACTTATAAAGAACATTAAAATGTAAGGGTCCCAAAACCGAACCTTGGGGTACACCACCGATAACCTAAACCATTTAGAGGACGAATCATTAACTACTACTCTGAATTCCAGCCAGTTTTCTATCCATTTACAAACTGATTTTTCCAAACCTGTATTTACCTTACACATTAGCCGTGTGTGGGGAACCATGTCAAACACTTTTGCACAAAGTATACAAGGTCCACAGCCACTCCTTTTCTAAGGTTTTAGTTACCTCCACATAAATAAATCAGCTGTGTTTGACAACTTCTGTCATTAATCCATGCTGGCTAGGCTATTGCTTTATAAGCCAAAACTCAACTATGTGGTCTTTTACTAAACTCTCCAGTATCTTCCCAACTACAGAAGTTAAACTAACAGGTCTATAGATAATTTTGTAAAGACTTTGACGCTTTTTTAAATATGGGCACCACATTGGCCTTATGCCAATCCAGTGTTCCTATGCCAGTCATTAAAGACTTCCCAAAAATGACAGAGCTCAATACTTTAATAACCCGCGGATGTATGCTGTCTGGTCTAGATGCCTTATTTACCTTTATTCTGTCTAAATATTTCTGCACCATATCAATTTTTAGCCATATCGGTTCATTTGGGGCTATGTCAATACCACCTCCATTACAGACATGAGCTCCCTATGCTCTTTTGTACATACAGGGCTGAAGAATGTATTTAGATTAGATAGGCCTACATGCTCAGGCCCGACCTGTCTCCCGCTTTCTGCACTGCCCCTCCAGCACTCACTGGAGCACTGGGCTGTGGAGATCGCTAATAGTCTGAGGCAGATGCTGGTCCAGGGCTTGAACCGACTTTGCTTGGCAGACTTCTGACATTGGTGAACAAACACTTTAATTCATTGTCACCTTTTGCACATGTATTTTGCATATTGTTTTTGCAGTACAAATAGTACCATTTCCAGTGGTTGCTTGTAACATGGGAACCTTCTTATCACCCGCCATAGCCCTCCCCCCATTCCACCCTCCATTAGGGACTGACCCGTCTGCCCTATTATAATCTAATTCACCCTCCACCCTCAATTCTAATTTAAATACTCTTCCAGCCTTCCTAAAAACTTCTCCCCCAGCACAGCAGACCCCCTTCCAAGTAGAGGCAAACCATATTTAGCATATAGGTTGTACCCCAAGGAAAAGTCAGCCGAGTGCTCTAGAAACCCAAATCCTTCCCTCTTATGCCAGGTCTTTAGCCATGCATTCAATTCTCTAAGCTCCCTCTGACTTTCCTGTGTTGCGCATGGCACAGAAAATATTTCAGAGACTTGGAGGTCCTTCCTCTTACATTGGCAACATGCAAAGGGCAGGGCTAGAGAGTACAAGAGCAGGGCTCTGTGTTCTTTAACACTACAGGTTCTTTTTAAAAGGTATTGTGCACTTTCCAATGTTTTTGTAGTTTAAACTAGGTATTAGTGTCATTTTGTTTGCCTTACCTTGTAATGGGCTCACATGTTGTGGCTGCAATTTGTAGTGTCATAGTTGATTTATTCTCCCATATCAATGTATTCATTCACCTAGCTTGTCCCTAGGAACTGGCAACTTATTGTTCCGTGTTATACAGCATCCAGTGCATGTCTAGGCATTGCCTTTGTACTGCATCACAAATCTGGGAGTGCTAATGTGATGAAATATCTCTTCTAGCATGATGATCTCTCTATGAATGCTCTGCATGTTTGTGGCTGTGTCAGATCTAATCACTGTACCAAACAAGACTGAGACCCAAGGATTGTGGGATATATAATTTCCTCACAGGACGTGTAGGTTCTTAAACTACAAAGGTCATGCATTGATCCATGAACCATGTAAGAACACATAATCTGCTGACACAGGAATGGGGAGCATTACTCCACTACAGGCTGTGAGAACAGGCATGACACCATGAAACTTCATGATTAATGCACATCTTATAGAGGTGGAAAAACACAAGGTGCAGATAGGAAGGCTTAGAATGCCTATAAAAATGCTTGTTGGCTCATACCCTAAACTTTCTGGGTCCTGAATTCTAAATAAACCCCCCCCCCCACCCCCCCTTAGAAAATATTCTAAACTGTGCCCTACACAGTTTTAAATTTTGCTACAGAAGTTGTACAAAGCACAGTAAAATTAAGCTTGCATTTAAAGCTCACTAGCAAGTTTTTATCATTGTGATTGTATTGTAGTTACAGACTGTATTATACTTTGGTATCAATTGCACTCCGATTACAAGACCATCTAAAAGGCTCAATAAATATTTAAATATATACAAAGGACTAAAAGCAATACATATATAAAAACACAAGCACTGCAGGCTGAACGTAAAGTATGGAAAGATTACATGCATAAAGCATCTGATGTGACCTTAAAATCGAGCAAGATAACATGCATACAGATTAGTACTTTTTGTACAGAGATCATTTATGCAGCAATCTTCCTGTCCTGCAGTTTTTTTGGCAAATCACCCAGGACAAAAAAAAAACAAAAACCTGTAGCTCATGCACAGAGACCACAGAAGGGAATCATCAGAAACAGGAAGTTGTTAGAAACAAAACAGACTGCAAGAAAATAATATTCTTCCCTGCGGTTGATCATTTGATAAAGTAGAATCTAATGATTGCTGCTTTATCACTTGCCAGCTCACGGTCAGGATTATTAGAAATACAGGTCAGCATCGCTCAATCACAGCAAACTGGTAAGAGCTGTCTGACTGACAAAATAATATGGAATCAATCAGGTAGAGCCTCAGCACTACACGTTAGTAAATTCGGTTGACTAGACTGATCACAATCTGACTGTGTGACCTGTAGTGAAAGAACATGGGAGGAAGTCATTGCTGACCAGTTCTGAAAATTCTCGTTAAGTGGGGTATACGCACTAGTAGAAAATCTGCCGAAAAAATTCTCGTCCGAGGTAAAATCGTACGGTTTTCGCCTAGTGTGTACACAACTTTCAGCAGCCGATGCCGACATTTTCAGCGAAAAAAAACAGAGGGACAAACACCAAAATTTTTATCGTCTGTCCCCAGACAACCAAGTTTCGTTTAACGTGTATGCAGTATGTCCGCAAAAAATTGGATATGAAAGCCCGCGCATCATCTGAAGTTGCTGACGACCAGGAAGTCTAGGAACAAACGTGCCAAAGAAAAAAAAAAAAATCGGACGAGAAACTAAAAACGGTTATGACCGCTGAGCATGAGAGAGAAAAATCGGAGGATATTTTGTCCGATTTTGGTCAAGTGTGTACGAGCCTTTACCTGGCTGTCATGCTGTTTCAATAGCTTTAGTGCCTTCTGAGTCTCCAATCTAAATTCATGCAGATCAAGAGTTTGGATTTCACTCATTGTCTGTTTTTGAGGTGGGCCTGATCGGAGCTTCCATTTTCATCTATGGGCAGTTGGACGTTAACATACCAGCTGTCAGTTTACACCTGGCTACTTCCAATCTGAGCTGGCAAAAACAAACAACGGTAGGGGGATCCCTTCCTCTCTAGCTGGCTAGATCGAAAATAAGTCGAGTGTAAACAGACAGTCGGTCCATGTACGTCTGACTGCCCATAGAGCTGAGTGGGCTGTGTCAATGTCCCCTATGAATAAGTTGAGCGGACAAGGACCTGGATCTGTCTACTGATCCCTGCGGAGCAAAACTGGATCCGGCCCATGTGAAAGGGGCCCAAGGGTTCATATCAATGGGTGTAATTTTAGTGCAAGTTATCTATAGGTTCATTGACTTAATGTTTTCTTTAAATATCAGTATAGATGTGGACGATTGAATGCTGCATGTGAGCAGTCTTTCCTTTTCAGTTTTTCAGATGCTGGATGTTCTATTTACGTGTGTTTTAGGTAACTCATATGGATGTCAAAGCAGAGGATATACTGCTGCTCAGTCATAATGGGGTTAATTTACTAAAACTGGAGAGTGCAAAATTTGGTGCAACTCTGCATAGAAACCAATCAGCTTCTAGTTTTTTTCTTTTTTGTAAAAGCTGAAGTTAGAGGCTGATTAGCTACCATGCAAAGCTGCACCAGATTTTGTACTCTCCAGCTTTAGTAATTCAACCCCACTCTGTCTGGCAACTTTTACATAGGGGCTGGTTTTAAAGTAGTAGAGTAGGAAATCTATAATCACCTGACTGGTTATGCAAGTGGAAAGAGCCACATTATCTCTGCACGGAGCTTTGCTTCTAGCAAATTAAAGGAGAAGAGTTATCCAAGGAAGCACAGGACTAGCAGGTTAAGTGCAGAGGGGCACACACAAGGGCCTCGGATAATAATTTTACTGCTAGCACAATCTTCTTCTAGTCGTAAACGAATGCAAGCAGAGCCCAGTTGCTGTAGTGCCATGAAAACATGCATTTGTATTAAAAGCATGTGTTGTGTTTTCCAGAAGGAGGTCAGCAATGGCGCCTGCCATAAAAGTTGCCTAACAGTGACAGCTCCGTACAGGCAATACATTAGATGCTTTTCGCTTCTGAACAGAAGACTGAAGGATCTGCTCACAGGAAGAGTCTTAAAATCGGTCTCTTAAAATGATCAAGAGCTAAAACATAATCGAGGCTGAAGCTGAAAAACTTCCAGCAACTGTGTGACTTCTGACAGTTGTTGCCTGTGCTCACAGCAGGAGTTTACTTCACCAATTAGCATGAACCCAGTGGTTGGGTGCTATTGAACAGTTGCCGAGCGCTTGTTTTCAAAGACTGTCTGCATGACCCCAAAATGGGGACCACAGACTGCTTTTACGGAATTGTTTTGGGCAGCCAATGAACCCTATTTGTCCAAATGCTCTTGGAAATCTTACCATTACATTAATATGAGATTGCAGGACATCAGATTCCAAAGCCATGGACATTAATATAGAGTTGGGCCCCTTCCTTGCAGCTAAAGGGCATCCACTCTTTTCCACTAGAAATGAAAGCATATCAGTCGGAATTTGTGACAAGTCAAAAGAAAATTTCCGTGGTTAGGCTCTGATGCTGGATAAGAAAACCTCGCTATCAATCTGCATTCCAGTTCATCCTAATTGTGTTAAATAGGTTTGAGGGCAGGGCTGTGCAGGCCACTGGAAATCCTCCACACCAAACTCATTAAACCGTGTCATTATGAAGTTGGCTCTGTGCACAAGGGCAAAGAAAGCTGGATCAGACCCTTCCCTAAACTGTTTTAAAAAAAAGTTTAGAAGCGCACATTTTCTAAAATGACTTAAAAGTAATTTTTTCTTCTTTAAAGTGGTTCTAAAGCCTAATTTTTTTTTTTTATTTTTACCTTAATGCATTCTATTCTATGCTTTAGGGTAAAAAAACCTTCTGTGTCACAGAATGCCCCCCCCAGACTCCTCTTATACATACTTGAGCCCATTCTCAATCCAGCACTGTGCATCAGAGCAGCGTCTCTCTTCGCTCTGTCCCTCCTAACTGGGCAGATTAATAGCAGCAGGAGACATTGGCTTTCGCTGCTGTCAATCAAATCCTATGACAAAAGAGCAGGGACAAGGGCCAAGCTGCCCTTCTCTGTATCAATGGCTCCTGCTGCTATCAGCAGACCAGGAAGAGGGGAAAGATAACCTGAAGGTGGGGAAAAGTGCTGGATCCATAAAGGAGTCAGACAGGTGAAAGGGAAGGGGGTAACAAGCAGTGAAGAGAATGCATTAAGGCAAAAAAAAAAAAAACCTTTAGTGTTTAGAGTCACTTTAACTGTAACCTTCCTCTGAACTCAGTAATTTAGAGGGGTGTCCACATAATTTTGACTATATAGTGTGCCATATCCAACGCCAAACTTATAGGACAGGTGTGCATCAAAAAACAGGACACAACACATTAGCAAAGTTTTAAAAAAAAGTCAGACCAAAAATAAACTGCACATTTATTTTTGCCACAACTATTCACCTGCAAAAAATATAAAGTTGACAATAGCAACTCTAGCCAAGTTTTCTGTAAAAAAACAAAAATCTTTATGCCTTTTTTCCCATGAGCCTCTGCTTTGGATGCAGGTTATGCCAACATACTACACCAAGATATCTATTGAAATAAAATGAACTACATGCACATAGATCAAACAGTACATCCAAATAGAAGATAAAAATAACTAAAAAGAATGAAAACGAAAAAAAAAAAAAAAAAAGAACCATGGTTAGTGCAAATTCCTCAAATTCATGACATGAAACAAATGGGGAAGATTGGAAACAGACTGGTTTTGTCTCTGTACCAATACTCATTCCCATTCAGGCTGACGGGACTCAAGGAATGAAATGATTTGTTTTTTTGTTTTTTTACCCCACAGAGCAACAGAGAAGGATGGATACTCAGCAAAATAAAAGTGAAAATAAAAACTGGGGAGTAAAAATAAAAGCAACAAGACCACGACAATGTTAGGAAGAAAGCGAGCGGTTATCGGGACATTAAAAATAATAAATAGAGAATAAAGATGATTGCAATTGAGGATAAGCTACAGATTCCTACTTACAAGATTTATAAGAAAGGAGAATTTGGATAAAAGATGCTGCAAGATAACAGAAATAAAATGGAAAGAAATCAAAAGGACAGAAGTAGTTACAAGAAAGTACTTTAAATTATGGTGTAAAGTTCAATTTAAATAAGGAACGCTTACTCTCATTTTTCCTTTAAAAGAATAAAAGAAAAAAAAAAAAGAAAAAGAAAAAAAAAAAAAAGAAAAATAATAATGATTGGGGTAGGGGGGGTGACAGTGACATGTGAGTTTGGGAAACACTAGGCACAACAATGGAAAATAAATCCACAAAAATGGAGGATGGCATCTACCTAATGGGTTATAACTGGTCTAATGAAATGAATTGGTCGCTTCCCAGCCATATCCATACCTGGTTGTCGACAAGCCAAGAAAATTCAGAGCAGAAAGACCATAACATGGAACAAAACCTAAAATATCTTCAGATGCTTTAAAGGACAACTGTCTGTATACACTAAACTCCTCTGACCCACACTCACTTCTTCTAAGCAAATCCTACCCTTATGCCTCGTACACACGCGTCGATAGTTGGCCGTGAATTTTTGGCCAACGTCCGATTGGCCGATTTTCGGCTTGTTAGTATGATGCTTTCGACAACCGACTCCGACTTTTCGGCCGAATAAAATCTGGTGTGCAGGCTATAAAATTTTTGTTGGCTGACAACACAAAGGCCGATTTTTCGTCAGTCAGTACAGATTTCGGCAGACAAAAATCTGATGAGCAAGACTGGGCATGCTCAGAGAAGAAAAAACACACGGAAAGTAAACCAGCACATGACATCACTTCTGAAGTAGATTTTTGTTGGCCGAAAAAATTCGTAAGCAGTCTAGGCACATTCCAACCAACAAAACACCACTCTGGACAAAAGACGGCCGATCGGTTGGCCGATAATCGTTGCGTGTGCACGAGGCATAACAACCTCCCACACACAGCTTATCTCTATAGCAGACACACAGCCTGGAGCACTGTTCGCTTCAATTTGGGCAGAAATCCTCTTTGGCAGCAGGTTAGCCTTTGCCATGAGACCTCAGACTTGTATAGGGTCATCCAGACACTGGAGCTGCATCCAGTGATGACCCCCCCATAGAAGTCTGCAAGATCACAGTGTATGTACCAGACCAGCCCCAGAGAGGATGTTTGCCCAAGATGGAGTACACAGCACTGCAGAATGTGGCTCTGCTACAGAGGTAAGTAAAGTACCTGGGGTGGGTTTTTAGCATAGATTTGTTTTAAAATTATGTGGGTTAGGGAAATTTAGTGCATAAAATACAGTTGTCCTTTAAACCTATGAATTATTCTTCATCTGGCCTGCGGCCAGTTTTTAGTGTTTATTATTGAAATTGGGGATTGATAATTGTCCAGGGCCCTAGGACACGTAGAGCTAGCCAATTTTAGTTGCAAAGTACTAATATGCAGGTTGCAGCTGCTGTAAGATCCAAAAAAAAGTTAAGACAATATAAATTTTAATCAGACCGTGTAGGAAGTGATTAATTCTTAGTGGCTGCTGGGGAAACGGGGTGTTTAAAAGAACTGTGCATAAGGCTTTAGTTGTGAGAAGGGAGGTCTTAAAGTGGTGTTCCACCCCCCTTCTTCAAAATTCAAAAGTCAGCAGCTACACATACAGCAGCTGCTGGCTTTTAATATTAGGACACTTACCTGTCCTGGAATCAAGCGATGTTGGCACCCCAACCGATGTTTCCATCTGCTGTCGGGTGCTGTGGCCACCTTTTCCGATAAGGTAACCCCCTACTGCACATTCTTACTGGCTGGCAGCAAGGGGAAGGAGGAGGGGGGCCGAACTGGTGACGTACCTCACTGCGGCGAGGTCCAACATAAGTGGGGACAGGGTACATGTCAAAAACATTTGGCACCTCTTTTTGGGGGGGGGGGGGGGGGGGGGGATTCAGATAAGCGGAGGTTCCACTTTTGGGTGGAACTTCGCTTTAAGAGAACCATTTTATATTGGGTTTGTATGGTTGGCGGGGGGGCAGTGTAAAGAAGCTGTTTTATTCTGCTGTTGGGTTGGTGTGAACTGCATATCAATGCTGCATTTTTTCTGGCACTCAACTTTTTGGAATAGACTCATAGATTTTAGGAAGATTGGTCGAAAGCCTGCAGTGAGGTTTTTACTAATGGATTCAACCAATTGTAAAGGACAAAGTAATCTATGTATAATACGACAACCTACTGAATTCAGTTTAAAAATGAACCACCCTTTTACCTGTATAATAGTACATTTGGTGGAACTAATCCATCACCTGACTAACACTATCATAATTAAAAGGTAAAAAAGTGTGACTAACTTCCCTAACCGCTTCCTCGGCAGTAATGCATTAGAAGTGTTTTTTCATCACAGAGACATTATAAACTGATATCAAGGTGGATGCATGTATTTGAGCAAGGTATGAATACATATATTTTAGGTAATAGTGCATGGATATAACTTAGAAGAGCAACACATGATTCATTTCATCTATGCAGGTAGGATGAATAAAATCACAGATGCATCTACGTCCATCCCTCCCTCACCTGCTCACTAGCAGTTTAATCTGCAGGCAGGAAGTATGGTAAATTCTAAAAAGGAGACAATGGCCAAAAAGGTACCAAAGGCTGGCATACCTGTCATACTACTGTCCCGATTGACCCCATTCTGCAGCTTGCATTGAACCAAGGCAGCATCAAACAGCCAGGAGGCAAACAGGTTCAAGATACTGTTGACTTTGGGCCTTGTCGGAGCTGGCAAGGGACGTGGCTCAGAGTTTGTTTGGTTTGGGCTGGACAACGGGGATGTGGAAGACGGCTGCTGTTGAACCTTTGTGCTGTGCGTTGTGTTTACCTGGAATAATCAAAAAAATAAGAAAAATTGTAAAGAACTGTCACCCACACAGAAAAATCACTGAAAAAAAAAAAAAAAAAAAAAAACCACTATATATATATATATATATATATATATATATATATATATATATATATATATATATATATATATATACACATATATACACACACACACACACACACACACACACAATACATAAATACATACACACACACACAATACATACATACATACACACACAACCATTAAAATTTTTGGGGTCACCCAGACAATTTCATGTTTTCCATGAAAACGCACACTTTTATTCATCAAATGAGTTGCAAAATGAATAGAAAATATAGTCAAGAAATTGCGAGGTTAGAAATGATTTTTATTTGAAATAATAATTTTGTCCTTCAAACTTTGCTTTCATCAAAGAATTCTCCATTTGCAGCAATTACAGCCTTGCATACCTTTGGCATTCTAGATGTCAATTTGTTGAGGTAATCTGAAGAAATTTCACCCCATGCTTCCTGAAGTACCTCCCACAAGTTTGATTGGCTTGATGGGCACTTCTTACATTCCATAGCTGCTCCCACAACAGCTCAATAGGGTTGAGATCTGGTGACTGCGCTGGCCACTCCATTACAGACAGAATACCAGCTGACTGCTTCTTCCCTATATAGTTCTTGCATAGTTTGGAGGTGTGCTTTGGGTCATTGTCCTGTTGTAGGAGGAAATTGGCTCCAATCAAGCGCTGTCCACAGGGTATGGCATGGCGTTGCAAAATGGAGCGATAGCCTTCCTTATTCAAAATCCCTTTTACCTTGTACAAATCTCTCACTTTACCAGCACCAAAGCAAGCAGCCCCAGACCATCACATTACCTCCACCATGCTTGACAGATGGCGTCAGGCACTCCTCCAGCATCTGATCACTTTTTCTGTATCTCACAAATGTTCTTCCGTGTGATCCAAACACCTCAAACTTAGATTCGTCTGTCCATGACACTTTTTCCCAATCTTCCTCTGTCCAATTTCTGTTCTTTTGCCCATCCTAATCTTTTCCTTTTATTGCCCAGTCTAAGATATGGCTTTTTCTTTGCCACTCTGCCTAGAAGGACAGCATCCCGGAGTCACCTCTTCACTGTGGACTTTGAGACTGGCGTTTTGCGGGTACCATTTAATGAAGCTGCCAGTTGAGGACCTCACAGTGTCTATTTCTTAAACTTAAGACTTGTTTACTTGTCCTCATGCTTAGTTGTGCACCAGAGTCTCCCACTTCTTTTTCTATTCTGGTTAGAGCCCATATGTGCTGTTCTCTGAAGGGAGTAGTACACACCGTTGTAGGAAATTTTCATTGTCTTGGCAATTTCTCGCATGGAATAGAATAGCCTTCATTTCTCAGAAAAAGAATAGTTCTCTTTTTCTGGCCATTTTGAGAGTATAAATCGAACCCACAAATGCTGATGCTTCAGATACTCAGCTCAATGGAAGGCCAGTTTTATAGCTTCTCTAATCGGCACAACAGTTTTCAGCTGTGCCAACATAAACTGCACAAGGGTTTTGTGATCATCAATTAGCTTTTTAACACAATTAGCTAAACACAATGTACCATTAGAACACAGGAGTGATGGTTGCTGGAAATGGTCCTCTGTACACCCAAGTAGATATTCCATTAAAAATCAGCCGTTTCCAGCTAGAATAGTCATTTACCACATTAACAATGTCTAGACTGTATTTTTGATTAAATGATTAAATTTAATATCTTCATTGAAAACAACAGTGCTTTTCTGTCAAAAATAAGGACATTTCTAAGTGACCCCAAACTTTTGAACGGTAGTATATATATATATATATATATATATATATATATATATATATATACACACACACACACACACACACACACACACACACACACACACACACACACACACACACAGTATCTCAAAAAAACTGAATTTTTGTAAAATCTTACCTGTAAAATTCCTTTCTCCGAGTCCTCCGACAGTCGCCACCTCCTCTAAGTCATCACTGTTGGGTATGGTCTTCCCATCCGCAGGAATAGCTAGGCATATAGACTTAGTCCAAAGACAAAAGGCATTAGCATATACACACCCATGGGGGCTGTCCCATCTGGTCAATACCCCCCCTGCATCACCACTCCCAACTCAGTTTGGTAGCATAGCCGTAGGTAATAAAAACCCCAAAAGAGGGGCGGGGGCAGCGACTGTCAGAGGACTCAGAGAAAGGAATTTTACAGGTAAGATTTTACAAAAATTCAGTTTTCTCTTACGTCCTCCGACAGTCGCCGCCTCCTCTAAGTCATCACTGTTGGGATGTCCCAAAGCAGTATAGACATGAGGGGTGGGAGACGCAACCGTAGAAGAGGCAACGCAGTACCCACATCAGAGAAAGGAATCTTACATGCACCGTAAGAGAACCAACTGGGCAACAGAAAAAAACAATGCTCAACAGGAGCAACAGCCCAGGAAAGCAAATGCCAACAGCCAGGGACCCAGAAAAAAATTCAAGGGTCCATCATGGCACTGCCGCACTGAGAAAACTTTGCGGCCAAAAGAAGCATCAGCTGATGCCAGAACATCTACTTTGTAGAATTTGGAAAAGGTGTGCACCGACGACCAAGTCGCCGCCTTGCACACCTGGGCCACCGAGGCCCGATGCCAATAGGCACAGGATGCACTCAAAGACATGGTAGAGTGCGCCTTAACAGGGAAGGGCGGAACCCTTTCCTTCAAGGCGTAAGCCTGCTCAATGGTCTGTCTGATCCATTTGGCAATAGTTGCTGCGGACGCAGCCATGCCCTTCCGAGATCCCTCAGGAAGGACAAAGAGGGAATCCCTCTTCCGAAAGGATTCCGTAGACGACAGGTAAACCCTGATCACCCTGACAACATCCAAGGAATGCAAGGCAATCTCCTTTGGATGTTTAGGCTTCGTACAAAGCGAAGGCAGGACAATGTCCTCATTAAGGTGAAATTCAGAGATCACCTTGGGAAGGAAGGATGGGGGTGGTCTCAAAACCACCTTATCCTTGTGAATTATCAAGTAAGGGGAGCGGCAAGACAACGCCGCCAGCTCCGACACTCTGCGAGCCGAAGTGATCGCCACCAGAAAAGCAACCTTTTTCGACAGCAGAGGCAACGATATCTCCCTGATGTTTTCAAAGGGAGCACGCTGTAACGCGGACAGAACCAAGTTCAAGTCCCATGGAGGTAAAGGCTCCTTCCTGGGAGGAGCCAAATGTCGCACACCTTGAATGAAGGTGCGCACCAAGGAATGAGACGCCACAGGGCGTTGGAAAAGGACAGCCAGTGCAGACACCTGGCCCTTTATCGTGGCCAGCGCCAGGCGCTGATCCACTCCAGACTGAAGGAAAGCCAAGATTCTCGACACCGAGTAAGAACGAGGGGAGAACCCCCTGGACTCACACCAGGCGAAATAGGCTTTCCAGGTACGGTAATAGATCTTACCAGAGGAGGATTTCCTAGCCTTGATTAGGGTAGGGATAACCTCAGGGGATAGACCCTTGTCCTTCAAGACATGGGTCTCAACAGCCAGGCCGTTAAAGCCAGCGACTGTAAAGCAGGATGGAAGATCGGACCTTGAGACAGGAGATCTTCCCGCAGAGGCAGACACCACGGAGGCGCCAATGCCAGGTGAACAACGTCGGCGTACCAGGACCGGCGAGGCCAGTCCGGCGCCACCAGAATCACCATGTGCGGTCCCGAGACCAATCTGCGAAGGAACCGGGATAGTAACTGAATCGGAGGAAAGGCGTACATCAGACGATACTGATGCCAAGGGGCCACCAACGCATCCGAGGCGTCCGCCCACGGATCGCGCGTTCTTGCCACAAAACTTTCCACCTTTCGATTTAGCCATGATGCGAACAGATCCACGTCTGGGGATCCCCACCTTGCACACAGCATCTGAAAGACCTCCGGGTGTAGGGACCATTCCCCCTGGTCCAGGGTCTGGCGGCTCAGATAGTCGGCCTGCCAATTTTCCACACCCGGAATATGAACTGCTGAGATCGCCGGGACATGAATCTCGGCCCAAGACAGAATGTCGGTCACCTCCCGGGCCGCTCGAGCACTCCTGGTGCCCCCCTGGTGGTTGATGTAAGCCACCGCGGTAGCATTGTCCGTCTGTACGCGAACAGGCAGGCCCCGGAGACGGTCCGACCACTGGAAGAGACAGTTTTATCGCTCGTAATTCCAGCACATTTATCGGAAGGGAGGACTCCTCCGACCAAGTGCCCTGGGCAGACAGGTTGCCCAGGACTCCACCCCAGCCCGACAGGTTGGCGTCTGTGGTAACCACCGTCCACACCAATGGACGGAAGGACTTGCCTTCCGCCACAGACGGGGACTGGATCCACCATAGAAGAGCCAATCTGGTCTGGTGACTCAAGGAGACATCCAGATCCAAAGACTGAGGTAGTCTGTCCCACCTGGCCAGGATCTCCGTCTGAAGAGCCCGCGCGTGGAACTGGGCAAAGGGAATCGCCTCGAAGGCCGACACCATCAACCCCAGGCCCCGCATGCAGGTCCTGAGTGACGAGGACGGATTGTCCCTGAGGGACCTGAGTTCGTCCCGCAAAGTCCGGAGCTTGTCCTCCGGCAAGAACACCTTTGCCTGAGCAGAGTCCAGAACCATCCCCAGATAGGGAAGGCGAAGCGATGGAGACAACGCCGATTTCTGAACTTTGATGGTTCATCCAAACTCCTGGAGCGTCTGTACCGTGATTGACAGATCGCGCACAAGGTCCTGGCTGGCACGCGATCTCAGAAGCAGATCGTCCAGGTACCCCAGGACCGCAATGCCCTGGGCCCGCAGCAGGCCCAGAACCGGCGCCAACACCTTGGTAAACACCCTTGGTGCCGAAGCGAGACTGAAAGGTAACGCCACAAACTGGTAGTGGTCCTCTGCGATAGCAAACCGAAGGTACCGCTGATGACCCTCGAAAATGGGGATGTGCAGGTACGCATCCTTCAGATCCATCGAAGCCAGGAATTCTCCTGGACTCAAGGAGGCCACAACCGAACGGAGAGACTCCATTCGAAACTTCCGAACACGCACGAAGCAGTTCAGCGCTTTCAGGTCCAGGATAGGACGCACTTTGCCCTCCTTCCTGGGCACAGTGAACAGATTTGAATAACCCCCCGAAACCTGTCCCGATGAGGCACCGGGACAATCACTCCCTGAGCAAGCAGGTCCTGCACCGCTTGATGCAAGTCCTGCAGACGCCCCGGAAGCAGATGGAGATTGGAGGGAAAGAATCTGTCCGCCGGCCGGGAAAGGAATTTGATCTTGTAACCTGATCGAACGATTTCCTGAACCCACCTGTCCGATATCCGGAGCAGCCAAGGTTGGAGGAAACCGCGCAAACGTTCCCCCACCCCTGAAACGGGTGAGGGCGCCCCTTCAGGCAGAGGCGGATTGTCCCGCCGAGCCGGCATTGCCCGCCTTCTGCTTACCCACCCAGGGCTTCTTCTGGTTGCCCTGAGCCTTGAAGGGCTTGCCCTTGGATTGGTTCCGAAAGGCACGAAAGGACCCCTGATTGGATCTAGGCGCAGAACCCCGCTTGCCTCGGAAAGACTTGTTCTTCGGGTTCTGGGGCAGCATAGTGCCAGGGTGTCCAACGCCTCGCCAAAAAGGCGAGAGCCAGCACTGGGAAAATCAGCAACAGTTTTCCTTGAGGACTGGTCGGCCGACCAGCTCTTCAGCCATATCAGTCGCCGGTTAAGCACCACGACACTAGAGAGGCGAGCCACCAAGGGGGGCCTCATTTAAGGCTGCATCACACAAATACATGACTCCTTGGTGGATCTGATCCACCATTTCCAGCCGGGCAGGCGGCACATCATCAGACACGAGATTGCTCCTAAGCATCTTAGTCCAATCAGCCACCGCCTGAGCCACCAGAACGGACGCGAAAACGGGTTTGAGCAGCGAACCCGCCACCGTATAGGAATGGCGGGCTAGAGACTCCAACCGCCGGTCCGTGGGATCCCGGAAAACCGGGGTATCCTAAGTAGGAACCAAGGTAGCCTTGTTCAACACGGCCACAGTGTGATCCACCTGTGGAGGCACACACCATCGTGATTCCGTAGCCGGTGCAAAAGGATAAAGCAATTTGAACAGACTAGGTACCAGGAATGGACGTTTTAACGTGCGCCACATTTCATTAACAGTGTAATGGAATTCCGCTGGGCAGGGAAAAACCTGCGCAGACTTGCGGGTCCTGTGTGTCCCAAATGAGGACACAACGCCCGGAGGACAGGGCTCATCGTCTAAATGCAAGGTTTCTTTAACAGAAACAATTAACTCATCCATGGTCGCCCGTTCTTCAGGCGACCCTGGGGAGGATGTATCAACACCTTCCATTTCAGCCTCCCCCTCAGACCCCGAGGGGGTCCAAGGATGAGCGGGACCCTGAAAAGGGCACGCTCTCAGTAGCAGCAGCCATATCCCCATCTGAATCAGAGGAGAGAGACAACCTGGGCCTCTTTCTCGCAGCCCGTTCAGACATCAGCATTTCCATATTTGCCACCAAAGTCGCTACTACAGCAGCCAGATCGGGTTGCAGCAGAGCCACAGGAGAACCGGGGCCCCCCACTAAAGCTGGAGGAAACTTGCTTTCCTGAGAATCCATGGCTCAAGTTATCAGAACAAACTACAGTGCAAAAACGGTGTACTGTCCCCTTTAAGAGCGCTGCGGTGTGCGCAGCCCACCGCTACTGCTACAGTGATGAAAGACCCCCAAAGGAGAAAAGAAACTGAGCCAGAAGCGATATACAGAGGGAAATTGAGAGTGATACCCTGCAGAGCCCGCAGAGCGTTGCTACCAGTGTCCTTGCTGCTGATGGAAAGGAAGTGCTGCTGGAGAGGGCTGGACTATATGCCAGACCCCGGGAAAATGGCTGCCCCATAGGAATGCATTGGAGGCTACGCCAAAATGGCCGCCGACATGCGGCCGGACCGATCGTTCTACCGCCCACAAAATGGCGGCGGATGGCGCCAAAATGACATGCTTGATCGCCCCAGAGGAGCTATACATGTGTGCCCATAGTAAAGATGGCGGATCGCGCGATGCACCGCTGCGGTCGCCACACAAACGTCTGCACCCCCAACAGTGCACCTAGGTGACACCGGGACAGGGACCCCCAGGCAACATACAGATCTGCACAAGCGATCCCCGCAGGGATCGCACAGGGAGTCACACAGGCACAGACACGGGGAACACACAGCAACACAGACTGCCCTGTACCAGATGGCGTGGGGAGCCTCTATGCACGGAAAACCTCTGTCCTCATCTGACAGGGAGTGCCGTGAGCCAGGGACATGACGCTGCAGCACCGCAGACGAGTCCTGTGAGGTAGCCACCTCACGGCTACATCCCTGTAGCGAACAGGGATGGGTCGTTCGTAACGCCAGGGCGAACCATAGCTGAACGCTCGATGGCGGGCTGGGGGTCCATCTGACCCTTTTGCTCTGGAGAACCAGGGCGGTCAGTCCGAATCCCAGCACCGCATGATCCATCTTCATCCGAAGAGAAGACTAACACTAGAAGCTGACAAAATAAACAGATAGTAAAGTAAAAGAAAAAAATGACATTTTCAAAGAAAATCAAATAAAAGATTAGGAAGGCTGAGACTGAAGCCCCAGCACAAGGGAAGCCTGACTATTCCTGACGCTAGGCAGATTAAAACTGAGTTGGGAGTGGTGATGCAGGGGGGGTATTGACCAGATGGGACAGCCCCCATGGGTGTGTATATGCTAATGCCTTTTGTCTTTGGATTAAGTCTATATGCCTAGCTATTCCTGCGGATGGGAAGACAATACCCAACAGTAATGAGGAGGCGGCGACTGTCGGAGGACGTAAGAGAAAAGTGAGTACACCCCTCACATTTTTGTAAATATTTTATTATATCTTTTCATGTGACAACACGGAAGAAATTACACTTTGCTACAATGTAAAGTAGTGAGCGTACAGCTTGTATAACAGTGTAAATGTGCTGTCCCCTCAAAATAACTCAACACAGCCATTAATGTGTAAACCGCTGGCAACAAAAGTGTGTACACCCCTAAGTCAAAATGTCCAAATTGGGCCCAATTAGCCATTTTACGTCCAAGGTGTCACATGACTTGTTAGTGTTACAAGGTCTCAGGTGTGAATGGGGAGCAGGTATGTTAAATTTGGTGTCATCACTCTCACTCTCTCATACTGGTCACTGGAAGGTCAACATGGCACCTCATGGCAAATAACTCTCTGAGGATCTAAAAAAAATAAATTGTTGCTCTACATAAAGATGGCCTAGGCTATAAGAAGATTGCCAAGACCCTAAAACAGAGCTGCAGAATGGTGGCCAAGACCATACAGCAGTTTAACACAACAGGTTAAACTCAGAACAGGCCTCGCCATGGTCCACCAAAGAAGTTGAGTGAACGTGCTTAGAGTCATATCCAGAGGTTGTCTTTGGGAAATAGACGTATGAATACTGCCAGCATTGCTGCAGAGGTTGAAGTGGTGGGGGGGGTCAGCCTGTCAGTGCTCAGACCATACGCCGCACACAACATCAAATTGGTCTGCATGGCTTTCGTCCCAGAAGGAAAGATGATGCACAAGAAAGCCCGCAAACAGTTTGCTGAAGACAAGCAGACATGGATAACTGGAACCACGTCCCATGGTCTGATGAGACCAAGATAAACTTATTTGGTTCAGATGGTGTAAAGCGTGTGTGGCGGCAAACAGGTGAGGAGAACAAAGACAGGTGTGTCTTGCCTACAGTCAAACATGGTGGCAGGAGTGTCATGGTCTGGGGCTGCATGAGTGCTGATGGCACTGGGGAGCTACACTTCATTGAGGGAACCATGAATGCCAATATGTACTGTCTGTAACATACTGAAGCAGAGCATGATCCCCTTCCCTTTGGAGCCTGGGCCTCAGGGCAGTATTCCAACAAGATAGCCCCAAACACACCTCTAAGATGACCACTGCCTTGCTAAAGAAGCTAAGGGTAAAGGTGATAGATTGGGCCAAGCATATCTCCAGACCTAAACCCTATTGAGCATCTGTGGGGCATCCTCAAACGGAAAGTGGAGGAACGCAAGGTCTCCTAACATCCACCAGCTCGGTGATGTCGTCATGGAGGAGTGGAAGAGGACTCCAGTGGCAACCTGTGAAGCTCTGCGGAACTCCATGACCAAGAGGGTTAAGGCAGTGCTGGAAAATAATGGTGGCCACACAAAATATTGACACTTTGGACCCAATTGCAACATTTTTAATTAGGGGGTGTACTCACTTTTTTTGCCAGTGGTTTAGACATTAACGGCTGTGTGTTGAGATATTTTGAGGGGACCGCAAATTTACACTGTTATACAAGCTGTACACTCACTACTTTACATTGTAGCAAAGTGTCATATTTTCAGTGCTGTCACATGAAAAGGTATAGTAAAATATTTACAAAATGTGAGGGGTGTACTGTATATACACACACATATACATACACACATATATATATACATACACACATACATATATATACATACACACATATATATATATATATATATATATATATATATATATATATATATATATATATATATATATACACATACATACATACACACACACACAAAGTATCTCACAAAAGTGAGTACACCCCTCACATTTTTGTAAACATTTTATATCTTTATGTGACACAGAATAAATGACACTTTGCTACAATGTAAAGTAGTGAGTGTACAGCTTGTATAACAGTGTAAATTTGCTGTCCCCTCAAAATAACAACACACGTCCATTACCAGAGTTGGTCTTTGGGAAATAGACGTATGAGTGCTGCCAGTATTGCTGCAGAGGTTGAAATGGTGGGGGGGGTCAGCCTGTCAGTGCTCAGACCATACGCCGCCTTAAGATATAATAAAATATTTATAAAAATGTGAGGGGAGTACTCACCTTTGTGAGATACTGTGTGTATATATATATATATATATATATATATATATATATATATATATAGCAGCTTTGATGGCCAGTAGGGAGAAGCTGTGAATACTGTGAATACTTATGTACATGGGATTTTTTTTTTTTTTAATAAATTTGCAAAGATTTCAAATAAACTTCTTTCATGTCATTATGGAGTATTGTTTGTGGAATTTTGAGGAATATAGTGAATTTAATTCATTTTGGAATAAGGCTGTAACAACAAAATGTGGAAAAAGTTAAGTGCTGTGAATACTTTCCGGATGCACTGCATATACAGGTGCATCTCATAAAATTAGATCATGAAAAATTTCATTTATTTCAGTAATTCAATTCAAAAAGCTGAACTCCTACATTTTATATAGATGCGTTACACACAGAGTGATATATTGAAAGCATTTCTTTCAATCTTAATGAATATGGCTTACAGCTAGTGAAAACCCAAAATTCAGTATCTCAGAAAGTTAGAATATTACAAAAGACCAATTAAAAAAAAAAAAAAAAAAAATTTGCTTGGATAGCGGCTTTTAGCTCATCTGCCTGATTCACTACGGGGTTTAGGTTAGGCGAGTTTGATGGCCAATCAAGCACAGGGATATTATGATCATTAAACCAGGTATTGGTACTTTTGGCAGTGTGGGGAGGTGCCAAATCCTGCTGGAAACCTAACTCAGCATCTCCATAAAGCTGGTCAGCAGAGGGAAACATGAAGTGCTCTAGAACAGTGGTCCTCAACTCCGGTCCTCAGGGCCCACTAACAGGCCAGATTTTAAGTATTACCTTAGGTAGATGCAGACTAGAGTACTGCAATCACTGAGCAGCAAATTATATCACCTGGGATGTACTTCAGTTATCTTGCAAACCTGGCCTGTTCGTGGGCCCTGAGGACCAGGGTTGAGGACCACTGGTACATAAAAAAGAGAGAGAAAGGAGGCGCAAACACCTAGTGCATTACCCGTGGTACACTGTTAATATACAGGAACATGTCCTTGAAGTCAGGACCCTGACTTCAAGGACATGTTCCTGTATATGCATGGTGGATTCTTGTAACACGCTTTTATTATCTTCATGTTTGTGAGTATGCATTTGGCATTTTTATAAAAATTATTAACAGTGTACCACGGGTAATGCACTAGGTGTTTGCGCCTCCTTTCTCTCTCTTTTTTATGTACCCATGTTGGAGTTCCCTGCCTGAGGAGAGCAGCACGCCAGTCTTCCCCCTTGGAGTGAGCGCTTGGCTGAATTTTTTATTTTGAGGACCACTGGTCTAGAATTTCCTGGAAGAGGGCTGCGCTGACTTTGGACTTGATAAAACACAGTGGACCAACACCAGCAGATGACCTGGCTCCCCAAATCATGAGGAGCCTGGTTTAATGATCATAATATCCCTGTGCTTGATTGGCCATCAAACTTGCCTAACCTTAACCCTGTAGAGAATCAGGCAGATGAGCTAAAAGCCGCTATCAAAGCGAAATTCCTTTTTTTTTTTTTTTGGTATTTTGTAATATTCTAACTTTGAGATACTGAATTTTGGGTTTTCACTAGCTGTAAGCCATATTCATTAAAATTTAAAGAAATAAATTCTTGCAATATATCACTCTGTGTGTAACACATCTATATAAAATATAGGAGTTCAGCTTTTTCTTCTGCAGACAAGGTTTTTCCAGATGCCCAAAATAATCAGAAAGGGGATTCATCAGAGAAAATGACTTTTCCCCAGTCCGCAGCAGTCCAATCCCTGTACCGTTTGCAGAATATTAGTCTGCCCCTGATGTTTTTCATGGAGAGAAGTGGCTTCTTTGCTGCCCCTCTTGACACCAGGCCATCCTCCAAAAGTCGACTCACTGCGCATGCAAAGGCACTCACACCGACCTGCTTGCTTCCATTCCTGAGCAAGCTCTGCACTGATGGTGCCCCGATCCCACAGGTGAATCAACTGTAGGCGACGGTCCTGGTGCTTGCTGGACTTTCTTGGGCGCCCTGAAGCCTTCACAAATGCAGTGGAAAATGGGATTTTTGGACTTACCGTAAAATCCATTTCTCTGAGTTTGACAGACACAGCGCTCCATGAATCAAATACTGGGTTATATTGCCTCCTCCAGCACTAGGGTCGGGCAGAACAAAAAAAAAAAAAAACCTGGCTACACCCATGGGGCGTCCTCAACTTGGTATTGAACCCCTCCCCCTCTTTCTGCTCTAGGTAATCCGTTTAGTAGCAAGCGGTATTAGAAGTACCAGAACTTCATAAAGGGGTGGGTGCTGTGTCCGTTACATGAACTCAGAGAAATGGATTTTAAAGTAAGTACAAAAATCCCATTTTCTCTTTCGTTCATCGACCACACAGCGCTCCATAAATCATAACTAGTGAGATGTCCAAAAGTAAAATAAACCAAAGCTAAACATAAGAGCCCTTAACCAGGACATAGGAGCCCCGTCTGGGGAAAAAAAAAGTTTAAAGAAAAAAAAAGAGGGAACAGCCCCTCTTAAATAGCGGCCTGTAAAACTTTGCGGCCAAAAGAAGCATCCGCAGTTGCCAAAGTATCTACCTTAAGGAATTTTGTGAAGGTATGCACCAACGACCAAGTGTCCGCCTTGCAAACTTGCAATATTGATGCCTGATGACAGAAGGCCCAAGAAGCACTCAGCACCCGAGTAGAATGCGCCATGACAGAGAAAGGTGGAACCGGACCTTTAAAGGAATAGACCTGAGTCACCGTCTGTCTGATCCATCTAAAGATTGTAGCCGAAGAAGCGGCCAACCCTTTTCTTGGTCCGCCCGTAACCACAAAAAGGGGGGGTCTAACTTCAGAAATGACTCAGTAGCTGCCAGATACACCCGATTCGCACGGACCATATCCAAGGTTTGCAAAACAAATTCCTTGGGATGAAACGGCTTGGGACACAAGGAAGGCAATACAATGTCCTCATTTAAATGGAAGTCAGAGACAACTTTGGGCAGGAATGATGGACAGGATAGAAGAATCACTTTATCCCTATGGACCACCAAATAGGGACGGCGACAGGATAATGCCGCCAATTCCAATACCCTGCGGGCCGAGGTAATAGCCCCCAAGAATGTCACCTTCTGAGATAAAAGGCAAGGGGATCTCCCGAATATTCTCAAATGGAGGTTTCTGGAGAACCTGAAAGTACTAAATTTAAATCCCATGTTTGCAAAAGAGACCGTACAGGTGGAGCCACATGTCGAACTTTCTGAATGAAGATATGAACTAAAGAATGCGTGGCTAGGGGTCGCTGAAAGAAGATTGCCAGGGCAGACACCTGGCCCTTGATGGTACTCAAGGCCAACTTCTGATCAATGCACTGTTAAAGAAAGGTTAAGATCCGAGCCAGAGAAAAGGATTGAGGATGAGCACCAATCAACTCACACCAAGAAATGTACGCTTTCCATGTACGATGGTATATCTTGCTGGAAGACGACTTTCTCGCCTTCATCATAGTAGGGATCACTGATCCAGACAGACCTCTATCCCTCAGTACCTGGCTTTCAATACTGAACCATTAAAACCAGCGACTGTAAAGCAGGATGGTAGATCAGCCCTTGGGACAACTGGTCTTCTCTGAGAGGAAGCCCCCAAGGGACACGTATGGCCACCAGACTAATTGGAAGGACCCCGCCGTTGATTCCTCGCAGGAATTGCAGAAGAAGCCTGAGCCAAGGATGATACTGGCTTTACCATGGCCTTTGGATGCCTGCTGCGTCTGCCAGAGGAACCCGTGATCTTGCCATGAACCTCGGTATCCTCCTGTGGATCCAAACCTGCTAAAGAAGTTGCATGTAGGACAGTGCAAACAGAGCTGCCTTGAAGGTGTATACCACCAGAACCTGTATGCAAAATGGGAGAGAGAACGATCTGTGTGACAGCAGCCGATGAATCACAGCCTGTGGTTCCTGACGTTTGCCCAGAGGAAGGACCACCCTGGACAGAAATAGAATCAGACCTAGGTAAATCAATTCCCTAGTCAGGGATAGGGGGACCTTAGGTAGGCGAGACATCCCCTGAACTTTTCAGGCATTAAATCCACACAAGACAACTCTAGGACCTAAAAAACCTGAAAAGGACAAGCTTTGTCCCCCTTTCTGGGTACCCCCAAAATAACCATTTTGTGGATCCCCTTGACGCTTATGAAGGAGGTCCACGATGCTGGAAACCAGTGAAGATGTCCCCCCACCCCAATAATGGGTGAGGGCAGACCTTCATGCTGAAGGGGTCATGTCTGCGGGTCCGGAGAAGCTAGCTTTAGGCTTACCAGAACCTCCCAGGGGAAAGATTTGAAAGATGTGAAAGATGTATTTTCCTTATCCTCCGTCCCAGAAGCACAAAATAATTTTCCATGTGCGGAGAAGGGGGGGGGCCCTGTTTGCGACGAGGTTCCTTCAGATTCCTAGACTATGGCAGGAAAGCACTCTCCCATCCCCCCCCTGTGATACCCTTAAAATTATGTCATCCAGGGTAGCCCCAAACAGGCAATCGCCTTGAAAGGGCAGATCAATGAGAGCTTTCTTAGAGGCCAGGTCTAATCACCACCGCTGAAACAAAGTTTGGACAGCACAGAAGCTGTATCCAAAGCTGCACCACAAATAAACTGCAGCCCATGGACCAACTGGTCCGCTAAATCAACATAAGCAGTGGGGACCTGCTCACCCTCCCGGCTTGGCCCATTCAGTTAGGGTCTGAGACACCAGGGCTGAGGCAAAGGCTGGCCCTAATGTCGAACCAGCCATAGTAAACATGCTGCGTGCCACAGCCTCCACTTTCCTGTAAGCGGGGCCCTAAAGGACGGGGATTTCTCTACTCTACTAATCAGGAGGGTCCACCATTGGTGGACTAGTCCACTTTTTTAAAAGGGACTCCTCAAAAGGGAAACGTACAGCAAAAACGTTTGGGGACCACAAAGGGTAATTTTGGTTGTTCCCATACCTTACAGGAAAACCTGTCAAAATAAGGCACATAAGGAAACACCTTTAGAGAGCGAGGTGACTTATGCGAACCAAACGACACAGCCACGTCCGTTGCTACATCAGCCGCATACTCCATTTTTAAAGTCTCACGCACTGCAGTGATAAGTGCGTCTACCTTTTTATTTCGCTGCTGCGACCATAGAGGAATCATCTTCACTATCAGGTGGATCTGGGGATGTGATATTAAGCCCCCCGGAAGGGCCGCGTCCACTATGGCATTAGGCCCAGAATCAGAGGAGACAGACTGAGCAGGGAAAGGCGGGGGATGCTTCCTCCTTGGCCTTTGCCTATACACCACTTCCACTCAGCACACCAAGTACTGCAGAACCTGCCACCTCCATTAGGGGGTCAGTGGGGAAGATGCGACTGAGGCTCCATAGGGAAAGGAAGACCTTGCAGTACAAAAACGATCTTTTGGCACCACTAAAGGATCCCCCCTTAAGGCTCAGGATACCTATCAGCAGAGAGAGAGAGATAGCAGGGACCCCCAAGGACTCACCCTACCGATCAGAGAAGCACCGAGATTTTGGACCAAGCATCACCAAGGACGCCATCCCTGTTCATATGTCCCAGGCATAGGAAGAGAAAACTGAGGAGGAAGAGGAGCTTCGGCATCCCCATGAGGCTTCGGTCATCTCCAGTGTCTACCAGACTAGGGGAAAATGGCCCCTGTAACGTTGGGCTACTCAAACATGGCCCCCGTGACATCGGGCTACTCAAACATGGCCGCCAACCGGAGACCAGCCAGACTAGGGAAAAATGACCGCCATCAGCAACAGCATATGCTGCCAGGATCTTCCCCGTTCCCTCTGCAACACTGCATCCTCTGCAAGAGGACCCCCTCCTGAAGGTAGGACATTCGTTAGGGGAGACTCTGCTGCGCACTCTGCACCAGTCTGTGCACTGGGATCCCCGGCACTATACTCACACTGCAAACAGTGGGGCATGCACCTAGGGGTCTCCTACACTGGGACCCCTCCAGACTACCAGGGCAGGACACACTATGCAAGGACCCTGGGTATAGCGGGGGACATCAGACTCCAGGACCAGACAGGGGGCAAGGGAGTAGGGGGAAGCCAAGCTCACTGAGGGATTTTTAAGGATGGGAGGAGGGAACCTGCAAGTAGGTCTGACCATCCCTGGCGGTTACCTGCGTCCACCCCAAAAAAAAAAAAAAAAAACATCAAAAAGGGGAGGGGGGGGGGGGGGGGACGACGACGACTGTACTTACCCTTCCATGGTGCGGGTAATGCTCCAGACAGAATCCTCGCCACCGAAGTAGGGGTGCTGTCGGCCAAAGGACCGCTGCAACTCAGACTCAAGCCCGGTCGTATGTGACCCTGCGCCACGGCCAAACAAGCACATAGCTGTGGTCTGCACGCACTGGCTGACTGGGCTGGGGGGACCACTGGATCTAGGTTATCAAGCCCGTCACCCAGCCCAGCAGTTGATTGTAGATCTCCCGAGAGAAAAAACAAAAAAGATGTAAGAAAAGAGAAAAAAATTGCTAGGACCAGAGGTTCAAGCCAGGAGCCTAGGTCCTTACTCCTGACTAGAAAACTGATTACCTAGAGCAGAGAGGGTGGTTATATACCATCCTGAGGATGGCCCATGGGCATAGCCAGGTGTTTTTTGTTATGCCTAGTCCTACTCCTGGAGGAGGCAATATAATCCAGTAGTTATGATTTATGGAGAACTGTGTCCATCGATGAGTGAAAGAAATTTTTTTGGGGATTAAGTTCATTTTCATGGCAAAGAGGGACTTTGCAATTATTTGCAATTTATCTGATCACTCTTCAGTGATACACCGCTGCCTGTACAGATCCATTAGGCATATTGCCAATAAGGTCCACTTGTTCCGGTAAGCCTCTAATTTTTGGTGGTGGTGAAATTCTTCACAGCGGCGATCTCTAATCGTGGTTCTTTGAATATTCAATCTCCGTCTTGGATCACTATTTTGGCGATTTGTTTATACACATCAGCTGGAATTTTTCACTTGCATGGACTGCACATTTTATAACACTATTTGTGTGGATATGGGATATTAACCCTGTCTTTGTGGTCATAGGTATTAAGTTTAATATATCAATATTTAGGGAGTTAAATTTGTTTTATATATATATATATATATATATATATACATACATACATATACATGTGGTGGTAATATTCATAGTTGATACGCAGTTTGGATAACTCATTGCTATAATTTTTACACATTTCTCTCACACTGAGTTATTTAATATTTGAGATTTAGTTAGTAAGTTTTGATATCAAACATTTGAAACCATGAGTGATATTAATACAGTCGTACCCTATAATAGGGTCCCTATTTATTCCTATTCACTTGATTAGCTCTGCACTTTCTTTTACATCATAAAAAACAAGCAGCAGACTTTGTAAAAATTTATATTTGTGTCCTTCTCCAAAGTTTTGGCCACTGGAAAACACTTTAGCCTGTCTCATTTACCTCTTCATTTTGTACATGCTTGCAGACACTTCCTAAAAAACATGTGCTGTAGAATTATTTAATGGCTGCTGGATCAGCCTATCGGGAAAGGCCGAGACGTATGCGATAATTCAACTACCTTGGGCACTTTAGCAGAAGGGGTGGGGGGTGCAAAAAGGGCAGGGCCTACAACCTATGCTGCTGAAGTGCTCAAAGCTTATGGGGGGCCTTTGCCTTTGGTGCTAAACGACCTTATCCCAGCACTGCAACCTATTATAGTAACCTAGAGTAAAGAAAAAAACATCTAAACCACACTGGGTAATTCAGTTTGCAACCAACCGCCCTAAACCAAAATAACACATTTCCAGTGAATAATTTTCAATGATTTAAAATAGACAATTGACTTCATATTGTTCTAGAACACAACAGATTAGGGAATTCTCCAGCAAATTGACTTACGCTTGCTTTCATAGTGGTTTTGTTAACAGTGACAGCTCGATGTCTCCGGTTGTGTGGAGGCGTGGTATTGGTTGCAGTGTTCTGTGGCATGCTTAGCCGATTCACAGGAGTGGGTGGAGCACTGTCAGCCCTGGGGCGAGAGATACCTAGTGGCAAGTAAACAAGTTACTATGGGAAGGCCAACAAACAAATATGATTCGGAGGAGATTAACCGCCTACACATCATTACAATCAACTAAGCCAATCACAGCATAAATGTTTTGTCTCTGGCATTGATGCAGAAGCACATCAGTCACCAAGAATAATAGATTTGACCAAATTTATTATAGCAAGGTCAAGTGCTTTGACTAGAATGACCAGAAATGTCATTGTTTATAGGTTATGCACTGGGTTTTAGGCTAAAGTGCCAAGTAGTTTTGCCCTTCTGCTTCTTCAGTATTAAAGGGGAAATTCTGCTTTAAGGACTCCTGACCCCCTGAGATGCCACATTTGGCATGTCATTTTTTTTTTGGGGGGGGCAGGTACCTAGTTTTGACAGGTACCCGCTCCCACTTAGGTGTCTCAGGCAGAAGTTCTCTCTCCCTCCCTCCCTGCAATCTTCTGGGACACGTCACAGGTCCCAGATGATTGCCTGGCTATTTAGGAAGCGCAGCGCGACTCGCACATGCGCGAAGCTGCAAGCTGTCACAGCCGGATGCCCACACTAGTGATGCCGGGGCCAGGGAGAGAACCGAGGCTTTGGGTGGCCGTATCGCTGGATCGTGGGACAGGTGAGTGTGTGTTTATTAAAAGTCAGCAGCTAAACTTTTGGTAGCTGCTGACTTTTTAAGAAACACTGAAACGGCTGTAACTCTGCTTTAAGTGAACGTCTAGAATTATTTATTATTCGTCCCACAATTAAAGGGGATTTTATCCTGAAGATTAATTTAGCCAAATTAGTAAAATACTGCAACAGATACTAACCACACTTCTTAATCTTTTTAGCTTCTTACAATTGTCAGTTGAAGACTCAAAAGCAAAGAAGAGTGTTTTGCCTTGGTTGCTCAGAGATACAAATCAGCCCTGGGCTTATTGGATCAAGATAATAGAATTTTATCACAACCTCTGCCTAAATAGAAATTCATAACCAGGGAAATGGAAAAAAACAACAAAGTATTAAAGACAATAAAAGTTTTAAACAAGGTTATAAAGTCACTTTGAACCCAATACGGTGACACTTTCAGGTACCTTAGTGCCCAGAGAGCTGTAAAACCCAGTATTCTGTTCTACAAATCTCCACTCCAGCTCCTGAAGCTGGAACTCCCCCTTCCTTTATCAGTGTGTGGTTATTCATCACAATTACAAAAATTGGAAGGCAGAGGAAGTAAGGGAGGCCAAAGATGATTCCATTTTTTTTCCTGCAACCACGACTAGTCTCAGAATTTTGTGATGTCATTACTGTGCTGCTCATTTCTTGCTTGAGAGAAAGCAGTACCTGCTATGCAAGGATCCTTGTGCTTCAATCATTCTTAGCCATCAACGATTCCTCTACCACTCCTGCCTGATTGTTCCCCATTCTTGGCTACCACTGGGGCAGCTTTCACAGGTGGAATCATACTTCTGCTCCACTACCAAGATGGTCACCCCCACACAGAGACAGTGAAGAACAAACCATGGTAGGTCAGTAATGGGGAAAAGACTGGCTGTAGGGAAACCACAAGCAATACTGGCGAATAGTCAATTGTCCTCTACCTGCCTTTTTTTTGGGCATTACCACATCCACAATACAGGTACTTTTTAACATTACCCATCCTGGATCTATATCTCATTACCATCCTTTCCCTAGCAGATCAAAAAAGGAATGCAAGGATGGTCTTGTATGGTCTGTATTGCTTTATAGCAATATATATTGTTTTACAATGTAGCCTTGAATTTGACGGATTGCTAAGAGGAAACGAAAATTGCTAGGAGGAAATGAAAACAGACTACAAGACCAACCATTTGAAGAATTGATCATATTTTGCATAACAACATTTAATAACAATATGCATAGAGCAATGATGTGTTATGAACATGACTTGAGCAGTTTCATGCTACTTTGCGGTCCTGCACATAATTATACTGCTCTTTGCGTTATTAAATATATACACCCGTTTTTATATGTAGAATGCATTATCTGAGGTCAATTTTCTTAAAATTCTCAAGAGCATTTACAGTAAACTTGTAGTGTGTATGTAGCATTCTGTAGATCTTTAAAGTCACTAAAACACTACAATTAAACTGTAGTTTGAAATGTAAAGTCATCTATGAAAAGTGATCAACATCTACTGCCAAAATTTCCCCCATCACCATTCACACCAAAATCTTGAGATTTGAGAAATCTAAGAAGGAAACATGCTGAAAGATTAGGCCATCTTACATAAATCAATCACCAATTTCCTTTAATTCCCAATAGATTTAAGAAACTGCAGTATTCTAGATTTTGTAAGTCAATAATGTTTGCGAAAACATACATAATGGCTAAATAAAAAATGAACACAGAAAAATGGAAAGACTGATGCCCCCCTTCACACTACGCTTGCATTAATAAATAAAGATGTTATGCGCTGCCACTTGCTCTTATATATAACGTGAGGCTGCTGCTATCACTAAATGTGTTCCCACTGCGACAGTGGCAGCCCAATAGTGAACAATCATTCATTCAATCAATTGAAAAAACTAAAAAATATTGACTACTCCAATGGGGTTGGTATTTTTCTATTCCCCAAAACAGCGACAAGGAAGGGTTTTTGTCGTGATGAGTTGCATAATGTTTGGAAATGCCATGTTTTGGGTAGCCTTTGACTATATTTTGTACATGTTTCCAAATTCGTTTCCACATGGGGTGTTTGGTTCGTCCAATGTATTGTTTCTGACACAGGCATTGAAGAACATACATCACCCCCTCTGTTCTACATGTGATGAAGTTGTATATTCCATTCCTGTTGCAGTCACTCCATCCAAAGATATCTTCTCTTGCAATTCATTCTTTTAATTTTTACAATGTTTGCAAGGAAAGAACCATTTCCGGTAAAAACGTAAGGTCCTGTTTCTTAGGTGGCCCCATTACGTTTTTAACGACCCTATCTCGTAATGTGGGGGCTTTGCGGTAATACTTCTCTTAGGTGCTTTTCTGCTGTAATAGGCCAATGTTTTTTAAAAAAAAATTCTATTTTTTTTTTTTATGTTGTAATTCAGGATGATGGGCATGCGCGTACCGATCACAGAGTTAATTACCAATCGGTACATAACACGCTCGCCCTAGCCGCCCGGCTCACCTTCTGAGGAAGCTACCTGGGAGAGTGGTGTAACACGTACAGGGAGAGCCAGGTGGCATGTATCATTACATAATCTGGATGGTGTGAGACCCTGTTATTGTTATATCATATTGCTTGTTTTTAACTGAATAAATGTGAGTGCATTTCCGTAAAGTGATTTTAGAGTCTTGTGTTTTTTTCTTTCTAAAATAACACACGTTATACTTACCTGCTCTGTGCAGTTGGTTTTGCACAGAGCAGCCCAGATTCTCTTCTTCTCGGGTCCCTCTTCCCTGCTCCTGGCGTCTCCCTCCTGTAGAGTGCCCCCACAGCAAGCAGCTTGCTATGGGGGCACCAGAGCCAGGCTGCAGCTCCATGTATCCATTCAGACACGGAGCTGCCGTTCAGCCCCATCCTCTCTCTCCTGATTGGCTAAATGACTGATTGACAGCAACTGAAGCCAATGGCCAATGAGGAGGGAGAGTCCCGGATGGCCGAGGGACTCGTGGACATTGTTGGACAGAGGGGCTTGCTCAGCTAAGCATTAGGGGTGCTGGAGCGGCTGCTGCACACAGAAGGCTTTTTATCTTAATGCATAGAATGCATTAAGATAAAAAAGCCATCTGCCTTTACAACTCCTTTAAGCTTGGCTGGTATTCTCTTAAGCATTTTAACCACGATATTGCAAGATTGCCTATTGCACTATTATTGGACATTTTTCCTTTATTCTGAGAGTTCTGTGGAGTCATCCCACCTGGGGACGTTTTATCATCAGAGGAGGAAGTGAGCAGAGGACCCACTATCTGGTGTACAAGATTGATTACCATTATGCTGTGTTGGCCCTTTTGAGGGTCTTGTCCTGAGGTGAGCGAGTATTTAACCTAGTGATGGAGTACTCTTTGTACAGAGAGTGCAGAATTATTAGGCAAATGAGTACTTTTGAGGATTAATTTTATTATTGAACAACAACCATGTTCTCAATGAACCCAAAAAACTCATTAATATCAAAGCTGACTATTTTTGGAAGTAGTTTTTAGTTTGTTTTTAGTTTTAGCTATTTTAGGGGGATATCTGTGTGTGCAGGTGACTATTACTGTGCATAATTATTAGGCAACTTAACAAAAACCAAATATACAGTATACCCATTTCAATTATTTATTTTTACCAGTGAAACCAATATAACATCTCAACATTCACAAATATACATTTCTGACATTCAAAAACAAAACAAAAACAAATCAGTGACCAATATAGCCACCTTTCTTTGCAAGGACACTCAAAAGCCTGCCATCCATGGATTCTGTCAGTGTTTTGATCTGTTCACCATCAACATTGCGTGCAGCAGCAACCACAGCCTCCCAAACACTGTTCAGAGAGGTGTACTGTTTTCCCTCCTTGTAAATCTCACATTTGATGATGGACCACAGGTTCTCAATGGGGTTCAGATCAGGTGAACAAGGAGGCCATGTCATTAGCTTTTCTTCTTTTATACCCTTTCTTGCCAGCCACGCTGTGGAGTGCTTGGACGCGTGTGATGGAGCATTGTCCTGCATGAAAATCATGTTTTACTTGAAGGATGCAGACTTCTTCCTGTACCACTGCTTGAAGAAGGTGTCTTCCAGAAACTGGCAGTAGGACTGGGAGTTGAGCTTGAATCCATCCTCAACCCGAAAAGGCCCCACAAGCTCATCTTTGATGATAGCAGCCCAAACCAGTACTCCACCTCCACCTTGCTGGCGTCTGAGTCGGACTGGAGCTCTCTGCCCTTTACCAATCCAGCCACGGCCCATCCATCTGGCCCATCAAGACTCACTCTCATTTCATCAGTCCATAAAACCTTTGAAAAATCAGTCTTGAGATATTTCTTGGCCCAGTCTTGACGTTTCAGCTTGTGTGTCTTGTTCAGTGGTGGTCGTCTTTCAGCCTTTCTTACCTTGGCCATGTCTCTGAGTATTGCACACCTTGTGCTTTTGGGCACTCCAGTGATGTTGCAGCTCTGAAATATGGCCAAACTGTTGGAAAGTGGCATCTTGGCAGCTGCACGCTTGACTTTTCTCAGTTCATGGGCTGTTATTTTGCGCCTTTTTCCACACGCTTCTTGCGACCCGGTTGACTATTTTGAATGAAATGCTTGATTGTTTGATGATCACGCTTCAGAAGCTTTGCAATTTTAAGAGTGCTGCATCCCTCTGCAAGATATCTCACTATTTTTGACTTTTCTGAGCCTGTCAAGTCCTTTTTTTGACCCATTTTGCCCAAGGAAAGGAAGTTGCCTAATAATTATGCACACCTGATATAGGGTGTTGATGTCATTAGACCACACCCCTTCTCATTACAGAGATGCACATCACCTAATATGCTTAATTGGTAGTAGGCTTTCGAGCCTATACAGCTTGGAGTAAGACAACATGCATAAAGAGGATGATGTGGTCAAAATACTCATTTGCCTAATAATTCTGCACTCCCTGTATATGGTGGAGCACACATTGAAATATGAAGATGCACTAGAGTACTTTATGTGTGGACTGTTGGGGCTTTATTTACCCAATACGTGTATGTATGTTTATAGCACAGGAGTTTATGGTTACCCAATATTAATGGTAGTCACTATTTTTGTTTTTTCAATTGATTGATTGTTCACTATTGGGCAACTTTTTTCTTGAAGGCCCCTTTCACACATGTCGGCTCCGTTTTCTCAGCGGGGATCGATCCGCTGATCCCCGCTGAGCAGGCAGATGGCAGCTCTGTCTCCGCTCTGTGTGCGGAGACAGAGCTGTCAGATCCCCGCTGTCCTTTATGGGGGAATTGGATGAGAACGGACCGCCTTTCCATTCTCATCTGATCCGCCAGACGGATGGTAAATAGGGTTTCCCTCCGTCCGGATTTGACGGACAGGATCGGATGTCAGCGGACATGTCTCCGCTGACATCCGCTGCCCCATAGGGATACATGGGGCATCCATTCTGATCCGCCTGAAAAACAAACAGGCGTATCTGAACGGTCCGCATGTGTGAATAGGGCCTAACACTTGCAATAATGCAACTCAAACACAAAGGGGTTGTACAATCAGACTGTAACCTGCATGGCCAGGATACATGCTTTTCCAAGATTCAGCTACATACTGCTTACAAAGCCGCTGAGCCACATGTCAAAATCTTCTGAGATTGGCTAGCATATATGCGGAACTCTCTCTGTTCAATCCGATGGAGTTCGTACTCTACTGAAGCAGACTGAATGGAGAGTTACTGTGCACGGTCACGTTGTCATGTGGATTGGTGGCTTTGCAGGCAATTTCACACTGGATCGGCGAGCGATAAGCATAAGACTTGCAAAATGGGTTGGGGGGTAGAAGACAGTGCAAAGTGAAACTACACCACAAGTGAAGTTACGCTTTAAAACGCATTGACACAGTTTACTATCTTTACACTAGGGCCAAGGGCCATCTTTGCCTGCACAGGTTAGTCCCATCCATATCTATTGGAATGCAGCAGCTGCACAGACACAGTCGCTGACAACTTTGTGGGTGTGTGTTCCTGAACGCACACTGCCTGCATCCATGAACAGGCACCCACACAGCTGTCAAATTGGAAGCAGCAGCTGTGTGTGCATAGCTATTGCGTCCCAATAAACATTAATGGGACTGCCTGTACGCAGATGCATGGAACACCTGTGCATAACGTGCAGGCAAAGACGGCCCTTTACACAGGTGTACAAACAGGTATGCCTATGTGAATAAGGCTTTACAAGTATAGTCCATTTAAAGCGGTTGTAAACTCTATAAAAAAAAAAAATAAAAAAAAAAAACCTGCAAGACAAAGGCATAATGAGCTAGTATGCATTGCATACTAGCCCATTATGTGTAACTTACCTTAAAACGAAGCCCCGACACGGACCCCCGGACATCGCTGCGGGCGCTGCCATGGTCCCTCGTCGTCTCTTCCGGGTTCGGCGGTTCCGGCGCGCTGATTGGCCGGAAGAGACGGCTCCGGCGCGATGATTGGCCGGAGCCGCGATGACGTCACTCCCGCGCGGGAGTGATTTTTCCGGCAAGCTCCCGGCAACTTAATTGAAGGTCCCCCCGGACCTTCAGAGCGCATGCGCCGCTCGCGCGAGCGGCTGCATGCACTGTAAGTATCTCCTAAACCGTGCCGGTTTAGGAGATATTATTTGTACCTACAGGTAAGCCTTATTATAGGCTTACCTGTAGGTAAAAGTGTCAAAAAGCGTGATACTACCGCTTTAAACTCATGTCAGCCTACAAGACTAGTATTACAATTTTTTTTTCACCAGGGCATTGCAATAGTGCACCAGCCCGCGGGGCTTCCATTTGTCATAAGCCCTGTGATCTTAGCTTTCCTTCTTGTGCTGCAGAACAACTTTTCCCAAACACACCTGATGGGAAAAATACATTTCTTATAGCCATCAATCCAAGTTCAATCCAGCCTTGAACAAGTGAAGGTAAATGGTGATGCAGAAGTAGAGAAATAATTTATATAGCACAGGTTTCCAGGAGTCCAATCCAAGCTTCATTAGATTTAGACAATGCACTAGGTATAATGGACCGGTAAAGCCTAGTACACACAGGTCGAATGTCAGGCAAGATCGGCCAGTTTAATCAAAACTGGCCAACATTCGACCTGTGTGTATGGCAGTTGGTCCGACAGAAGAGTTGGAAGAAAATGCTGGAAAACCAGCAGCCGATCGGCTCGTGATCAGCGCTCTCAGCCATTTGAGGGGGGCCAACCTCTTGTCAGAACACAAAAGAACAGCAAGGGAGATCGCTGCACTAAAGTCGGATCATTACTACAGCGGCTCCGGCCGGAGCTGTCCGCAACCAGCTGTGTTGAACGACAAAACTAGTGGTGCATACCATGCTTTAATGTACCTGGCCTTGCTGAGACACCATGGCTGAATAGTAGGTGGACCAGTACAGATTTTGTACCTAATAGTATTAAGACGCACCTAACTGAACTCTAACGCTAAGACTCCTCCGCCCGTCCCCAAAATATCTACCTCAGCTCTTAGCATCAGGAAGATACCCCAATATTTATAACCACATGGAAGACTCATTAGCTGCAAATGCTAGAGTATGTCCCTGACACTCAGAGATGAGGAAGCTATGAATGAGGAACGTCATTTGCATTACAGAACAAGCCCAGTTAAAGTACTAGAAGGTATATTGTGACATGGATCAACGAGAACCTTTACAGATGCTAGTGCAGATTAAAAATATTGTCCAGTCACAGCACTTGTGAAAGCATATAATATACAACATAAGAAATAACACAAACAGCATGACTTGCAAAACACAGAATACTGCAGATTTCTGGTATTTCCCCTGAGTGGACAGGACAGAATCAGCAGTTAACCATTCCCTGTAGCCCAGATTTTTAGACCACATTGATGGTAAGTGAAGTAGGCGGCTTAGATACCATATCTGGGTAATCTTTCCAACCTCATGTTCTTAAAGACTGCAACTCCTGAAGAAGAAACATATGAGTTTGCAACAGTTACGACAGATCTCTTGTAAATATCCCACATTAAATCCCTTTCACACTGACAGCGTCCACCTGTCAGTTTTTCAGGCGGACCTGATTGGACCATCCAATCGGGCTTTATGGAGCAGGGGATGTCAATGGAGACACCCGCCAACATCCGATTCAACCCTGTCCGCTAAAAACAGACAGCTAGGGATCTGGCAGATCGGATAGCAGTCGGATGGAAATGGACAGGCGGTCTATTTTATCCAACAGCCAATAGAGGACAGGAAGCTGTGTCCGTTCTACATCAGTAGAGCGGATCCGGACTTGTCATCTACCTGCTCAGCAGAGAGATCCCCTGCTAAGCGGACGGATATGCTGCAGGACTCCACCAGTGTGAAAGGGGCGTTACTGTCTGTTCCTGCACCGACTGCAGAGGCTGCAAGATCTACTCCACTGATTGTCCTTCTGAAAGAGGTTTTCCTGAATAGCTCATTTAGAAATCTATTACCATTTTAGAAAACTACTTCAGAGTAAATTATAATCTTTAACAGTGGCCATACACTTGGGGGTCTAGATATAAAAAGTTAACTGAACGAACATGACACACTTTCGTACTCCAACAAAACTTGCCGTATTCTGTGTTATATAGTTATCTTGTATTATCGTAAGCACCATCCAGTGGGCATAATGGTATTGCACAGAATATGACATTCCATCAGGGATGTGTGTCGCGTTCATTGAGTGATTTATACATAGACCCCTAAGTGATCTGTGATCAATTTAGGTGCAAGTGAGCACAAACAAGCGATTTGCCATCAATTAAAATGATAAATGGTATTATTCAAAGTAAAGTCGATCACTAGCTTACCAAACTGATTGAACGGAAGGTCTTTGGTTTGCAATTTTATTTTATTCGATCAGTTTAGCCGCATTTAATATTTTAACTAAATGATCATATCGACATATGTTTGGTAACGTAATTTTGCTACCAAATTCTCTCTCATGGATGCTCAGATATATAAACCAACAATCTCTGAATTTCTGTGTCCCCCAATGAATGGAAGAAACCATCATTAATTACCCGTTTCATCTATCAAAAGCACTAGAAATGTGTTCATCTAGTCTTCTTTTTACCATACATGTGCCACACTGCACAGCCAGAAAATACAGTAACTACTATTTCTTGGTTACATAGTTAGTGAGGTTGAAAAAAGACATCAGTCCATCCAGTTCAACCCATGATGTGTGTGTGTGTGTCTACTGTTAACCACACATTGTATACCCCTGTATGTTGTGGTCTTTAAGGTGCCCATCTAATAGTTTTTTGAAACTATCAATGCTCCCTGCTGATACAACTGTTTGCGGAAGAGAATTCCACATCCTTACTGCTCTTACAGTGAAGAACCCCCAGCGTATTTTAAGGTTAAACCGCCTTTCCTCTAGTTTTAGTGAGTGGCCACGTGTCTTATTGTATTTCCTTTCTCTGAATAGGTTTTTCCGCTTCCTGGCTCAGCTCCCTTATCAGACAGGTGACAAAGCTGCATCGTGCTATATACGGAGGATAAAGATGGGGGAGTTGCAATTGAAGAGGAGATGCTGAACCAGGAAACGGGTGTCTGCCTGGCTGTGCAGTGAAAATCACAATATTAGCTAAAAAGAATAGGTAATCCATTGCCAAGCACAACAGATCCCTAAACGCATTTCAAATATAGATTTAGCAGCAATTCTGGAGCAATGGTTTCAATTGCCTTTAGAGGGTGGCTGCACAAATAACGATCTCTTTAGGGTCCCATTCAGATGGAAAAAAATATAAATCCTTTGGCAGGCCAAATCACTCCCTTATTTGTATTTCATTTACTACATGTATTTAGTCAGTTTCAAAGTTAACGTATGTGTGTAAACTTTTTGTTAGTGAGATATTTTGTTTCACTAATTATGATTTTAGTAAGCGGTCATGCCTTAACATTAAAAAATATTGTGCAAAAAAATTGCAATTTTTTTTAGCGATTTTAGAATTCTCCCTCTTAAAAAGAGAAAGAAACTAAAAATCTTAGACATTTAACCACTTAAGCCCCGGAAGATTCTACCCCCTTCCTGACCAGGGCCTATTTCGCGATTCGGCACTGCGTGACTTTAACGGACAATTGCGCGGTCGTGCAACGCTGTACCTAAACGAATATGACGTCCTTTTTTTCCCACAAACAGAGCTTTCTTTTGGTGGTATTTGATCACCTGTGCGATTTTTACTTTTTGCGCTATAAACAAAAAAACAGAGTCAATTTTGCAAAAATAACAATATTTTTCACATTTTTTATATGAAATTCCCCCCCAAAAAAAGGTAAAAATCAAAATTTAACATTTTGCGGCAATTTTTTTTTACCATATGTTTGGTAAAAAAAAAAAATGGCAAAAAGCGTATTTTGATTGGTTTGCGCAAAAGTTATTGGGTTTACTAACAAAGGGAAAGATTTTTGTCATTTTTGTTGTTTTTTTTTTTTTTTTTAACGCGTAATGGCGGCGATCTGATATTTTTCTGCGGGACTGCGATATTGCGGCGGACAGATCGGACCCTTGACTGACATTTTTGACACTTTTAGGGTTACCAGTGACATTTCTACAGTAATCAGTGCTATACATATGCACTGTTACTGTAAAATTACACTGGCAGTGAAGGGGTTAACTTTTTTTTGAGAGGGAGGGGCTATGTGTATCCCTAGGAGCGTGTTTCTAACTGTGATTGGCTGTGGCTTGAGGTGTAGGAACAGTGATCAACGGTTCTACATAGTAGAACCGTATGATCACTGTTTCTACACAGGGGAGAATGACAGGCGGCTTGTTTACATCAGCCGCCTGCCTTTCTCCCTCTCCACCCGACGATCGCGAGTGACCGGCGGACATCGGGTCCGCCGGTCACACACGCGGGGGGGGGGGTCTGTGACCACGCGGGAGCGCGCCTCCAGCGACGCGCGCTCGCTCTCTAGACCCTCACAGGCAGAGCGACGTATCCCTACGTCGCTCTGCCTGTGAGGGGCTGACCGCCGACGTAAATAGTCGTGCGGCGGTCGGCAAGTGGTTAAAAAATACAATTCAAAAAGCCAAAACGACCCTACAGGTATTTAGATACCCAAAACTGGAATGAAGAAGGGGCCACTGTTGGTGGAACAGTCTAAACACGTTCAAAGTTTTTTTTTTTTTGATAGGAACACCTAATGAATCAACGATTTACCGAACTTGCAGTGAAAATCACCACTCTCCAGTGCTGCTATGGTCGAAATACTGTGCAGTGCACAAATAAAGCTGCGCTGATAAATGAAGCCACTCATCGCCACTAATTCTCTCCTCCTATCTCTACTGGGTTACAATTAGTGCAAAATCAGCAATACTGCTTCATAAATATGGAAGTCGTGCAATGACTTTCATTCTGACTTTAGGTAGAGGATTTACATACAGTATGTCAAAGTCTTGTGTCTAAACTCTAAAAGATGACAACTTTACCTAGAAAAGCATCCACAAGACAGCTGACCCCCCGCATGGCCCGGAAGAAGATTTGGGGCAGCTGTTTTAGACAGGAGTAATGGTTCATCTCCTGAGGCATTCCGCTGACATTTAGGAACTGCTCCTGAAATTTAGGAGTTGTACCTATGATGCTTGGGTTGCTCAAATCCACAGGGTTACTGTAAGAGAAACAAGATTGAAAATTAGGAAGAAATAAATCACATTGGTTATGCTTCGTTGCTTGCTATAGGTGAAATTTGACAGGCTCGATCACTAAGGACTCATGTATTGGGGGCGTGGGGGGGAGGTGATCATGGAAGGGTTTTTTTTACCCTAAATGCAGAAAATGCATTAAAAGTAAAAACCCAAAAAAAAGGGGAGGGGGGATGATTTTGATAAGTTACGCATATTAAAGTAATTGAAATGAGCCAAAAGACATCAAATTGGATTACAGATCAGTTATGAGATGTGTAGTTTCAGACCAAAAAGGTCTGCCCCTAAGGCCCCTAAAACACAAGGGAGTCCGTGCTGTGTGCGGAGACAGAGCTGTCAGGTCCCTGCTGTTCTCTATGGGGGAATCGGATGGAAACTGACTGAAACAGGAAAGAAAATAGGGTTTCCATCCGTCCAGATTTGACGGACTGGATCGGATGTCAGTAGACATGTCTCCACTGACATCCGATGCCCCATAGAGATGCATGGGGCATCCGTTCAGATCCGCCTGAAAAACTGACATTGTGAAAAGGGGCTTAAGGGCAATTCTAAACCATATGGAATAAAATCCCTAGGAGTGTTTGGCATTTAAAACAGTTACTGTAGGTGCATCCCTTATACAATCCAAATAAGAGTGTAATATATATGTTACAGGTATTTGAATTTGATTATTTATCTTTAGAGGATATAGCAGCAAGAATTTGCGGGCCCAATGTTTATTTCCACATTCCTTCTTGGACAGATGTTAAGTCATCTTGTCACTGAACTTTAACCACTTGCCGACCGCCGCCCGACTATATACGGCGGCGGGCGGCCCCTCCCAGGCAAAGTACTGGTACGTCACTAGCCTGAGAGCGAAAAGGGGGCGAGTGCGCGCCGCCGGAGGCGTGCTCCCGCCACCGCTCGTACCCGATGTCCGCCGGTCACTCGCGATCGTCGGGTAGAGAGGGAGAAAGGCAGGCGGCTAATGTAAACAAAGCCACCTGTCACTCTCCCCTGTGTAAAAACACAGATCACTCGGTCCTGCTATGTAGGACCGTTGATCTGTGCTTTTACATCACAAGCCACATCCAATGACAGTTAGAAACACGCCCCTAGGGACACACTTAACCCCTCCCTCTCCAAGTTAACCCCTTCCCTGCCAGTGTCATTTTTACAGTAACAGTGCATATGTATAGCACTGATTACTGTAGTAATGTCACTGGTAACCCCAAAAGTGTCAAAAATGTCAGTCGAGGGTCCGATCTATCCGCCGCAATGTCGCAGTACCGCAAAAAAAAAAAAAAACGCAGATCGCCGCCATTACGCATTAAAAAAAAAAAAAAAAAAGACAAAAATCTTTCCCTTAGTTAGTAAACGCAATAACTTTTGCGCAAACCAATCAAAATACGCTTATTGTGATTTTAAACAAATTGTCCAAAAATTTAAAAACATTTTGATTTTTACATTTTTTTTGGGGGGAATTTCATATAAAAAAATGTGAAAATATTGTTATTTTTGCAAAATTGTCGCTCTTTTTTTTGTTTATAGCGCATGATCAAAGAAAAAAAAAAAAAAATTGCACAGGTGATCAAATACCACCAAAAGAAAGCTCTGTTTGTGGGAAAAAAAGGACATCAAATTCGTTTAGGTACAGCATTGCTCGACCGCGCAATTGTCCGTTAAAGTCACGCAGTGCCAAATCGCAAAAAAAACCCTGGTCAGGAAGGGGGTAAAATCTTCCGGGACTTAAGTGCTTAATAGTGGCATGTAATAGAGTGAAATGATAGGTAGAGATCCAATTCCTATGGGCTGCAATAATAAGTTCCTCTAGTTTATGGTTGGTAGTATTATTTTATAGACCCAGCTGTGTTGCAGTGGCATGTCTAATTTGTAGATAATGGAAAAAAGGAAGCTTTAGGTTCCCTTAATTCTTTTTGTCAGTAAAGGATTTGCTACCCTTCAGTACTTACCTGAGCATGTGAAGAAAGCGAAACCAGGTTTGCGTTACACATTCATTATCCATCTCAGAAGGAATCAAACTGGCATCATCCTCTGGAACTTTAAAAGGAGGAAATGAAGGCCCGTAGGTGAATCGCAGCAACCTGGAAATAAAAGGAAAGAAACCCAAAATAAAGTCAACCTGTCCTGGCCAATAAACTGGCATATGAAACCTGAGGTAGACAATCAAAGGCCATCAAAGTCATTTGTAGGCTGCCCGCTTCAGCTGTTCTGGTCTCTTGTAATTGGCAAATATATCCAATAGGTGTAAGCAAGTGCCCTGCTCTATGTAAAGGGGGCAAAAACCGATGTCCAGGAAAAAATGCATTCTCCGCTATTTACTTTTTCATAAACAGAAGAAAATAAAGTAAATACATTACATTACAGTACATAACAAAAATGAACTGCACACCCGAATCTCTAAGAGCCCATTCACATTAGCGCGACTTGTCAGGCGACTTGTTAGCCTGACAAGTCGCGCTCGGTCGCGGTCCATTGATTAGCACAGGACCCGTTCTAATAGGAGCGACACAAGTCGCTCCAATTTAGAAAAAGGGTCCTGTACTACTTTGGGGCGACCTCGGAGCGACTTGCATAGACTTCCATTATGTGAAGTCTATGCAAGTCGCGGTGCACGCGACTTCACAGGTCGCCCCCCAAAGTCATGTCACGCTAGTCTGAATGGGCTATAAAAGTGATTGTAAAGTCTCCTTTAAAGAAAAAAGAAAAAACAAACATTATACTTACCTGCTCCGTGCAGTTGGTTTTGTGCAGGGTGGCCCGGATCCTCCTCTTCTCGGGTCCCTCTTCTGTGCTCCTGGCCCCTACTCCTGATAAATGTTTGCTATAGGGGCACCCGAGCTGAATCACAGCTCTCCGTCTCCATTCAGACACAGAGCCGCGACCCGGCCCCACCCCCTCTCTTCTGCTGTGTGGCTGACTAACTTTGATTGAAGCAGCGGGAGCCAATCGTTCTGCGCTGCTGTCTCAGCCAAGGAGGGGAGTCCTGAGCAGCTGCAAAGCTCCTGCAAAATCGCTGGATGGAGATGGGGCTCAGGTAAGTATTAGGGGAGCTGCTGCACACAAGTTTTTTTATTTTAATACATAGAATGCAAAATTGAAGGCGGTTCTTTGCTTCTAGCTCAAAAAAACAAACCCAGAGGTGATCAAATACCAACAAAAGAAAGCTCCATTTGTGGGGACAAAAAAGGACATACATTTTATTTGGGTACAGCGTCGCATGCCCGCCAATTGTCAGTAAAAGCAACAGTGCCGTAATTGCAAAAAATGGTCCGGAAGGGGGGGGGGGGGGTAAACCTTCCGGAGGTGAAGTGGTTGAAAAAAAAAAAAAAGGGAATGGAGGGGTACACAAAGTGTTATTCCTGGGTTTGTGGTGAAATAGTATGTGTAAAAACTTCTGCTTTAAAAAGGTAATCCTGTATTTTACACTAAACCTCAATCAAAGCATATGAGTAAAACAGTCACAAAGTCTCTGGTACCCTAGTTGAGGACCACTGCCCTACATCACACAGGCACCTCAATTTTCATATTTGAAGGTCTTTCCTTTACACAATTCCATAGGTGACGTTTAGTACTTTTAGATGGATTTTTGGTTCCCCAGTAACAAAAGTGTTTCCCCAGCCAATAGTCTGGGCAGGAGTGGAGAAAGGTTAGATTTTTTTTTTGGCAGGATTTTACGGCAGTGTTCCTGCTTAGGAGCTTGTCCCCATGCCGTCTGCCTTGGCAACAGCCAGGACACTGCTATATGTCGGACTTTACACTTCCTCCCTCTTCTGAATTGACTCCTCCAGATAATCCCACTTTATTGCACAAACAAGCAGACTTACAAGATGGATGACATGTACCGTCACGGCTCGGGGTCTCTTCCTGGTCCCACCACTCGTCCTATCCTCTAACTGTCCGGCAGCAGAGAGATGACACAGGTAGGGGAGCCCAATCGTCATTGGTCTGACGAAGGAGCACTACTGTGCATGCTCCGAATTGCGTTACCGCCCCCTTGACGTCATTATGCTCGGTGCGGTCCACGAGCGAGGCATGCGTTCCACCGCAACCTCGGACTGATCCACCATTCCTAATTGGGCTCCCCTACCTATCCCCTGTCTGCTGCTGGACAGTTAGAGGATAGGACGAGTCGTGGGACCAGGAAGAGACCCCAAGCCGTGATACATGTCATCCACCTTGTCTACTTGTTGTTTGTGCAATAAAGTGTTGTCAGCTGCACTCAGAGGCGCCTTTTTTCTTCTCTCTGCTTTTGCCAATCCTAAGAACTGCCCTCAGTGTTAGCGTGGTGCACTTGCACATTATTGGAAGTCCACCCACCTCCGCTCCCCCCCCCCCCCCGTCAAGATCTAGTTGGAGGACTGGTTTCTCAGCAGAAGCGCCCAACAAACATTCCTTAAGTGCCGGTTCGCACTATAGCGTGTGCGGCGATCGCACTGCTCCTTCATTACATGCGATCGATGTGCAGTGCAAATTCAGCCATACACTTTGTATGCATAAATTCGCATTGCACCCGCACAAAAGTCACACATGACCCTTTTTTCAGCCGCATCAGGATCGGATCGCACGGTCCGATCCTGTGCGAACTGTCAGATCGCACTGCGATATGCGATCAAACTGGGGGTGTCGTTAACACTTAATTGACACCCCCTGCGTATCGCATATGGCAGTGTGAACTGCCAAGGGTGCGTTTGCAATGTGGGAAAAGGCCGCAAATTCGCAGCCCCGCATCGCACAAGTGTGACCCGGCACTAAAACACTCCAGATAATCCCACCACCAACACATAGTGAACTCTCTGTAGAGGAGAAAAGGATGTTTAGAGAACAATTATGCCCTGGTGGTCACCAGTACAGAAATATAGGGGGAAAAAAACCTAACCAAATAGTTCACAGACGTCAATAAAAAGCCAAAAGATGGAGAGGCTGAGTGCTGAAACCCTTGTTTGGACTGGATCACAGCTCTCTAGAGTACAAGGGCTGTAGCTGGGCCCTTGGGGCACTATAGAAAAAGATTGTAGAAGAACTCTAATAGTATAAAAACATTGAGTCCTAATGCACTGTGAGGTTAATTTACTAAAACTGGAGAGCGCCTAATCTTGTAAAGCTGTGCATGGTAGCCAATCAGCTTCCAACTTGACCCTGTTCAGTTAGGCTCTGTTCACATCTAGAACTTTGGGATTGCGGGCGGAATGGCCACAATTATTCCTAAGATTCCAAATCAAACAGCAATGCTGGAAAAACGCAGCACGCACGTTTGTGCACCATTGATTTTAAATAACACCAAAACGCAGTGCGGTTTTGCCACGTGAAATAAATGGTATATAAACATGTGCTGAATTTTGCAGTGCGATTTGGAATTACGAGGAAAATCTCACCGATTTTGATAGCAATCCCAAATTGATATTTTTTTATACTATTACTTTACATGATTGATATTTTTGGACATACTGTAACTGCTATGCAAATACCATATTTACAACCCTAATTTAGTTCCTATCTGTTCTATTATAGTCCTAATAAGAAGTCCTACAGAATCTTCAAAACACAATGAGTTGGATTTACTAATACTTGAGTGCGCAAAATCTGGTGCAGTTGTGCATGTTAACCAATTAGCTTCTAACATCAGCTTGTTCAGTCAAGCTTTAACAAAAAAAAAAAAACAAAACTGGAACCTGATTGGTTTGTCTGCAGAGCTGCAGCAGATATTACACTGTCCAGTTTTAGTAACACAACCCCACTGGCTGTCCTTCATAAAGTTTGGGACCTAAACCTTTTCTGGATGGTAAAACGAGCGAGGTGCTCGACTTCCTACAATCTAGCAATAAAATCAAAACCGAGGAACTAACCCATAAGAAAATCTTTTAACTTATACAATGATTTAACGGTTTAAGTACACTGCTAAAAACAGAATGTTACCTAGATGTCAATGCACAAATTGCTTTACTCCACTGCTCGACCACGGCAGGGTGGTGTCTCCAATTAGCCACCATTTCTTTGGCTGTCTTCCAGTAGGGTGGTGTTGGGAAGCAGCGAGTACATGCCAGGAACCAGACTTCAAACAGAACGCCGATTAATTTGTCAGCCAAGTTCTCTGCTATGCCTCCTAAGGAAAAAGAAAAACAAGGAACTTGCCACATGTATAATATACAGTAAATGGCAGATCATGCTAGGTTTTATAATGCCTAAAATGGCTAAAGACCCTAAAACCTTCTTGTTTAGCTTAACTTAGCCAACATAAATTTTGACATCACTTTCTGCAACCATACCCGGATACACATAACCATATGAAGCTTACTGTGACTGTAGTGGGTACCAAAGATTGGAGTCAGCTTAGATGCTTATAAAGTATGATGAACAGGTGTTTTCAAAACCAACTTCAATGATTTGATTAGTAAAAGGACCTACAGGGGTTGGAAAAAATGATGGAAACGAGTATAGCTAAAGAATGAAATCATTACCTAATATAGTGTTGCCTTTAGAATCCAGGGCAGCCTGAATTCTCCCGGGAATTGACAAATATACGACTTGGATGGTAGATAATGGAATCTGATACCACTCTTTATACAAAACTCCGGGTCACAATCCTACACAATGTCCTTTGGTCAGTTCACCATGCATTATGCATTTTCCAGGTAACTGTATACAGGCGGTCCCCGGGTTACAAACAAGATAGGGACTGTAGGTTTGTTCTTAAGTTGAATTTGTTTGTAAGTTGGAACAGGTACGTTTTTTTAAGTGTAGCTCCAGCCAAAAAAAATAATTTAAAATTTTTTTGGATAGCATACGGAACGGTTAACACCCCTGTAACATTTATTTTGCTGTCTGTACCCCTGTTCAGAAGATTTCACCTCCACTTTCTGTCCCTATGGTAATTGGATTTTGAAAATTTTGGGTTGTTGTGGAGACAAGGATTGGTGATAAAGCTTCAGTGGAGACACCTTTTTCCCATGATAACTCTTACAGGAGTGAATTTCCCTTCCTAGGGGGAGATTTCCTCTAACTTCCAGTTATCTCCCTCCATTTGTAAGTAGGAGTCGTTTGTAAGTCGGATGTTTGTACTCCGGGGACCGCCTGAATGCCATCATAACCCTCCGATACTGTACCTTGTGACACCGCAAATAAATTGGCAACTTCAGTCAGAGAAGCACCAGCTAAGTGGGCACTAACAATTTTCCCTCTTTGAAACTCAGTAAGCCGACATGACTCCGTATTACTATCAGCACACGCAGTGAATGATGAAAGTAAGGTTTCCCACCTGTTAGGTGTCTCATCACACAGTGGAAGCAAAAGAATGTTACATCACTTCCACTTTCAACGCGAAACATGTAGTCACTTTCACACCTGCAAATCATGTAGCGTTTCCATATTTTTGTCCAACCCCTGTACACAATTGACCAATCCTGGATATCATAACCAAATTTGTTCCAAATTTGGCGCTGACATTTATGGATTTTCTTCTATTCAAACTAGTTAAAGTTGAACTATGGCTTAAAGCGGAGTTCCACTCAAAAGTGGAACTTCTGCTTATCTGTCTCCTCCTCCCCTCTGGTGCCACAATTGGCACCTTTCAGGGGGGAAGGGGGAGCGGGTACCTGTTTTTGACAGGTACCCTGTCCCCACTTCCGTCGGACCTCACAGCAGTGAGGTTCGGCCTCCTACTCCTCCCTCTGCTTCGTGGCCAATTACCGAGTGCAGCGCGCTTCGCTCATGCGCAGTAGGGACACAGCCGTGAAGCTGCGAGGCTTCAATGCCAGATTCCCTTACCGACAATGGTGGCGGCAGCAGCACCCAACAGCTGATGGAAACATCGGCTGCGGTGCTGACCTCGCCGGACTCCAGGACAGGTAAGTGTCCTAATATTAAAAGTCAGCAGCTACAGTATGTGTAGCTGCTGACTTTTTAATTTTTGGAGGGGGGGGGGGGGGGTGGAACTCCGCTGTAATAGTAATCGCATCTCAGCCTAGGTTCACACTGAGGCCATTTTTAAATCGTGAACTCGCACGATTTCAAACCGGCATTTCAGTGTGACTTCAGGGGCGATTTCAAAGACATCTGTGCGGGTTCCTACACAGATGACTATTGAAATCGCCCCCCCAAAGTCGCCGAAAGTAGTACAGAAACTACTTTTGGGAATCGGTGCGGCGGCGTCACACAGATTCAGATGGTGCATTTGCCAGCAATTGGCTCCAAGTTGACATGAGATTTGACAAGCCAAATCGAACCAATGTGAAAGTGGGCTGAGCCCTGGTTCTCACCGGTGCTGCTTTGAAATTGCGCTACTTCAGCGCGATTTCAAGGCCGCACATCAGTGCGATTCATTTAACAGGAGTCTATGCAAGTCACAATGAAAATTGGTAAAAAGCAGCACAGGAACCATTTTCATAATCGCTGCGACATGAGTCGCGGTGATATGAACAGTTCCATTGCTGGCAATGGGGTGCGACTTGTGCAATTTGGAACTGTCAAATCGTATGACAAAATGCAAAGATTTGAACGGGGATGAATGACAGGTTTTCCATAAACCAAATACAATCTTTTGAAGTCTACTTTATGTTCCTGTAATGGGACAACAAGGCACTGCTTCTTAAATTTAAAGTGGTTGTAAACCCCATTCATGAAAATTTGAACTAAGCACATAAATCTGCAGTGTTTACTTATCTCACTCCAAAGCTCTAAAGAAAAGTACACAGTACAGTTTTCTTACAACCCAGCGGGTTTCACGAAAAAAAAGGTTAGCTTTGGTCAGAGACGCTGTGCTAATGATCCAACATTCGTGTAGCGATCTTCCCCACTGAGCTGTTGTGTTTGTTGTAGCCAATTAGTCTTCCGTGTATTTATAAACAAACATAGGGGTATGTTCCTTATGCTCTTAGGAGCGTAGGAAGATATTTGGGGGGGCCCTTCAGCATTAGAGCTCAATTAGAAGCGACTTAATACTCTAGGCACAACATCTGTACCAGTCCAGCTACTATTCAACAATGGTGTCTCAGCAAGGTCAGGTACATTAACCACCTAAGAACCGCCCCATATACATTTACTGCGGCAGGGCGGCACTTAAGCGTAAAATCATGTACCTGTACGTCATTTCTTTCAATGGCTCAGGGGCGTGCGCACGCGCCGCCGAAGCCCGGCTCCTTCTGTGATTGGAAACAGCAGGAGCCAATCAGTGGGTCCAGCGACCGTTTAGAGAGAGGCAGAACGGTGGTCTGCCTATATTAACAAGGCAGATTGTCGTTCTGCTAGTAAGAAAGACAGAGATCTTGTTTTTCTGCTAATCAGGAACATGGATCTTTGTCTTTCTTCAGTTAAGCCATCCCCACACAGTTAGAAAGCGCTTCCAGGGAACACAGTTAACCCTTTAATTGCCCCTGATGTTAACCCCTTCCGTCTACCTGCCCTCTTCACTGTGCTGAGACAGGTGAAGAAAGATTTTAACATGATCTGCACTTCTGAAACGGTGTAGATAGGGGAAGACAGCAGATAAACAAGTAAAGCTTATGTAGGAGGATTTGTTTAATCTCTGTGTATCATCTGAGGCTATTCACTTCACTGAGGGTTTACAACCACTTTAAAGCAGCATTGTCACCCTCATTTAGGATGCGTCAGCTTGAACTACAGTGACTTGATATAGGGGCTGTGGCTATCAGCATTGTTATTGCTGATTCAGAAGTCTGTAACTTGTCGATCAGCCATTGGTCACAAATAGCCCTGCTCACTGCTTTCTGGAATGACAACACAGCCTTTGCAGTTGAAACCCTACCACTGGGAGCTTCAGATGGGGAAACATGCAAGACACAAATGGCTCAGTCATGGAATGTAAAGTTTGTGCTTACTTTATGAGGTCTGTGGAATCACACACAGGACTTATTTAGACTGCCAGACAGGAGACTTTAAATGTATTTTAATATATTTTAAAAAGTTTTAGAACAGGCTCCTTCGGTGTCAACTGCTGAGCCAATCTCTGTTGTATACTGTAAAATTAGCATGGTCTATGGAACTCTAGTTAGGCCCCTTACTCACGGGGCAGATCCACTCAGCGGACTCCGCTAGCTCAGCGGGGATCGCTCCGTTGATCCCTGCTGAGCAGGCGGATGACAAGTCTGTCTCCGCTCACTGGGCAGACACGGACCTGTCAAGAGTCGCGCTCTCCTCTATGGGGAGATCGGATGAAAACAGACAGCATGTCCGTTTCCATCCGAACCGCTGGATGGATGGCGAACGTATCGCCATCCGTCTGTTTTCAGCGGATCTTGTCAGATCGGATGCCAGCGGATCCACCTCCCCATAGAGGAGAATGGGTGGCCCGATCAGGTCCACTTGAAAATGGACAGGTGGGTCCGATCGGGTGAAAAGGGTCTTATACACTGAAAACCAGAGAGACTTGTTTACAACCACTAACCTGTGACCGTTGGAGCAGCCAGCAGCGTGTCATTTATCTGCAGAAGGAATAGAAGCAGAACTTCCCAGGTCTCACGAGCTATGTTTGTAGAATCCTTTGCCAGCTTCTGAACAGCACGCAACACCTGATGACAAAGGCGAATTTGATTTGCTATCTGATCCTGTCTGAAAATAAAACAGTAAAGCAGACATTAATATGTGTGTGTAAGTGTGGCGATAATAGGGCTGTTTTCAATCCATTACCCAAATTATTTGAAAACTAGGGCTTTTTAAGATTTGGTATTTCTTAATGTGAATCATTATGTTGCATTTAAAAGGGAAACTATATATTGATTTTTGGTTGGGTAGTAACTTTTTTCAGATGTCAATATGGTATACTGAAGTATAATTACAAGTATTTCATATATGTTGAAGGATTTTATTGACAATTACATTAAAGTGATTCTAAATAAGAAAAAAAAAATTATACCTACCTCCTCTGTGCAGTTGTATTGGCACAGGGCAGTCCGGATCCTCCTTCTCGGGTCCCTGGCTGTGGCTCCTAGCCCATCCCTCCAGTCGAGTGCCCCCGCAGCAAGCAGCTTGCTTTAGGGGCACCTAAGCCGAGCTGCAGCTCCATGTGTCCATTCAGACACGGAGCTGCAGTTCGACTCCGCCCCCTCTTTCTCCCGATTGGCTAAATGACTGATTGAAAGCCATGGGAGCCAATGATGCCACAGCTGTGCCTTAGCCAATCAGGAGGGAGAGACGGCCAAGGGACTTGTGGACATCGCTGGACAGATATGGAGCTCAGGTAAGTATTAGAGGGTGCTGGGAGGCTGCTACACACAGAAGTTTTTTTTATCTCAATACATAAAGGTAAAAAACCTTCTGACTTTACAACTCCTTAAAAGAGGAAGTAAACCCTCCTCTACAACTTGTACCTATAGGTAAGCCTATATTAAGGCTTACCTATAGGTACTTTAAATATCTCCTAAACATGCACTGTTTAGGAGATATTTACTTTGCATGCAGCCAGTGACATCACTGGCGAATGCGCTCTGAAGGAACGGCCGCTCATGCCATTCCTTCAGAGCCCCGTGCCGTTACAGACAGCATGACATCATCGCGGCTCCAGCCAATCAGATGGCCGGATGCCGCAAACCCAGAAGAAGGGCGACAGAACATGTCGCCCATGGACAGGTAAGCGGTCGGCACTGCGGGGGCTTCGTTCTTAGGTAAGTATTTCATAATGAGCTAGTATGCGATGCATACTAGCTCATTATGTTTTTCTTTCGGGAGTTCGTTTAAAAAAAAATAAAAATTGGAGGTTTACAACCTCTAAGTTTATGCAAAGAGTCATTATTTGCAGTGTTGACCCTTTTTTTCAAGACCTCTGCAATTCACCCTGGCATGCTGTCAATCAGCTTCTGGGCCACATCCTGACTGATGGCAGCCCATACTTGCATTATCAATGCTTGGAGTTTGTCGGAATTTGCGGGGATTTTTTCGTTCACCCGCCTCTTGAGGATTGACTACAAGTTCTCAATGGGATTAAGGTCTGGGGAGTTTTCTGGCCATGGCTCCAAAATGTTGATGTTTTGTTCCCTAAGCCATTTGGTTATCACTTTTGCCTTCTGGCAAGGTGCTCCATCATGCTGGAAAAGGCATTGTTCCTCACCAAACTGTTCTTGGATGGCTGGGAGAAATTGCTCTCGGAGGATGTTTTTGTACCATTCTTTATTCATGGTGTTCTTAGGCAAAATTGTGAGTGAGCCCACTCCCTTGGCTGAGAAGCAACCCCACACATGAATGGTCTCAGGATGCTTTACTATTGGCATGACACAGGACTGATGGTAGCGCTCACCTTTTCTTCTCCAGACAAGGTTTTTTTCCGGTTCCTCCAATTGGAAAGGGGATTCATAAGAGAAACTTACTTTACCCCAGTCCTCAGCAGTCCAATCTCTGTACCTTTTGCAGAATACCAGTCTGTCCCTGATGTTTTTCCTGGAGAGAAGTGGCTTCTTTGCTTCCCTTCTTACACCAGGCCATCCTTACTGTGCTGCAGATGCACTCACACCTGTCTGCTTCAATTCCTGAGCCTTCTTCACAAATGCAGTGGAAATTTTTTTTGTGGGATTAACTTCATTTTCGTGGCAAAGAGGGACTTTACAATTAATTGCAATTCCTCTGATCACTATTAATAACATTCTGTATATGCAAATTGCCATCATAAACACGGAGGCAGCAGACTTTGTGAAAATTAATGTGTGTCATTCTCAAAACTTTTGGCCATGGCTGCAGAGTTCACTAGTGCACCACAGCTATGTCTGGATGAAAAAACCCATCTGCTCAAAAGGTAGGTAGTGCTCTTTTTTTTTTTTTAACAGAATAAAAAGGTTTCTCATTCTGTAAAATTATACAAAAGGAAGACATTCCACGTACCATGACTTTTTAAATCAGAGCAAAGTGAACATATCGTGTAATGGGGTATACACGTTTCGTCTGGACTTGCAAATACCTGATAAGTTACGTGTGCAACCTAAGCACTGTTTGCAACCCTGCACAGGTACACGGTACCACCTAATGTTTTTTTACGATGACCTTCTGCCAAATGAGAGAAAAATACCAGTGCATGTCTAGGCTAAACCTATTCTTAATCACTTTCACCACGGCACAGGAAGAGAATAGGAAACAGAAGAAAAAAGCAAAAGAGAGAGAGATAAGAGGGAATATAGAGATTGAAAGGGGAAAAGGGAAGGGTGCCAGACCGGTGGAGCATACCCCCTGCTACTAGTTATAATAGGACTGCTTAGGATATATTAGCGTGAAAGCATACTGAATCCAAGGAAATGATCCAGCTGGTCTAGGATGCAACGTAAGTGAGTGCAGGTTAGGCCGGTGAGGGGGGGACATCGGGATTTCATTGGCAAACATGAGAGGAGGGTTTTAGACGTTTAAAAGGTGGCAGCATTCCTGTGTACATTTTAAGGCTTAAAGTCTGGGCAAAAAAGAAAAAAAAGAAAAACAATAACTGCATCTTCTCAGTAGATCCACACTTTGCTGATGTCTGTGGAGCTTACAGGGTTGACGACGTTGTGCTTGCATGAACATTGAGTACTGCAGACTGCTGTGTATTCGTTCGACCATTTTTCTGCAATAGATGTAGTAGTATTCCATTGATCTTAATAAAGCTCAGACAATATTTGCACTATTGGATCATCTTTTTTTCCATTATACAATGATGTATTCCTCAACTGGAGTTACTGGGCCATAATGTGGATGATTGTGCATCCCTTCTGCCCATCGGATTCATTGGCTGCCTGCTTAAAGCGGTAGTATACTCTGCTTTTTAGCTTTTGCCTACAGGTAAGCCTATAAGGCTTACCTGTAGTTAAAATAATCTCTCCTAAACCTGCACGGTTTAGGAGATATTCGCCCTGCATGCAGCCGCTGACGCCAGCGGCGAATGCGCTCTGAAGGTCCGGCGGACCTTTAGCGCTCCTTGCAGGAAAGTGAACTCCCGCGCTCATGCGTGGGAGTGACGTCATCGCGGCTCTGGCCACTCACAGTGCCGGAGCCACCGAACCCGGAAGAGATGCCAAGGGAAGATGTCAGCTGCCTCAGCGGTGTCCTGGCTGGAGCTTCGAAGTTAGGTATTTCATAATGAGCTAGTATGCGATCCATACTAGCTCATTATGCCTTTGTCCTGCTAGGTTTGTTTTTTGAGGATACAACCGCTTTAACTGGAGCCTTTGCCGCTGCATCAGTGTTCTGCAAGCCAAAGGAGGTAGAGCACTTTTGTTGTTTATGCCAACACAGCTGCCCAGTCTGGTATGCAGAGGAAGTGTGGCAATTCTTACCATACTACGAAGAACGATCCAGCTGGGGAGTGTAATATAAAGTGTGTCTTAACCCGTTTCTAGGTTAGTGGATCTGGTAAATGTTCTTCAAGCTTTATGGTCATAATTGTAGAGCGGCTTGCATACACTTCTACAATACTGTGGCACCTTGGTGGAAGATGTATACTGCAGGGTAGATAGCTGATACAGAAGCACTACATTTAGCTACAGTACAGTGAGCATTGCCACCCCAGAACAGAAGGTGTAATATGGGCAGGATCACCAAGTGAGAATAAAGAAACAGAGACTACATCTGGTAAGCTGCAATTTTAATATTTATTTGTTCTTGTGTTTAGGTAACGTCATTATCTTCAACATGCTTTACTTGACTCTGCCCAGATACTTAACCGGTTATAGTGCATGCATTACGTTTTTGATGGCTAGGGAACCTTCCCACGTCACACAGGAAAAGGCCATCTATTTAAAGCTGAACTCATTTTAAAACAAACTTTCCTCTTCAAAATGGTTTATTTTAGGATAGATAATGTACATGGTATGCGTGGATGAAGCGCCAGAAGCTATGAACAAGTAATCCTTTTCTAAACTGTTATTGCTTTACCAGACTGTTCTTGGATGGTTTGCTTTTCCACTCATTTGTCAATGTAAAAAATATAAATGCATTTCCCACTTCTAATTCACCAGACGTACTGACAGCAAAGCTAAGAACTTTTTTTGGTTTCTTGGTTTAAAAAATGATTCCCTGGGTCCCCTCTACAGACACGGGAGATGTACAAACTCCGGATTTTTAAAAAAAAGAAAGTGTCATGGGCGCTTTTTCATCCATTGTGGTGCATTGGCAGCCCATCCATATTGAACAGGCCACCCAAACACAATGAAAATTTACACTCTGCTTTAGTGTAAAAGGCGCCTCGGTATTTTAGAAAGTACTGGAACCGTTGGGCTGACACAGCAGACAACTAGAATTTTCAAAAGCAGTTTAGCAATGGCAGAAACATTTTTCAGGTTTACTTAGATGCTGGAGAAAAAACACTCAACTCTACTCACAGATAATCAATAATGCTTCTGTGCAGAGTCCCGACAGTCAATTTTACATTATTTCCATTCTTTTAGGCTTTTATAATTTTTATTACTATTAGAGAATTGTATTTACTTTCTCTTCAAAGAACACATCTCCTGTTCTCATACATGGTAAGTGCACTCGAACTGTTTGAGCCTTGCAGCACATATCCAGACAGGAATTCCTGCCTGCAGAAACGGACATTCTATTAATGCTCTGCATCCTTCATCTCATTGTTTCATCACTTGCCCAACGGCCATACAGAAAAGGCTAGAGATCATTCCTATGGTGTGACACACTTGTCCTCCTGGGATAGGATGGGATGGGATGGGATGAGAAAGCCTGCACCAGGGAAACAATGCAGTATTCATTTACAGCATGGGTGTCCAACCTTTTGGCTTCTCTGGGCCACATTGAGTGTAGAGAAATTTTCTCGGGCCACATATAAAATATATACTATAGTGAAGGTATACAAGTAATAAAATGCCGCCACGCCCCCGCACTAATTTAACACAACTAGAGGATGATCAAATGAAAATGAAAACAGTATACAGAGGTTTACTTCTTCTGAGCGATAAAAAAGGAACACTCTAACCACCATGACCACCTCAGTGATTTGAAGTGGTCATGGTGGTAGGAGTCAGAAACACTGCACATGCTCCCCCCCCCCCCCCCCCGAGGCAGCCTCTGCCTACCGTTAGTTGGCAGCTGCTGTGGCCATGCCCCTGACCTGACTTCCTTCCTCCCCAGCAAAAAAAAAAAAATTGTCAGGGGACAGTGGGCCGCATTGCCTGAGGTTCCGGGCCGCAGGTTGGACATGCCTGATTTACAGCCTAATGCAGTTGTGTTCCATATCCATGCAATACACGGGCATGGAACGGGTAAGGAATGGGTAAGGGTGGAGAAAGTTGGCCATGTCAGTCCCTGGTATCTTGGATACAGAGAGACCTCCCTGTCATATTTCTCAATTCCATTCCAATCAACCTGGGAGTTTTGGTTGTTCCCACTCACCGACGTGTGTTCCAGCTCTTCCATAAATTAAATGAATGGGCACAGCCATAGGTGTGCACAGCCTACTGCATTACCTCAATATCACCCCAAAGCTTAAACACACGTCTTTCTCTGTAGCCCCATCTGCACTGGACAGTGAATGAATGGGAAGTGTTCTGTGCTGAGCGGCTTCCTATTCATTCACAAACTGAAGCATAGTAAACACAGTTTACTATGTTTCAGTTATGAATGAACACAGTGAGTGTGTTTACTTAAAAAAGGAAGGCATCAGTAAATTACATATTTACTAGCCCTCTACCCCACTCTTCATCCCGCAACATCCCCCACAGCAGCAGGGGGTGAGGAGGGAAGGCTGAACTGCAAAGAGACCAGCATGGGGGAAGCAGCACCACATGCATCGATCAGGGTGTGCCCACGCACACCTATGGGCACAGCAGGTGTACAGACCTAAGAACTAAAGCCTCGTACACACGTACCGATTGTCGGCCGTAAATATTCGGCCGGCGACCGATCGGCCGATTGTAGGCTTGTTAGTATGATGCTTCCGACAGCGCATTTTCGGCCGAACAGAATCTGTCGTGCATGCATTAAAATTTTTGTTGGCCAACACCAGAACGGCCGATTGTTCGCCAGTCAGTACAGATTTCGGCTGACAGACAGCAGATTAGCAAGACTGGGCATGCTCAGAAAAGAAAAAAGACAAGGAAAGTTAACCATCACATGACTTCTGCAGTCGGCTGTTGTTGGCCGACAAAATTCGTGTGCAGTCTTTTGCAGTTTTCAACAGACACGACAGCCCTGGACAAAAGACGGCCGATCGTTCGGTACGTGTGTACGAGGCTTTACAGTCTTCTCTGTCAGGGGAATAAAAAAGTCATGCAGTTAAACTCTCTACTAGGGATGCACAAATACCTTTTATTTGGGTATGAGTACCAATACTCTCGGTCAAGTACTCGCCAATACCAAGTAACGATACTTTGAAGTTCGATTTGGGTCCATACAAAATGAATGGGCTCAAATTGCACTGCAAAGAATCGCATGCAATTGGAACAGGAATGCGGTGCCATTCCTGTCTGGAACGCATGCGGTTGCCCCACTGCTGCTGTATAAACCTAGGCTTGTCATAGTGATTTCAGCCTGTGTTCACACAGGAGCGGTGGGGAATCCACATGAGATTTGGACAGGAATCACACCGCATTCCTGTTCAAACAGCATGTGGTTATTTGCAGTGCGATTTGAGCCTATTTCCTATGGGTGCAAATCGCACCCCAAAGTATCGGTACTCATACTCGCCGATAAAAAAAAAAAAGGTATCGGTGCACCCCTAGTAGAGAGCTTAAATGCATGTTTTTTTTTTTTTTTATTCCCCTCACAGAGAAGACTGTTAGTGCTTACGTCTGTGCACCTGCTGTGCTCATTAATTATTTTACAGAGAATGAAAGAGGAGGAGAAGGAACACATGTTGGCGGGTGAGAACAACCAAAACTCTCAGGTTGATAGGAATGGAATAGAGAAATATGACACGGATATCTCTCTGTATCCAAGATACCAGGGACTGTAGAGAAAGCGGTGGGGAAACTGCACGCAATTCAGACAGGAATCGCACCGCATTCCTGTTCAAATTTCATGCAATTCTTTACAGTGTGATTTGAGCCCATTTGATTAGTATGTAATTAGTATGTATACCGCAAAGTATTTGTTTCCGGTTTTCAGGAGTGTTTTCACAAGTATTCATGAAAATGCTCGGTATCGCCACCGATACCGGTTTCGGCGCATCCCTACTCTAATAAAAACTGAAAGAGTGGACTGAAAAAAAATTGGATTTTTGACTTACCGTAAAATCCATTTCTCTGATGTTCATTGACGGACACAGCTCCTCATCTTCTTCACTACGTGGGTTATACTGCCATCTAAAGGAGTAGGACACTAGGCAGAAAAGAACTTGACCACGCCTATGGGGCAGTCCCAGGGTTATACCCCCACTCTCTGCTATAGGTACTCCGTTTTGTTACAAGCAGTTTTTAGAAGAGAAAAACTCAACTCCATAGAGGGGTGGGTGCTGTGTCAGTCAATGAACATCAGAGAAATGGATTTTACGGTAAGTCAAAAATCCCATTTTCTCTTTCGTTCATTGACAGACAGCTCCAGATTCCTCTTGACTACGTGGGATGTCCCAAAGCAGCTTTAAACACGAGGGGTGGGAAGAGCAAGAAAAAAAAATTACTTCCCAAGGCTAAACATAGCCAACCAGGTAGCCTGGAGCTCAACCATAAAACAACTGAAGCTCACCTGAAAAAAAAATTAAAACACCCTCAAAGAGGACCAAGTCCTCTAAAGACAGCAGCCTGCAAAACCTTGTGGCCAAAAGAAAGCATCCGCAGATGCCAATGCATCCCCCTTATAAAACTTTGTGAACGTGTGCACAGACGGCCAGGTAGCCGCCTTACAAACCTGCATCACTGACGCCTGATGACGGAAGGTCCAGGAGGCACTAAGAGCCCGAGTAAAGTACGCCTTAACAGGGAAAGGAGGAACCTGACCCTTAATGGAATAAGCCTGAACCACAGTCTGTCTGATCCATCTGTAAATGGTCGCAGCATAAGCAGTCAACCCTTTGCGAGGTTCATCTGTGGGGACAAATAGTGAATCTGACTTTCTAAACGACTCTGTAGCTGCCAGGTACACCCTTATTGCCCGAACCACATCCAGGGAATGCAAGGCAATTTCCTTAGGATGCTTAGGCCTAGGACACAGGGAGGGCAACACAATGTCTTAATTCAAATGAAAATCAGAGACGACCTTTGGAAGGATTGACGGACATGGACAAAGAACTGTTCATGTCCCTGTGAACCACCAGGTAAGGCGGACAAGACAGCACCGCCACCTCTGACAACCAGGGCACAGAAGTATTAGCCACTAAAAAGGCCACCTTCTGGGACAATGTAAGCAGGGGAACCTCCCAAATGTTTTCAAAGGGAGGCTTCTGGAGAACTGACAACACCAAATTGAGGTCCCACGGCGGCGATGGAGACAGCACTGGAGGAACCAAGTGTCTCACTCCCTGGAGAAAGGTACACACCAAGGAGTGTGTGGCCAACGGGCATTGAAAGAAAACCGCCAAAGCCGAAATCTGGCCCTTGATGGTACTCCGGGACAGGCACTGCTCAACCCCTCATTGGAGGAAAGCCAATTTTCAAATCGCCGAAAAGGAGCGAAGGTGAACCCAGAGGGATTCAACACCATGCAAATTACGACTTCCAAGTACAATGGTAAATCTTTCTAGAAGTAGATTTTCTAGCTTCTAACAGCGTAGGAATCACCGCATTAGACAACCCTTTATCCTTCAGCACCTGGCTTTTAACAGCCAAGCCGTCAAAGCCAGCGACTGTAAAGCAGGATGGAAGATTGGCCCTTGTGACAACAGATCTTCCCTGAGAGGAATTCTCCAAGGCGCATTGGCAACTAGCAGTACCAGATCGGTGTACCAAGACCGGCGAGGCCAGTCCGGAGCCACTAGGATGACCGGAATCCCTTCTGCCTCGATCCTGCGCAGGAATCTTGGCAGAAGCTTGAGAGGAGGAAAAGTGTAAATCAGACGATACCGACTCCAAGGAACCACTAATGCGTCTGTGGCGTCGGCTAGACGATCCTGAGACCGTGCATCTCTGGTGACATGTCCAATGATCCAGACAGTCTGATCTCTCAGAGTTCCAGTAAATTGATCAGTAACCTGGACTCTTGCAGAGTCCAGACCCCCTGAGCACGCTGTGCCGAGGACGCCACCCCACCCGGACAGGCTGGCGTCCGTGGTGACGACTGTTCAGTACAGGGGAAAAAACGATTTGCCCTGAGGAAGTGCCAGAGAAGAAGGAAGCCACCAAACCAGGGACCCCCCCCTTTTACTCTGGCCCAACAGGATCAGATTATCTAGAGACTGAGGAAATCTTGTTCCATTTCACCAGAATCTTTTAGCAGAGATCTAGTGTGGAACTGTGCAAACGAAATGGCCTCGAAGGTAGACACCATCAGGCCCAATATCCAAGTTGTCTAACAGAGCAGTCGAAGACTCTGCTCCCAAAAGCAGATCGCCCAGATACCCCAGTACCACAATCCCCCGCTGACGCAGCAATGCTAGCACCGGGGCCAATACTTGTCAAGACCCGAGGAGCGGAGGCGAGACCAAAGGGTAACGCCAAAAACTGATAATGCTCCTCACCCATGGCAAAGTGGAGGAAGCGCTGGTGGCTGACACATATTGGGATGTGTAGGTAGGCGTCCTTGATGTCGATGGAGGCAAGGAAATCCCCCTGATGTAGGGGCACCACCACCGTGTGAATGGATTCTATTCAGGAATTTATGCACCCGCACAAAGCAGTTTCGCACCTTGAGGTCCAGAATTGGATGCACCTTGCGACTTCCTTCTTGGGAACTGTAAACAGGTTTGAGTAAAAATCTTGAAAAATTGTTCCGATGTCGGAAACCGGAACAATCACCCCTTGAAGTAACAAGTTTTGCACTGTCCCAAAGAAATCCCCTAAGCAATCTGGGAACAAGTGCAGGTTGGAAAAGAAGAACCTGTCCGAAAGATATGATCAAAACTCCATCTTGTAGCCAGAGTGAATGACTTTGTGGACCCACTTGTCCTGCATCAGGGAGGTCCACAGATCTGGAAACTCACGAAGATGTCCCTCCACCCCAGATACGGATGACGGTGCCCCTTCATGCGGAGGAAGCCTTGTCCGCAGATCTGGCGAAACCTGCTCGTGGCTTGCTGGACCAGGTCCTCTTAGAACCCCCGGTGGAGGCTCTGAAGCGCTTAGACCGCTTGTCTTGAGACCCTGAGGGACAAAAAGGCCTGTTGTGAGCCAAAAACAAAGACCCCCATCTGCAACGGGACTCCTTAACCTTAGAAGCCTAAGGAAGAAGAGTACTCTTTCCCCCTCTGAGGCCTTTGATGTCATCCAAGGAAGTGCAAAACAGGCGATCCCCCACAAATGGAAGATCGGATAAGGCCTTCTTAGAAGCCTGGTCTGCAGACCAGCATTTCAGCCATAGAATATGCTGCAGGACCACCACTGAGACAGACAGTCTAGAAATCAAGGGAGCCACATCCAAAGAGGCGTTACAAACTGTAGCCCTTGGACCAACTGATCCACCAGCTCTGCAAAGGTAGGGGGGAGCTGTTCCCCCTCCAGGTCCCGGCGTAGAAGTTTTGCCCACTCCGTCATAATTTGCGACACCAGGGCAATAGTATATACCGGTCTAAGTGTCAAACCAGCCACAGGGAACATATAGCGAGACAAGGCCTCCCACCTATCAGCCGTATCTGAGAAGACTGGGAACTCTTCAACTGGGATTATGGTGGCTTTATTCAACCTGAAAAACCGGGGAGTTCACTACAGGAGGAACTGTACATTTTTAAGGAGGGAATCCTCATAGGGGGTACCGCATTGCAAAATGCTTAGTGATTGCAAAGGTACATTTCGGGCACCCCCACTGTTTTGTGACAATATTGTCAAAGAAGGAGGGAAAGGGGAATACCTTTGCCGCTTTGAAGGACCTGTGGGTGCCAAAGGTGACCAGCGCCTCTGATGCTGCCTTAGTCACATCCTCCATCTTTAAGGTTTCCTGCACTGATACAATCAGCACATCCACTAGCGCTTTTTTATGCGCGGCTAGAGGAGCAGAGGAATAATCCTCACTATCTGAGCACGCAAGGTGCATGGACGCAGACCCCAAAGGATAATTTGCATTCGCGATGGCCGAATCAGATTCTAGATCTGATGAGACAGAGGAAGCAGGTGAAGGTGGGGGATGCTTTTTGCTAGCCCAATTCCCCAGGACCAAATCTATCTTGGACACCAAGGACTCCAGGATCGCCGTCAGTTGTGTGGACCCGGAGGGCCCGACAGCCTCTGAGAGGGGATCAGGTGGTAAAATATGCTCCAGGGACTCCATGAATGGAGAGGGGAACCCACACAAAAAAGTTCAGAACACTGCAAGGGACACCCCACTGTGCCGGCGGCACCACAAGGCCCAGCACAGAGCACTACCGCTGCAACAGCAGAGAGAGGGAGAGAGAACCCGATAAACTGACTCACCACCACCGGTCAGGTACACACAGCATTGAACTGCACAGCATGCGGCGATCAGGAAGAGGAATATCCAGGAATAGACAGGCACTAGAGGCAGAGGAGGGGCTTCCACCGCCTAATCAGCGCCCATCCAGCTCCAAAAACATGACCGCCGCTATTTTCAATGGCAAACCTCAAGAAAATGGCCGCCGAGGCAACACAAACATGGCCGTCGATCTGTAGCATAAAAGGCTACAAGAAAAAGGTGGCCCCGTGCTGCTCCCGGGGACCACAGAACCCCAAAAACTATCCCAACAGGAAGGGGGGCCCTGTCAGGCGCCGCCACCAGGCCCATCCCCCTCCCAAGGTTTGATTGTTCGGTCGCCGGCGGCGCGCTCCATCCCCCCCCCCTCCCCCCCAATCACCAGCTCAATACCCCAGGCTGACCCAAAAAGGTATGTCCACCGGGGGGGATGCGTGCGTGGGGATGAAGTTCTTACAATAATGTGCAAGTACTTGGACATTTTGGTATACTTGCCTACAAGAGTACTTCTCTCCAATGCTGGCAGGTCCAGGCTTTCAGTTGCCACTCTGTCCCTGTCATTTTCACTACCGTTTCTCCCAGGTACAGACAGAGTCACTCTTTGCCTATTACGTAACTCCTGTGTATTTTGGCAAGAGTTACATCATCCCTGGCACCTAGCCACATACTCTGCATCTTACAGATGCCTTGAATGAGCTGAGAGCATACACTGCTCATGTGCTGTGCAGTATACACAATATAAAACAATTGCTAGCAGGAAGGGAAGGACATTTTTGGCAGAAGAGTCTACCTTCTATGAATTATTTTATCAGTTTAGCTTTGCTTAAAAATACAGCTAGATTTTTTTTTTTATTAATAAATTTTATTAATTTTAAAATTATCAATAACAATATAAAATAAAGAAAAAAACACATAAATCTCTTATAACATTATCCAATATGCAATGATCTACATACCTGCCTCCTCGCTTCCACCTCTCTCCCTCCCATCTTAATTCACATCTTACAATTTGATATTATTTTCTATCCTCTAACTGTATTCAAATTGTAGCAATGTTTCAGATTCCTACTCTACTTTCTACATGGAGTCCGACGTCACAATTTCATAATTCCCGGATTTCTTAAAATCCATCCAGATTCCCCATTTTTCCACAAGATTAATTGGTTTACCCTCTTCCCCAGATACTCCACATTATAAACATAATCAACTCTTTTACACCACTCTTTCCGGGTAGGGCTCTATTTCCATCCAATTCTTCGGAATAACTCCTTTGTCCATTTAAATTGGGACCAGTGTGGATTTATATTGTTTGAATGGAGTTAATGTGAAATAGACACCCCCATGGATCTTCTGGAACTTCCGTTCCAGTGATCTCCCTTAGTTTGCCGGACTTTCAACCAGTAATCTCGAATCATGGGACAGTCCTAGCAAATGTGGAACATCGTCCCTTTTTCTCCACAGCCTCTCCAGCATCGATTTGTTTTTTATGGTTGGAACTTATGTGCTATTACTGGTGTTATGTACTACCTTGACAGACATTATAATTCTGTTCAGTAGTACCAACATCCATTGCGGTGCAGTGTGCGGCCCTCAATACTGTTTTTATTTTTTGGGTCAGCAGAGGGATCCCTATTTCCTTTTCCCATTTTGTAATGAGAGAAGGAGTCTCCAAGCTCGAGCCATCCGTCAGTATTTTATAGATCTGAGAAATGTTTTGGCTTTCTGGCCAAGTTACACAGTCTATTGTATTTAGATCTTTTTCAGATCTAATTGGCTGTTGTAATGAATTTACAAAGTGCTCAACCTGGAGATACCTCCATCCATTCAATTGTTTTCCCCTAAATTTAATTCTGATTATGTCCTGATTTTACCATTATGCATAATGTCTTAACTGCGTGTTCCCTATCCATTTATTAAAGTGTTGCTCATTCCCATGGCCAAAAAAATTTGTGCCGTTCAGTGATATCAAAAGAGAGTTCTATTTCCATTTATACTGTTTAGTGACCCTATCTCAAATCTTATAAACTTCTTTTGTAAAATATAATTTGACTTGCTGTATATCTCTAAATTTTGGTGGAATCCATATGGTTTTATCAAATTGAGTGTTATTTTGTGTAAATTCGATTTCTATCCACCTTTTCCCTAAATTTCCCTTTGTCCATTCTATCAACACTTTAATAATTGGATAGAGAAACCATCAGCTTCAGGCTTTCACTGACACTCGCTGTCTGGCCCGCAGTGACTGCTCGTTGACATCCAGCCAGTCTGCGGCCTGCTTGGCCATATTGAAAAAATTAGTTTGACCCCTGGCAGTAACCCGCAAGCGGGCCGGGTACCGCATGGCATAAGGTAGTTGTACACCTTGAAGGAGGCGTTGACTTCGTGAAAGTTGGCCCGTTTCTTCTGCACTTCCGCTGAAAAAGTTTGGGTATATGGACACCCGCACCCCATTATGTTGTATCATGGCCTTCTCTCTGGCCAACCAGAGCACCTTCTCCCTGTCGCGATAGTGCAGTAGACGAGCCAGGACAGGGCTAGGGGCATTGCCAGGGACAGCTCTAGTTGGGGTACGGTGGGCTCTCTCAACGGCAAAGAGGGGGGAGAATGCCTCCTTGCCAAAGACATTCAGCAGCCAGCCTTCTATAAACTCCGTGGGGTCCCTTCCTTCCACTTTTTCAGGGATGCCTACAATTCTGATGATGTTTTTAATATCATCTGTTTTGTCGTGTATAGCCGGCGTCAGGGTAGAAGTGGCTCGGGAGTCACTGATAAGCGTGGGCAGCCTGTCCTCAACTTCGCCCCTCCACTGCAGTTGTGCGTTCCCACATTTTCTGTAAGTCATGCCGCAGCAGGGAAACTTTCTCCGAGAGCCCCCCCAATCTCTCCTTTACTGTGTTCACAGAGGCTGTACATTGATGGACAACAGCTAGTATTTGGCTCAAAGTAGGTTGGGAGTCCCCCTTCTGCATAGCCTCTATAGCATCAGGGCATGCATCATCAGATGGAGTATTAGGAGCACGCTCTGTATCAGCCCCGGTGTCCAAGTCGAGCATGGCACTATTCACTGCCTCCCTGTCGTCCCGGGTGCCAGTAACCTGGGCATAAGTGAGTTTCTGTGTATAATAAAGCATATCTGAGGGGGCATCCTTGCAAGTTGTTTTACCAGCCTTACCGCCTTGCTATGTCACTTTATCAAAACCGCAACTGCAGATCAAGGGGCAAAGATGGCAGCTTGCTTGGCTGTAAAAGAGGAGAGTTCAGTTCTGTTTTTAAGCAGGACTAAACTAAAAAAGTAAAAAAATTGCAGCCAGGCAGGCTTTTTATTGCAGAAGAGACAGGTTTTGCCTCTTCACTAATAAAACAAACTTACTTGCCTGTTCTCAATTTTCTTTAGAATGTACACTGAGCTGCAAATGCACAGCTAATAGCAGATTCTGAGCAGTCGAATAAATGAACTCCCGGGCAGAGAAGGCGGCACAAGCGAGGGAGAGGAGTATAGTTCTGTTCAGGAAACAGACCACTTTATCAAATATATGAGGGTCTCTGAATTCTGCCCACAGTGATTGGAAGAGACCTCTAAGTAGACTTTAGCACAGTTGCAGTGTTTGCTGGATAGCAGCTCACCGGAGGAATTAATTTGTTAGCTTTTTAACATAGCTTAAAGTGGACCTTCACTCATGATTTGCACGTTTCACCATCCCAATCATACCACCTCCACAACAGAAGAGACAGCCAGCTCCCGATGACATAAGGAAGGAAGATGGCGGCTTGAGAACTGTTGTGCAGCAGCAGGGTGTCAGACTACAACAAAACTCTACTGGATTTGCTGGGTGTGCGAGTATGTTATTGTGAATATTGCAGCAAAGAAGATAAGAGCAGATTACCTCTTAAAGCTTCACTTTGATAGCCTTACCTGGGCACGAAGACATTCTGAAGGTGTTTAAGGATGATCTGGATGTACATATTGGGCTCTCGGATAACTGGTTGGGGAATAGAATCCTTTGGAGCCACCAGGGCCATCATCCAATCAGTGTACACATCCACACAGTATTTTACTGTCTCTCCCTCCAGTGGTAACGTCAGCCCATAACAAATGACCTCCATGGTCCACTTCACCTGGAATGTAAGAAATGGTATATTTAGTGTATTATTTACAAATGCTTAAAGCCTTAGTGGCTCTACTGCCTCACGTAAAATAATCTAAGGTTAATTAATTTACCTGAGCATAAAATATGGAAAATCCAACATATACTGCTTGAAGAAATACTTTGCTTACTGTAAAAAATGACGATTATATTAAATGTTCTATAAGATTGCATAGTCATGAAATGGGTTTTATTTAACCACTTGCCGTCTGCGTATGTTAATAGTACTGCGGCAAAGTGGCTCCTAATCGTCTGACGACGTAGATCTACGTCATCAGACACTCCCCTTTCTCGGCAGCGCGCGCGTGCCGCCGGAGGCTCGCTCCCGCTGTATTCAGTCGGGCCAGGGGAGGAGCAGCGACGATCGCCGCTGCTCTTCCCCGATCGTCGGGAATCTAGCATAGTTGAACCCTGGATCTGTCCTTGTGTCACTCAGTCACCTCCCCCCACAGACGTCAGTAAGCACCAGGCATACATTAACCCCTCCCTCTCCAATAAAGTTAACCCCTTCCCTGCCAGTGTCATTTTTACAGTAACAGTGCATATATATAGCACTGATTACTGTAGTAATGTCACTGGTAACCCCAAAAGTGTCAAAAATGTCAGTCAGGGGTCCGATCTGTCCGCCGCAATGTCGCAGTCCCGCAAAAAAAAAAAAAATCGCAGATCCCCGCCATTACTCGTTAAAAAAAAAAAAAAACACCAAAAATGACAGAAATCTTTCCCTTTGTTAGTAAACGCAATAACTTTTGCACAAACCAATCAAAATACGCTTATTGTGAATTTTTTTTACCAAACATAGGTAGCAGAAAACAAATTGGCCAAAAATGTAAAAAAATTTTTGATTTTTACATTTTTTGGGGGGGGGGGGGGGGAATTTCATATAAAAAAATGTGAAAAATATTGTTGTTTTTTCAAAATTTACGCTCTTTTTTTGTTTATAGCGCAAAAAGTAAAAATCGCACAGATGATCAAACACCACCAAAAGAAAGCTCTGTTTGTGGGAAAAAAAGGACGTAAATTTCGTTTGGGTATCGCGTCGCACGTCCGCGCAATTGTCAGTTAAAGTCGCACAGCGCCAAATCGCAAAAAGTGGCCCAGACGTAAGACAGCAAAATCCTCTAGTGGTAAAGTGGTTAACCACTTATATAAATGTCCTGGGCGAGTAGTTATGCTGCAGCCATGATCCTGGTATCAACATTTTCAGCCGGCGATCAGCTTTCAGGTAAAAGTGATTCATGCAGCTAAGCAGACGCCCGATCACTTTTACTGCGCTTGTAAGGCCCCAACCCATCCCCCACCCCATCCAAACCTCCCTCTCTGCCTCGGCTCCCTGCCCCATCCTAGAGCCCATGGCCGCTGTAAGCAATCAGGTTGCTTCACACAGAGAAGGAAAGACGTTCTTCCCGCTCCTCTGAGACTAATAAAGCCAAAATCAACCAGCATTGAATGCATTAAGGTAAAAAACCTTGAGGCTTTAGAACCACTTTAACTTTAAACTGGTAACCTGTAAAGGCTTTTAAAGCATCATCTATAGAGAGTTTTAGGTACTGTAGCTTATCAGAATTTCATGGGCATAAGAAATTTTAAAGCTTGACATATTTGGTATCTATTTACTTTACGCAGCATCATCTTTTATATTTTACCAAAAAATGCTTATGCTTTTGTGTGTGTGCACTAAAATGCATTCAAGTGTATTTTTTGCCTTTAAATTTTGCGTTTAATAAATGGCTGCAAAATTATTGTAGGAGGTAAAAATTGCAACAACCACCAAGTTATTCTCCAGGGCCTCTGCTTCCAGAGAACATATATAATATTTGGTGGTGCCAAGTCATTTTCTAGTCAAACAACCGCCATTTTAAACATGAATGTGAGAAATGTCAAAATTGGCCCGGACGGCAAATGGTTTAAGTGCCGGTTCACATTTGTGCGACGCGGGAACCCTGCGAATATGCAGCGTGATCCCGCATCGCATCCGCACCTCTGGCAGTTCACACTGCCATATGCAATACGCAGGGGGTGCCAATAAAAAGTTAACGACACCCCAGTTGCGATCGCATATCGCGGTGCGATCTGCAAGTTTGCACAGAATCGGATCGCACTAGTGTGAACCACTATGGGATCCAATTCTGCTGCGGATAAAAAAAAAAAGCCTCATGTGCGAGTTTAGTGCGGATGCGCTGCGAATTCAGCCATACAAAGTGTATGGCTGAAATTCGCACCGCACATGAGATCGCATGTAATTTAGGAGCAGTGCGCTCCGAATTACATGCGATCTCTGTGATCGCACTATTGTGAACCGGGGCTAAGGGAAAATAATTATATCAGTGTGTATCAAGGGTTTGAAAATAAATAAATATATAATTTTTTTTGTGACAATCTATGTATACGTGATCAGCTATATATGCTCATTACATATGCTGACTGACAGCTCAAAAGGAAACATGAATTGGGCAAGTTAGGTAATTCACTGGTCACCTTCTCACTCTATCCTCTGTCAGATTGGCAGAGGCTACTATACAGCTTCATGTAAAGTTGGGTAGATTTACTATCCTAATAGAGGTCAAATTACACCTGCACATCCAATCACATTCTAAAGCTGAAAGTTGGCCACAGACAACTTCATCCAGCAGACACTGGCCAAATATCAATAAGATTTAATGTAGAATGGACAAGTTGGAAAACTTTTCTTGTTCAGTGGCTGCAGCTGCTGATCAGCAAAATCTGACAGGAGCATGTCTTTGTGGGGTGTGTTTGTGTGTGTGTGGATTCCCTTCATCCGCCTTGCTTGTGTAGAGGAGTATGGAGGAGTCGGTTCTTTTTATTTTGGATGGGTGTTGGTTTTTAGCTGGCTAATGAGTTGTGTTCCACAATTATGTTAAAAAAAAAAAAAAAAAAAAAAAAAAAGCCCCCAACAGTATGACCAGCCATATATTTGAATGAATATTGGACCTTTTGGAGAAGCCTTTCACACCAGAAACTGCAAGCAACTGCGCTTTTTGTCCTTGTACCTATGTATGCAGTGGACGTAATGCATTTTTATCTCTGCATTTTTTCTGTGTGGTCACGTTTTCCTTTTTTTTAACCTTGGGCTTCAATGTACACTGATGTGTTGCAGTGCATTTGCATGCTGTTTTGTGTGTTTGCAGTACAGAAAAAAGCAGCATGCTGTACTTTTCTGCATTGTGCTTCAATGCACTGTAATGTTGGGACTTATGCCAATAGGATAGCCTGGATTTTGGACTGTCTATTAACCTGGAGTGCGGTCCAAAATGCAGCCAACTGCTTCCCACAGTCAGTTGCCAGTTGGTTGATAAGATTAGGCTTATGCAGGTCATACATGGGTCAAATTCAAAATTTTCTTTCTCACAGAAAAAAGCCCAGCTCAGTGGGGCTGCAATGGTCGGTGCGAAGGGGTTAACTAGACAGAGCTGTTGAATGGCAGATCTTACCTCTTTATCAGTTTTTAGTATGCTCTCACTTGCAGCAGTGGAAGGAGCATTGAGTGCCTGTCCCAATGGACGGACCACAGAATTTGCGACTTCGCGGCCCACATTTTCAGGATAGCTGTGCAGCACGCTGGTGTGACCCTGGTCATTCTTGATAACGAGGTGCAGCGTCCGCCACTCTGAGTACATGTTGAACACTTTGCAGATCCAACTGCCTGAAAAGACAGAATTCACGTCAGTGCCAAAAAACAAAACAAAAAAACACACACACTAATTATATATATATATATATATATATATATATATACACATATACATACATATAGTAATCCCCCGCTCCATCGCGGTTCAGTTTTTGCGGTCCCGGTAATTCGCGGTTTTGCAATGTTATTTTACTATATAAATCATTAAAAATGAAATATTTTTGTGTTTTCCATAGCTCTTGCTGTCTCTTAGTATCTTTTATGTGTTTAAATGAGTTTCTATTGTTTTAAAAGTGTGTTTAAAGACCTTAAAATGCTTTTACACGTACAGTGACAGTAAAATAAACATGCCTACAATGCATTTTAATAGGGTTTTTCTATTTCGCGGAATTTCACTTTTCGCGGCTGGGTCCGGAACGTAACCCCCGCAATGGAGGGGGGTTTACTGTATATATATATATATATATATATATATATATATATATATATATACACACACACACACACACACACATACAGTGGGTACGGAAAGTATTCAGACCCCCTTAAATTTTTCACTCTTTGTTATATTGCAGCCATTTGCTAAAATCATTTAAGTTCATTCTTCTTCCTCATGAATGTACACATAGCACCCCATACTGACAGAAAAACACAGAATTGTTGACATTGTTGCAGATTTATTAAAAAAGAAAAACTGAAATATCACATGGACGGCCAGCTCTAGGAAGGGTTCTGGTCGTCCCAAACGTCTTCCATTTGAGGATTATGGAGGCCATTGTGCTCTTAGGAACCTTAAGTGCAGCAGAAATCTTTTTGTAACCTTGGCCAGATCTGTGCCTTGCCACAATTCTGTCTCTGAGCTCTTCAGGCAGTTCCTTTGACCTCATGATTCTCATTTGCTCTGACATGCATTGTGATCTGGAAGGTCTTATATAGACAGGTGTGTGGCTTTCCTAATCAAGTCCAATCAGTATAATCAAACACAGCTGGACTCAAATGAAGGTGTAGAACCATCTCAAGGATGATCAGAAGAAATGGAAAGCACCTGAGTTAAATATATGAGTGTCACAGCAAAGGGTCTGAATACTTAGGACCATGTGATATTTCAGTTTTTCTTTTTTAATAAATCTGCAACAATGTCAACAATTCTGTGTTTTTCTGTCAGTATGGGGTGCTATTAGGCTTGTGACGGTATCAGATTTTCATGCTGCGATTAATTGATTAAGGTTTTGCCACGGTATACGGTATTATCACGGTATTCTATTATTAAATTTAAATTATTAAATTTCCACCTCACTTCAATTTCATTGCTGAATTTAGGGGCTTTGGTTCACTTATGCACATTATTATATAGTCAGTCAGTACAGACTCTGTGAACCAGTCCTAAAATAGGTCATCAAGCAGTGTCTGGCCTAACTGGTGATAACTGGTCCTGGCGCTCGGCTCTGATCCGATGGCCTGGTCATTAAGAGGGCAAATCCTTGTGGTCAAGAAGTGGTTAAACCTGAAGGAGGTGTTGTTTATAAATTACTTTACTATTGCTTTAGGCCTGGTTCACATGTATGCGGGTTGGTGGTTCACATGTATGCGGGTTGGTGGTTCACATGTATGCGGGTTGGCGGTTCACATGTATGCGGGTTGGCGGTTCACATGTATGCGGGTTGGCGGTTCACATGTATGCGGGTTGGCGGCCCACATTTGCACAGGCATAGCAGCCCATTGATTTGAACGGGCTGCTATGCCCTCATTTTCCGCAGAAAAAAGGTGCATGCAGCATTTTTTTAAAATTCAGTGGCCTTGAAATCCATCCTGCTTTTGCACCATGCGACTAACCTGCAGTTCCTGCTCTGGCAAGCTTTCTGCATTTTTTGTATACGTGGGCACGGCATTTAAAAACAGTTTGCGTGTGCAGCAACGGCAGGTAAGTCGCATGGTGCAAAAGAAGGATGGATTTCATGGCCACTGCATTTTTTTAAATTCTGCATGCACCTTTTTTCAGCTGAAAACGCAGGCATAGCAGCTCAAGCCCATTCACATCAATGGGCTGCTATGCCTGTGCAAATGTGGGCCGCCAACCCGCATACATGTGAACCAGGCCTAAAGCAATAGTAAAGTCATTAATAGATAAAAACACCGCTCCTCCTGCAGGTTTAACCACTTATGGATCGCAAGGATTTGCCCCTTTAAAGACCAGGCCATCGGATCAGAGCGCCAGGACCAGTCATCACCAGGTAGGCCAGACACTGCTTGATGGCTATATAATAATGTAATGTGGGCTGCTATGTGTGTGTGTGTATGTATATGTATATATATATATATATATATATATATATATATATATATATATATATATATATATATATATATATATATATATATGAGCTGCACGATTCTGGCCAAAATGAGAATCACGATTTTTTAGCTTGGAATAAAGATCACGATTCTCTGTGTAACAAAAAAAAAAATTGGGATAACTTTACTGTTACGTTTTTTTTTTTATTCATTAAAGTCTATTAATTGCGTTTGAAAGACTGCTGCGCAAATACAGTGTGACATAAAATATTACAACAATCGCCATTTTTTTCTGTAGGGTCTCTGCTAAAAAAATATATAAAATGTTTGGGGGTTCTAAGTACTTTTCTAGCAAGCAACAAGTGTCAGAAAAAGGTCCAGTCTTTAAGAGGTTAAACTTCCTTTCTCCCTGGCAGAGGGAAGGAAAAGATACAAATGTAATCATTTTTGTTTATAGTTAGGAGACTTAATGCTGAAAGGCTTAGCTGTGTGAGTGAATGAGTCATCCAGCTCACTAAAATGTATCAATTCACAAGTCAGACCCAGGAGCAGAGAAACTCGGTATTTTAAAAATGCCACAATAACAATACCGTGGCTATGCAATACCGCGATATATCGAATTACCGAAAACCGGCATATGTCTAGGTGCTATGTGTGTATATATATATATATATATATATATATATATATATATATATATACACACACACACACACACGAGCCCCAGTGTATTTTCTCTTTAGTTAAATGTGTTAATGGGACACTAAACATTCTTATTCTCCAAAAATAGTCCATACACGTCCACTACTTAATGAGCCTGTTATCCATTTTTCATGAAATCGTTCCTGTGTTATTCTGCCTCCTTGTAATGTCTTCCATGAGCCTCTCCTTTTCCCCTCACTTCCTTTTGTTTGGCAGCGATGTGCACTGCTCTAGCACACTACAAATCCCATAGTCAATCTCAGGGGAGAGAGGGAGGATACGTTCCTAAATACAAAGGAGAGATTTAGGTGGATCTTTGCTGTGCGACGGGGTGTTTCCCTTTCATCACTGAGCTCTGCAGAGTATAACTTCAGCTCTCTGCCTCCTTTTTATTTTCTGACAGCTCAGATAAGCTTTATAAATTCTGGACTTTGAATGGATGTAGAGAAGAGAAGACTGCAGATAGACAGGTACAACATATGTAGTAGGATTTGTTTAATCTCTGTGTATCACCTGAGGCCAGTCACTTCATTGGGTATATGGTTACGGTTACAACTACTTTAACCGTTACAAGTTATTCACTAAAAGGACTGTAGACAGAGGTCAACGTGACAGCCAGACAACTGGTATTTTCAGCAATGGCAGCCCCAGTGTTGTTTCAGCAAAGCCTGCAAGACCGGGAAGTGAGAAGAAAGAGCCGCTGCAGGCAGGCACAGTGTTGGATCGAATGAGAGCTTAGGTAAGTATCCCTATATTGAGGGGAGATACTATTACCTACAGTTAGGTCCATATATATTTGGACACAGGCACAAATTTAGTTTTTTCAGGCATTTACAAAAACATATTTAAGCTTTAGTTCTATAATGGATATGGGCTGAATGTTCACACTCTCAGGTTTAATTTGAGGCTATGTACATCCAAAAAGGAGGAAGGGTTTAGAAATTACAGCTCTTAAGAATAGCCACCCCCCCCTTTTTCAAGGGACCAAAAGTAATTGGACAATTGAATCAAAAGCCAAGCCATTTCATGGCCAGGTGTGGGCTACTCCTTCATTAGGTCTTTATCAACTGAGCAGGTAAAAGGCCTGGAATTAATTCTAAGTGTGGTATTTGCATTTGGAATCTATTGCTGTGAACCTACGTACATCATGCGTTAATAGCAGCTGTCCATGCAAGTTAAACTGGCCATTGTAAGGGCTCTTTCACACGGAGCGGACCGCATTGTGATCCGCTCCGGCACGGTTTTTTTTTTTTTTTCACGGAGCGGATGACACTTGTGTCATCCACTCCGTATGTCCGCATATCATCCCATCCGTTTGCGGATGATATGCGGACATAATGTAAGTCTATAGCCCCGTACACACACACAGATCGTCGTCATACAAATGTTCGTCTTTTCTCCCCGGGATGTCGGTGTCTGTTGAAAAGTGCAAAGACAGCACAAGGACAGCACAAGAATTTTGTCCGCAGACTTCAGCTGACTGCAGAAGTGATGTCATGTAATGGTTAACTTTCCCTGTGTTTTTTATTTTCTGAGCATGCCCAGTCTTGCAAATCTGCGGTCTGTCGGCTGATTTCTGTACTGACAGGCGAACAATCGTCCGTTCTGGTGTCTGCAGACAAAAATTTTCATGTTTGCAAGAAAGACTCTTGTCCGCGGATTGTGTGCAGACAGCTGTCGGAGGCACCATACTAACACGCGTACAATCGGCAGATCTTTCGTCCGCCGACGTTTGTATGACGACGATCTGTGCGTGTGTACGGGGCTTATGGCATTGCGGATGTCAGCGGATAACACCGCTGACATCCGATTTTGCACGGAGGAAAAAATAGGGTTCTGTTCCGTTCCAAAAAACGGAACAGAACTGAAAGGAAGAAAATCGGATGTCAGCGGATGGTATTCCGCTGACTTACATTATGTCCGTAAATCATCCGCAAAAAAATAGGATGATTTGCGGACATACGGAGCGCCCGTGTGAAAGGGCCCTAAGGCTTCAAAAAAACTGAACAAATCCATCAGAGAGATCGCAGCAACATTAGGAGTGGCCAAATCAACAGTTTGGTACATTCTGAAGAAAGAAGAATGCACTGGTGAGCTCAGCAACATAAAAAGGCCTGGAAGTCCAAGGAAGACAACAGTGGTGAATGATCGCAGGATCCTCTCTATGGTAAAGAAAAACCCATTCACAACATCCAGACAAGTGAAGGACACTCTCCAGGAGGTAGGCGTACCATTATGAAAGTCCACAATCAAGAGACGACTTCATGAGAACAAATACAGAGGGTTCACCACAAGGTGCAAACCATTAACCGCTTGCCGACCGCCGCAAATAAATTTACTGCGGCGGTCAGCCCCTGCCAGGCAGAGTGACGTTAATTAACGTCACTAGCCTGGGAGGGTCTGGGGAGCGAGCGTGCGCCGCCGGAGGCGCGCTCCCGCTCCCGCGCGGTCACGGACCCCCCCGCGCGTGTGACCGGCAGACCCGATGTCCGCCGCTCACTCGGCGATCGTCGGGGGAGAGGGAGAAAGTCAGGCAGCTAGTGTAAACAAGCTGCCTGTCATTCTCCTCGGTGTTAAAACACTGATCAGACAGATCTACTATGTAGATTTGTTGATCAGTGTCCTTTCACCTCAAGCCACAGCCAATCACAGTAGAAAGCACGCCCCTAGGGACACACACAGCCCCTCCCTCCCAAATAAAGTTAACCCCTTCACTACCAGTGTATTTTTACAGTAACAGTGCATATATATAGCACTGATTACTGTAGAAATGTCACTGGTAACCCCAAAAGTGTCAAAAATTTCAGTCAAGGGTCCGATCTGTCCGCCGCAATGTCGCAGTACCGCAAAAAAAAAAAAAAAAAAAAAAAAAATCGCAGATCGCCGCCATTACGCGTTAAAAAAAAAAAAAAAAAAAATCTTTCCCTTTGTTGGTAAACGCGATAACTTTTGCGCAAACCAATAAAAATACGCTTTTTGCGATTATTTTTTACCAAACATAGGTAGGATAAAACAAATTGGCCGAAAATGTTAAAAAATTTTGATTTTTACATTTTTTTTTGGGGAATTTCATATAAAAAAAATGTGAAAAATATTGTTATTTTTGCAAAATTTACGCTCTTTTTTTGTTTATAGCGCAAAAAGTAAAAATCGCACAGGTGATCAAATACCACCAAAAGAAAGCTCTGTTTGTGGGAAAAAAAGGACGTCAAATTCGTTTAGGTACAGCGTTGCACGACCGCGCAATTGTCCATTAAAGTCACGCAGTGCCGAATCGCAAAATACCCCCTGGTCGTTTAGCAGGAAAATCCTCCGGGGCTTAAGTGGTTAATAAGCCTGAAGAATAGAAAAGCCAGATTAGACTTTGATGAAAAACATCTAAAAAAGCCAGACCAGTTCTGGAAAAACATTATTTGGACGGAGGAAACTAAGATTAGTCTATACCAGAATGACGGGATCGAAGCACACGTCATCTGTAAAACATGGTGGAGGCAGTGTGATGGCATGGGCATGCAGGGCTTCCAGTGGTACTGGGTCATTGGTGTTTATTGATGATGTGACAGAAGACCGAAGCAGCCGGATGAATTCTGCAGTGTTTAGATATATACTGGTCAGCCCTGATTAAGCCAAATGCAGCAAAGTTGATTGGACCGCGCTTCACAGTACAGATGGACAATGATCCAAAACACAATGCAAAAGCAACCCAGAAGCTTTGCAAGGAAAAGGAGTGGAATATTCTGCAATGGCAGAGTCAATCACCTGATCTCAACCCAATTGAGCATGCATTTCAATTGCTGAAGGCAAAACTAAAAGCAGAAAGACCCACAAACAAAGAACAACTGAAGACAGCTGCAGTTAGAAGCCTGGCAAAGCATCAGAAAGGAGGAAACCCAGTCTTTGGTAATGTCCATGGGTTCCAGACTTCAGGCATTCATTGCCAGTAAAGGATTCTCAACAAAATATTAAAAATGAACATTTTATTTAGGATTATATTTATTTGACCAATTACATTTAAGCCCCTGAAAATGGGGAGACTGTGTATAAAATTGGTTGCAGTTCCTAAAATTTGTACTTGATATTTCTGTTCAACCCCTTGAATTAAAGCTGAAAGTCTGCACTTCAAATTCGTTTGGGTTTTCTGGACGAGCCTTTCTGCAGCAGCAAAGAGGAGCACAGGATCTGGCAAAGGAGTTCTGTCCTCTCTGTTGCTGACTACTGAGACAAGGTGGGGGCAGAGACAAGGGGAGCGCCGCAGCTGCAGGAGAGGTGCGAGGGCCACATGAAATGGCCTAAGGGGGCGCATTCGGCCCGCGGGCCTTGTTTTTGACACCTGTGGTTCAAATGTAACACAAATCTGCTTTGGATATGAAGCATACAATGGACAGCGCACTGTATCATTAAAGATTGGGAATGTGTCTGCCCAAGGTAACCTTCAATAGATTTCCTCCACAAGACTTGGTGGCATGCAAAACAAGCACAATCCAGCATGTAAAGGAAATAGCTTTCTCTGTTGTTGTCAAACTTGTATTCATGTTTTGGGTTACTCAATGAAAGCATGCAACTCATGAACAAATGTGATAAACATCGACAATGAGTAAGTGCCGGTTCACACTTCCGCGTTTGCGGAGATCACATCTAATTCGGAGCGCACTGCTCCTAATTACATGCGATCTGATGTGTGGATGCGAGTTCAGCCATACACTTTGTATGGCTGAATTTGCACTGTATCCGCACCAAACACGCACGAGGCTTTTTTTGAGCCGCAGTAGAATCGGATCGCATAGTGGTTCAAACTTGTGCGATCAGATTCTGTGTGTACTTGCAGATCGCACTGAGATTTGCAATCGCAACTGGGGGTGCTGTTAATTGACACCCCCTGTGTATCGCATATGGCAGTGTGAACTGCCAGATGTGCGGATGCGATAACACGCTGCATATTCGCAGCATTCCCGCATCGCAGAAGTGTGAACCGCCACTAAATCAAACGCATACCATTAGAGCCGGTTCACACTATGGCGATCCGACTTAGGGGGCGACCTGTGAAGTCACGTGCCGCGTGACTTGCACGGACTTCATAAAATGAATGTCTATGCAAGTCGCTCCAGGTCGCCCCGAAGTAGTACAGGAACCTTTTTCTAAGTCGGAGCGACTCGTGTCGCTCCTATTAGAACTGTTCCTGCATTACACAATGGACCGCGACGGTCCGCGACTTGTAAGGCTGACAAGTCGTATTGGTGTGAACGGGCTCTTAAAGTAATTGTAAAGTCTCTTTTTTATTTTAAATAACAAACATGTTATACTTACCTCCTCTGTGCAGTTTGGTTTTGCACAGGGCAGCCCGGATCCTCCTCTTTTCGGGTCTCTCTTCAATACTTCTGGCCTCTTCCTTCTGTCAAGTGCCCCCACAGCAAGCAGCTGGCTATGGGGGCACCTGAGCCGAGCTGCAGCTTTGTTCATTCAGACACGGAGCTGCGGTTCGGCCCCGCCCCCTCTCCTGATTGACTGACTTTAATTGACAAGCGCTGGATCCAATGGCGCCATGGCTGTCTCTCAGCCAATCAGGAGGGGAGAGTCCCGGATGGCCGAGGGACTCGTGGACATCGCTGCTCAGAGATGGGGCTCAGGTAAGTAGTAGGGGTGCTGGGAAGGCTGCTACACACAGATGGCTTTTTATCCTAACGCAACTTCGGCATGACTTGCATACTATTTCTTTAACAGATGTCAATGCAAGTCTCAAGCAACTCAAGTTGCTCCAATTAGAACAGTTCCATTGCACTTAATTGGGTGTGACTTGTGATAAGACATGTGCTTTCAAAGTTGGAGCGCATGCAACACCAGTGTGAACATCCAGAATAAGCCCTGCTCAGATCTCACTGGATGGACAAACTCCCTGCAGTAGATCCTGTCAGACAGCATATAGCCACTATCTCGAGCAAGCATCACTGCTGATGCAAATCAAGCTTGGACCCGCTTTATCAAGGCAGGCTTGGTCAACAACATCCCAAGTAGTCACAGGCTTCAACCTCTCGCTCTTGTGCAGAGCAGTCCCCTAATTGTGGTAACTCTTAAGTAATTCTGGATAAAAGCTAAAGCAGTTGCCATGTAAGCCTTGAGTGCCAGCTATATCCAGACAACCATGACCACAAGTCACACCAGCTTCACCCGGGTAATCATGACCACCAGCTGCCCCAGCTCCACCTGCTGGGCAACCCCACTAATGCCAGCATCACTTGAACAATCCTTGACATGCCAGTTCCATCCAGGCAACCACAGTAACTGGCTGACCCAGTTCTACCCTGGCAACCACAGCCATGCCAGCATAACTTGAGCAACCTTTGCCGTGCCAGCACCATCAAGGCAACTACAGCAACTGGCTTCCTTTGTTCCACCCAGGAAATCAGTGCCATGTCAGAACCACATGAGCAACGCTTGCCATGTCCACTCCACCTGGACAACTCCAGCCACTCGGTTCCCCAGACTATCAGTCACCCAGCAACAACATCCAAGCGTCACTCTGCCACCATCTATCACTACAGGCGGTCCCCGGGTTACAAACATCCGACTTACAAACGGCGGGAGACAACAGGAAGTGAGGAGAAATCTATCCCTAGGAAGGGAAATTCACTCCTGTAAGAGTTCTCATGGGAAAAAGGTTGTCTCCACTGAAGCTTTATCACTAATCCTTGTTTCCACAACAACCCAAAATTTTCAAGATACAGTTGTCATAGGGAGAGAAGGTGAGGTGAAATCTTCAGAACAGGGGTACAGACAGCAAAACAAATGATACAGGGGTGTTAACCCTTCCCTATGCCATCTAAAAAAAACTTAAAAATTATTCTTTTGGCTGGGGCTCCCCTAAAGAATTTACCTAATCTGACTTACAAACAAATTCGACTTAAAGCGGAGTTCCACCCAAAAATGGAACTCCCGCTATTTTGCTTTCTCCCCCCCTCCGGTGCCACATTTGGCACCTTTCAGGGGGGGAGGGGGGGAAACAGGTACCCGTTTTTGACAGGTACCCCTTCCCCTCCTCCAGGACACCGCGTCGCGGCCGCCCATCCCGGAAGTTCGTCCCCCTCCTCCTTTCCCTGCCGCCGAGCCAATAGGAATGCGCAGTGCGCAGTAGGGACCCGGCTGTGAAGCCGCAAGGCTTCACTGCCGGGTTCCATTACCTGCAATGGCGGCGGCAGCACTCGACATTGCTGGACTCCAGAACAGGTAAGTGTCCAAATATTAAAAGTCAGCAGCTACAGTATGTGTAGCTGCTGACTTTAAATTTTTGGAGGGGAAGGCGGAATTCCGCTTTAAGAACAAACCTACAGACCCTATCTTGTTTGTAACCCGGGGACCGCCTGTAGTTGCTAAGTCCACTATGATTATTCTTATGTACCGTACTAAATACATAGGTAGCACCCTACAAAAAGGTGCTAGGTAAAACTATAGTGGGCCTTGTTTGCCTAACAGCAGGGCTGTGATTTATCTGGTCAGGGTGTCAGGGCTTCCAGATATGCTTGCTGAGGGGAGAAGTATCCCCACTGGCTCCTGTGGGAGGCTTCTCATAGGGCAGCGTGGGAAGCCCAATCAGGGGACACATCCCAGCATGTAACTACCCCAGAAGGCAGACTACGCTGCAAGGGATTCTGGGAGTGGGTATAAGTTTGGGGGGGAAGTGCGTGTCACGGTGTCTTTGGCGGGAGCAGAGTCCCAGGAAAGAGAGTGCGGCTGTCTCTCCTCCTGTATGAGGAAGGTTGATGTCTCGGGGTGTCACCTGAGTGTCCAGAGAGTGCTGAGTTGAGCTGTGGGGATCCGGTGTGCAGAGAGCCTGCGGAGAGAGAGAGGGGTCCAGTCCCAGGAAAGCCTACAAAGGTCGTGAGTACTGCGAATTGCCCCTAGGAGTCTGCCTAGAGTCAGAGGGGACCACTCTGGAAGAGGTTCTGGGATCCAGTGTCAGCTAGCTGTAAAGGGGGTACCTAGTCAGTGGACCCTAAAGAGTTCAAGTAGTAAAGGTGGTACCTGCAGTCTGGGCCCTGAATTGTATTGCGTGTGCCACTTACAGGGATAGTTATTTGGAGTTCTACAAAATACTACCTCAAGCCGTGCCAGGCGGGGGAAAGTATTCAGAGACTTACACAGTGCAACAGTGTCAGGAGTACTACAGTTCTCAGTCTTGGATCTACTGGACTTCAGGTCGGGGATCCAACACTTCATCTGTTATACAGAGTGTTCTCAGTCAGTGAGCGTTGGCTGGTGCCAAGGAAGCGTCAACGGGCATTTTCAGGATCGAAGTCCCAATTGTAGATAGTTCAAGCCAAAGGAGTATCCCACTCATTCCCTTCTCCCATCCCCTTAATTTATAATAAAAACCACAAACAAAGATGCCGGAGTTGTCACTGCTTCAGTTGTCACACCTGGGGACTCAGCTCACAGAGGCTGGAGAGGATTCCGGTACCAATGGCAGACCCACACCAGGCCATAGGCCTAAAAACCTTGCTACACATAAATAGGTTTATAGTTTAGTTTACAGACACTGAGACAATACTATAGAGCTATAGAAGTGCAACCACTGTTGGGAACAACAGTAAATTCTTACTGGCAATTGCAATCCAGACCTAGCATCCCACTTATATACACTTACAGTCTACATGGGTTATTGCAATGCCATAAAATTAGACCTAAGGCATTTTTTAACAACATAGGGAATCACAACACACAGAGGAGTCACATGTGTGTGTTGTGTTACAAAGCAAGCGCACTAAGGAGCCATTCCAAATGAAGAGCAATGTAGAGCATTGAGCTGCATGCGCTTCATAGGTTACTGCAAAGCACTGATGTGAACAGGTCCCAAGGCTGGCCATACACTATAAAATCTGATTTACAATCTTCTTAAAATTTTACTAAACTATGTAATAGGAGGACAAAGAATCCACTCAAATTGTATCCAATCAGGCAGGCTTTTGTACTACACAGCGAATAGTAGACATAAAGGTGATCGCACAATCAAGTACTGTATATGAAAAAGGATCAGCTGTCCTCTACCGGCTGCGATAGGGTAGGCTGGTAGCAATCTTCTTTACCTCTCCTATGATACTTAAAAACCCTGGCCCCAACTAAAAAACTAAATTGAATAGACAACCCCCCTCCCTTCTTGCAGATCACAATCCTTTCCTTTTTTTAAGAGTGTCTAACGACTGTCTGTATTGGCCTAGCTCCTCCGGCCTCCCCTACCCTCCCTACATAACCTTTTTATGAATACCTATGGGGAGGAGCGAAGGGGAATACTGGTATAGAATTAGGGATGCACCGATCCGACTTTTTTGGTCCCGATCCCGATCTTTTGCTTTGTGAAATCGCCGATCCCGAATCCGATCCGGAAGTACTGTTTTGTGAGCTTATAACAAAATAATACTTCCGGATCGGTATCGGGATCGGCCGATACCTAGGAAATGTCCACATCACACAGCCAGTGATGTGGATACCGAAAGAAAGATGACCCCCCCCTCCCCTATAAACAGAAGAAGAATGCCTGCAACTGTAGAATTAGATGAGTAAAAGCTTTTTTTTCTCCTATTGAAGTGATTGAGGGAGGGTCAGAAGCCTGGAGAGTAGTAATGCCCGGATCGGCCCGTGGGTCCGCTAAGTTTTACTGATCCCCGATTCAGTTATTTTGCCAGTATCGGGGCCGATATCCGATCCGAATATCGGATCCGTGCATCCCTATATAGAATGTCACTTGAGTGACAGCTCCAAGTCTGCTGACATCACATCCAAGACAGAGGCACCCAGCAGCAGTCTCAAAGCCAGGGATCGGCCGATATCGTTTTTTCAGGGCCGATATCAGGGGCCAATATTCTGCACATTTAAAGTTTTTTACACTGTCCTTTAAAAAAAAAAAAAAAATAATAATTTTTTTGATCACTTGTATTGCGGTCACAAGGAATGTAAACATCTCTTGTGGCAGTATTAGGCAGTGACAGGTATGCTCTATGGAGGGATCTAGGGTCTAAAACGACCCAAACCCCTCCTCTGCACTTAAAAACATTCAAAATGCTAAGTTTGGCTTTTTTGAATGCTGTCTTTTTTTTTTTTTTTTCCTTTAAATCTGGTGCCTTTGAGGACCCAGTACCCGAAAGAAAGGTCAAGACGTCGCTTCCAGGTTTTTTCCATCCGAGACCCGATCAGAGCCGAATGTGGCTTTGTCCAGGTCTTCCGCCAACCGGAGGACGTGACGGCTGGTCGCTCGGGTCTCCTGGTGGAGACGTCTCCTCCTGCTCCTTGTAATGACAATCGAGCGACTGCTCAGCCACTTCGGTTGACTGTCGGCTCTAAACAACGGTACCGGGGTGATGCCTCTAGCTGGAGGCATCTCTCCGGTACAACCACTTAAAGCAATACAATTCATATTGGCAAGTTTGTGGCCGATACCAATACAAATGAATATCAGCCCCACTGATAATAGGTTGATCCTAGGGCTGGGCGATTTTGCCTAAAAAAAAAAAAATCTTCAATTTTTAAAGAAAAATTCGAGTTTCGATTCGATTTTCGATTTTTTTTTTCAATGCACTTAAAAAATGACTGCAGACATCAGATATAGTGTCAAAAGTGCAACTTTATAAAGTGCTTGTAGACTGTCTTGCTGAAGAAAGCATAGTACAGTTCTATTGGAGTGAGTAGTAAATAGAGTGCTTGTTGACTGTCCTAAGCAATGTAGAATGTTTGATGACGGTCTTGCTGGAGAGAGCAGTATAGAGAGTCTTTAGACCGACTTTGTGGAGAGAGCAGAATACAGTTCTTAGTGACTGTCCTGCTAGAGAGACTGGACTGATTATTCCAATCAGAAGGGAGAAGAAACTGATGATTTATGAAGGCCTTGTATGGCCACCATAAGGGCTTCTTTACACTAGCTAGAGGCAAGGACTCCTCTGAAAAGTGATCTGTACTTTTCAGAAGTGTTGAATAGGCAGTGAGGCGATAGGATGCCTTTTTTTATCCCCTAAATCTCACACTCCTGTGTCCCGCACACACTGCATTGGACATGAATTGGTCTCGAATTCCTGGCAGCAGCAAAGGACAAACACGACAGTAGGTAATTCCTGGTGTGACCGCAAAACACTGCGACTGCAGCATATGTACACCCTCCCCAGCGACTGCAGCTAAAAGGGGAGCGGTACAAACCTGGCTTAACAACGTGATTTTACTGCACCCCTCCCTGTAAACAAGACTGAGTGTTATATCAGAGCAAACCTGAACAATCCATTCAGTCTGCATCCAATCAGTCACACCCACTACACAGCCGAAGGGAGATACAAAGGAGATTGTACTGTGTATAGCAGATACAGTCTATACAATCTGATTGTACAATCTCTCTTAGATCATCCAACACCAGGCACAAGGACCTGCCTGACTGTATAGAGATGGATAGGCCAGGTCCTCATATATTATACAGATTCAGTAGATCTGAAATTTGATTGTACAATCAGATTGTGACAGGTGGGGTGACCCTACGGAGACTCGGTAGATCTGAGGTTGCCTGTACGCATTGGGTGACCCTACAGGAGACTGTACAGAGTCTATACAATCTGATTGTAATGTGTGTGGGGTGACCCTACAGGGGACGTACAGAGTCTATACAATCTGATTGTAATGTGTGTGGGGTGACCCTACAGGGGACTGTACAGAGTCCATACAATCTGATTGTACGTAACTATTTTTTTTCTCAAAAATTTGAGTTTTTTCAAAAATGCCTTGTGCAGCCAGCCCCCGCGTAACTACACACACCCTGGGCCTGCCCTTGGCTCCAGTCCAGCCAGCTCCTAGTCCACAGGAACAGAACTCCAGTCCCCAGTAACGTTTAGTTTGAAACGTTTTTTTTTTTTAAACTCAAGTTTTTTGTACAATACTAGCCACCGAACTCCCCACCGCCGCGCCTGGATGTGACGTCAGCTGCGGGGCGGGTGGTGCGTCTGTACAGGCCGGGGCTGCGGCGCGCTGTGATAGGTACAGTCTCCCCGGCCTGGATGTGACGTCAGCTGCGGGGCGGGCGGTGCGTCTGTACAGGCCGGGGCTGCGGCGCGCTGATAGGCTATGAACTGTGTAAATAATAAAAGCCTACCAGCTCTATTTTAAGGTGTATTTGGTATCTTCTGATGAATACCGTTGTAAACCACACTGTCTTCGCTTTATAGGAAACTTTTCATGACCTAACTAGGTAGGCTGTCATTGCTAACCTCTCCTGAGAATGCTAATTGCCTGGCCATCATGCTGTTGTTTTGGCTTCACTGCTTTTGGACTTGCTGTAAAGAGATATATGAATTCTGACTTAAATTGGCTGCGTATTTAAAACCAAACTCAGGGTTTTGTGTAATATGTTCCCCCTAGAAAAATTCAAAGAAAGCAGCTCTGGTTGCAATACTCAAATTCAAGTTCAGGCTGGACCTGTCCCCCTGCAGTACCACTTTTATGCCACAAGATGTCCCCAGTCTTTTGGGTTGAATGACTCCCAGCCTCACTCAGCTCTGAATACCGATAGGCTATCACAGCGCGCCGCAGCCCCGGCCTGTACAGACGCACCGCCCGCCCCGCAGCTGACGTCACATCCAGGCCGGGTAGACTGTACCTATCACAGCGCGCAGCAGCCCCGGCCTGTACAGATGCACCGCCCCACAGCTGACGTCACATCCAGGCGCGGCGGTGGGGAGTTCGGTGGCTAGTATTGTACAAAAAAACTCGAGTTTAACAAAAAAAAAAAAAACGTTTCAAACCAAAAAAAAAAAATCGATAAATCGATTTATCGCCCAGCCCTAGTTGATCCCTACTCAAAACGACTGGATTTCCACACAAGGAAAGCTTTTATAGATACATAACATACATAACATACATACAATACATTAGGTAATCTCATGAGATGATTGTTAGTGAAATGGATGCTCTTTAAAAAAATGAAACAAACAGCCAACACGCTCCAACATGTGCATGTCACTGATCTCAATCAATGGCAAAGCTAGAGAAGAAAGGTGACCACACTGATGGATTTCAGCCTCACTACTAAAGCTGGCTATACTTTTTTTTTTTTTTGTCAGTAAAAACAAACCGACTTCTCCATCCACACAAATGAGGTGGATGCAGGAATCCCTCTGACCGGGACATTGAATTCTGACAGTGGCTCCATTTCGATCAGAATACATATGATCAGTGGCTGTGGCCACAGATCAAGAAATTCTTTTAACAGAAGTCAAATGATCGACTTGTGTCAAGCAAGGACTGCCACACTGATCAAATTTGGCCTGTCCCTTTTAAATCAGCAGAATTTAGATCAATGTAAGGCCATCTTAAATACCTGGTCACACTGCTGCAATTTAATGTGCGTTGGTCTATGCGCAAAGTTGCATGACAAAAGGATTACCATTCATTTCTATGGGGCCCCTTTATACCCGCGCTTTTCTCATTTGTGTTTTTTTTTTTTGGTGAAGCAATGCATGTTTTTGGCCCCATAGACTGCAACTAGAATGCATGAAAAATGCATAAAAATGATTGGCCGAAACTGGTAAATATGGATGACATTTTTTTTATCTTGCTATGCAATTAATAAGCATTAGTTCAGTAGACAGTGTGTGCTGGCTGTTCCATTATACTGTACAATCAAACTGAATAGTGCATGGACAGCTTAAGGCAATGCAAACAGCAACAATGTAATTTGAAGTGCTGCCAATAAGATACTCCCAGCTCTACACTAAACAAGAAGTAGAAGTAGAGGATTAAATGGAAGAGTATTTGTACTATACACACACACTGGGCACAAAAAAAATGGATTTTTGACTTACCCTAAAATCCTTTTCTCTGAAGTTCATTGACAGATGCAGCTCCATATTCTTTCTGACCATTGGGTTATGACGCCCCCTACAGGAGTAGGACACTAGGCAGGAAAAAGCTTTACCACCCCTATATGGCAGTGCCTGCAGGCATAACCCCACACACTCTGCTATAGCCTTCAGTTTATAAGAAAAAACCCTAACCCACTCATAAGCAGGTGCTGCGTCTGTCAATGAACTTCAGAGAAAAGGATTTTACGGTAAGTCAAAAATCCAGTTTTCTCTATCGTTCATTAACAGACGCAGCTCCATATTCTTCTTGACCATTGGGACATCCCAAAGCAGCATTTGCATGAGGGGGTGAAAAAAAAAAAAAAAAAAAAACGCAAGAAAGAACATAATTCCCCAAAGGCTAAACTTAGCCAACCAGGTAACATGAAGCTCAACCAGGAACAACTGGAGCTCACCTATAAACAACATACACCCTCAAAGAGAAACTTTCCTCTTTTAGAAAGCAGCCTGCAAAACCTTGCGGCCAGAAAAGGCATCCGATGATGCCAACACATCTACCTTGTAGGATTTTGTGAACGTGCGCACAGACGACCAAGTTGCTGCCTTGCAAACTTGCATCACTGACGCCTGATGGCGAAAAGCCCAAGAGGCACTTGTCGCCCTAGTAGAATGCGCCTTCACAGGGAAATGTGGAATGTGACCCTTCAGTGAATAAGCCTGTACCACCGTCTGCCTGAGCCATCTGGATATGGACACAGCAGACACAGTAAATCCCTTTCAAGGTCCTTTGGTGAGGACAAAGTCTGATTTCCTGAAAGATTCAGTAGCAGCCAGATAAACTCTAATTGCCCGAACCACATCCAAAGAATGCAAAGCAATTTCCTTGGGATGCTTGGGCTTAGGACAGAGTGAAGGCAGTACAATGTCTTCATTCAGATGAAAATCAGAAACCACCTTAGGAAGAAAAGACTAATAAGGTCTAAGTACCACTTTATCTCTGTGGACCACCAGATAAGGTGAACAGCAGGACAGCGCCGCCAATTCAGATACTCTGCGGGCAGAAGTAATAGCCACCAAAAAGGCAACCTTCTGAGACAGTGTAAGCAGAGGAATCTCCCTAATGTTCTCAAAATTAGGTTTTTGAAGAACAGACAATACCAAATTAAGATCCCACGGAGGTAGCGGGGATCGCCTCGGAGGAGCCATATGGCGAACCCCTTGTATAAAAGTGCGAAACAAGGAATGCGTAGCTAAAGGGCGTTGGAAAAATACAGCCAAAGCCGACACTTGGCCTTTGATAGTGCCCAAAGCCAACCGCTGTTTAACCCCTTTTTAAAGAAAGGTCACAATCCTAGCCACCGAAAATAGGCGAGGATGCATCTACAGCGATTCACACCATGAGATGTACGATTTCCACGTACAATGATAGATCTTCCTGGAAGTAGGCTTTCTGGCCTTCAACAGTGTAGGAATCACAGAAACAGAAAGACCTCTACCCTTCAATCCCTGGCTTTCAACAGCCACGCTGTTAAAGCCAGCGACTGTAAAGCAGGTTAGAAGATCAGTCCTTGAGACAGATCTTCCCTGAGAGGAAGTCTCCAAGGAGCATCGGCGACCCATCTTACCAGATCTGCGTACCAAGACCGGCGAGGCCAGTCTGGGGCCACCAGAATCCCTTCCACCTCTATTCTTCGCAGAAGCCTTGGTAGGAGTTTCAGTGCAGGGAACGCATAGATCAGCCGATACTGACCCCAAGGAGCCACCAGTGAGTCTGTGGCGTAGACCAGAGGAATCCCTCGACCTGGCTACAAACCTTTGAACCTTCTTGTTGAGTCGAGAAGCAAACAGGTCAACATCGGGTGTCCCCCAGCGGACATACAGGAGGTGAAACGCCTCTGGGTGCAGGGACCACTCCCCTGATCCAACACCTGATGGTAATCCGCCTGCCAGTTTTCCACCCCTGGGGTGTGCACTGCAAAAAGGGCTGGAACAAACTTTTCTGCCCATTTCAGGATCTTGGCCACCTACCAGGCTGCCAAGACACCCTTGGTGCCCCCTTGATGGTTGATGTGAAGTCACGGCCATGGCATTGTCCGATTGAATCCCCTGTAAACGATTTGTCTAGTGACTCAGGCAAAGCTTTATCCAGAATATTGATCGGAAGTTTGAACTCTTCAACTGTCCAGGACCCCTGGACACAGAGCTTCCCCAGCACTCCTCCCCAGCTGGACAGGCTGGCATCTGTGGTTACCACAGTCCAACTCAGTGGGAGGAAGGACTTGCCCTGACGAGTGAAGCCACCATAATAGAGCAGTCCTTGTGTTGCGACTCAACCGAATCATAGTGTCCAAGGACTTTGTTCCATTTGACAAGAATCTCCCTTTGTAAGGGTCTCGTGTGGAACTGAGCAAACGGAACCACCTCGAAGGTTAACACCATCAGACCCAAGGCCTGCATGCAAGTTCGCAGAGAGGACAGATTGCTGGCTAACAGCAACTGAATCGCCCCCTGCAACTTTTGCAGCTTGTCTGGGGGAAAAAAAATCCTTGCCGAAGCAGACTCCAAAGTCAGGCCCAAATAATCTAGTCTTAAGGATGGTGCCAGGGCAGATTTTTTAAAATCGATGTTCCAACCGAACTCTCGCAGAGTCCGTACAGTAATTGTCAAGTCACCCAACAGGGCTGAATGCGAGTCTGCTCTTAAGAGGAGATATTCCAGGAACCCCAGTACCGTAATCTCCCGTTGTCACAGTAATGCCAACACCGGAGCCAACACTTTGGTGAAGACCCTGGGGGCGGAGGCGAGACCAAAGGGTAACGCCACAAATTGATAATGCTCTTCTCCTACAGCGAAGCGAAGAAAACGCTGGTGTCCAGCGTAAATAGGGATGTGTAGATATACGTCCTTGATATCTATGGAAGCCAAAAAGTCTCCTTGGTGTAGAGACGCCACTACCGTGCGAACAGACTCCATTCTAAACTTCTGTACCCGCACAAATTGGTTCAGAGCCTTGAGGTCCAGGATTGGAAGTACTTTGCCTTCTTTCCTGGGCACAGTGAACAGGATTGAATAGAACCCCTGAAAGCGTTCCCGAGAAAGAACCGGCACAATCACCCCTTGCAACAGCAGATCTTGTACCACCTCTCGTAGATCCCCTAACTGGTCCGGAGATAGGCGTAGATTGGACGGGAAGAACCTGTCTGACGGTGGAGACCGGAATTCGATCTTCGGATCAGTTCGTGGACCCATTTGTCCTGAATCAAGGACGTCCATGGTTCTGGAAAGAAGCAAAGTTTTTCCCCCAACCCAGAAATGGGTGAGGGCGTCCATTCATGCAGACGAGGATTTGTCCGCAGATCCAGATTGGCTTATCCAACCATGTATCCTTTGAACCCCCAGAAGACCTGAATGGCTTAGCTCCATTCTCCTGCGACCCGGAGGTACGAAAGGGCCGCCTATGAGCAGTAAATGAAGGCCCCCCCCCCCCCCCCCGTCTAGTGAATTGGGGTAGAAGAGTACTCTTCCCAACCGTAAGGCCTTTGATCACCTCATCCAGGGAGGAACCAAACAACCTGTCCCCCATAAAGGGAAGGTCAGAAAGAGCTTTTTTGGAAGCCTGGTCCGCAGACCAGCTTTTTTTAGCCACACCATGGGTCTAATAGCAATCCCCACCGCAGGCACTCTGGCTACCAGTGAAGCTGCATCCAGCGATGCATCACATATATACAAAAGGCCCGGTGAAAGCTGCTCCGTTTCCAAGTCACCTTTCAACAACTTTGCCCATTCTGTGATGGTCTGTGACACCAGAGTGATCACAAAGACCGGTTTTAGTATTGAGCCCGCTAACACATGCAAATGGCGGGACAGAGACTAAATCCGTCTATTCACTGGGTCGGTAAATACCCGGAACTCTTCACCGGGACCGCAGTAGACTTGTTTAGTCTGGATACTGGATGAAACACCTTTGGTGGCACGGTCCACCTAGTGGAAACCGCATCTGCAAAGGGGTAGCACATTTTAAAATGCTTAGGCACCACTAACATTTTGTTTGATGCACCCCCAATGTTGTCAAAAAGTTCCGGACAGGGAAAAACCTTGCCCGACTTCTGGGATTTGCGGGTGCCAAAGGACACCTGCGCTCCTGACGCTGTAGAACCATCCACTATTTTTAAAGTTTCCCGCACGACACAATAAGTGCCTCCACCAGCAGGCTTTCCCACGCGGCAGCTGACGAGGCTATATCCGCCCCGCCATCAGAATACAAAGACACAGATACATGCAGAAGGGATGGTATGCATCTGCGGCGGCCATATATACCTCAGAATCTGAGGATACTAGAGAGGCAGGGGAAGGCATAGGGCACATTCTGCTAGTGGCATTTATTAAAACGAAATCCACTTTTGACACCAGGTTTTCCAAAACTGTTGCAAAAGCAGACCAGGGCTATGACCCGGAGGGTCCCGCAACCACATGGAGGGGGTCTGTATGTGAGATTTGGTCCTGGGACTCAATAATCACTTAATACAAAAAAAGTGTCACTTTAAGAAAAGTTTAAAAAAAAAAAAAAAACACGATCCGCACCGCTGCACCAGCGGTACCACAAGTCCCAGCCCTAACACAGCGTGCAGCAGGGTGAGTGAGGAGTACCTACAGGGACCCCAGGAACATACCACCAAAATGGTCTGGAGGCTACAGGAACGTTCTGTGCAGAGATGAGAAACGATCTGCCACAGGAACAGAAAAAACCTGGGTCATGCCTAGAGCCACCCTAGCTTCTCCCTTGCCGTCCAGCGATTGTAGACTCCAAGAAAATGGCCGCCCCATGTATTCCTATGGGGAACTACTAAAACAAGGCCCTCCATGCATTCCAATGAGAAACTTTTACATTGATGCAGAGCAAGAAACTACAGCAAAATGGCGGCCCCCATGACGCGCCATGCGGTCTCCAGGACCCCACAGGGTGGTCCCCAGGAGGAGACCCCACCAGGACAAAACTCTGCCCCCTGCAGAACCGCCGCAGCGGCCGCAATACATCTGCCCCCCAGAGGTAGGAACCTGCATGTGGGGAGGCAGGCCTAAGGCCTGGTATCACTGAGAGGCCAGGGGAACGGAGGGATACCCGAGGGTCCATCCCTCCCAGGCAGGGGGGCCACGTCCACCCCGAGACCACCAGAGAAATGGGGGGGGGGCACTTTCTCACCATACCACGGCATCAGGTGGGCGCCACTCCGAACAAGCTACCTCTCCACCCAGGATGAGGGTGCTGATGGCCAAGGGGTACGCTGGGACTCCCAGGTCGTGTGCGTTCCAGCAGGTTCTACCCAGTACAGCAGGGAACCTCAAACTACGGCCCTCCAGCTGTTGCAAAACTACAAGTCCCATCATGCCTCCGCTCATCGGTGTCATGCTTGTGGCTGTCAAGTCTTGCTATGCCTCACGGGACTTGTAGTTCTGCAACATCTGGGAGGACCACAGTTTGCATATCCCTCCCTGCACTACAGGCTGCCTGAAGAAAACTACTGGAGGGACAGAGACTAGACCAGTCACCCTGCATAAGAAAAGAGAGCAGCAGTGACCGGTCTTTAATACAGTAAACTCCTGCAGAGGCAAAATTTCACACTGGATTACTGCACAGATCTGGAAGAAATACACAAAGCACACAGAGATTCAAGGAAGAATACACATGACTCTCGCTGCCCCCCCCCCCCCCCGGGACAATAGTAGGGGGAGAAGTTCACTTGTTGAAATCAGCACTCCTGTGTGAATGAACTACAAGCTCTGACATCCTTTGCGGCTGTCGGCTTGTAGTTCTCGAACTACCACAACGCTTTGGTAGTTCATTGAGTCTTACGGTCAGGGAGTATCGGCTTACCCGTAAGAGATGTATGGGTAAGCCGATACACTGAAAGTGTGAAGGAGACCTGCATGGCATCAGCAATCAGCTGATTGGTGGTGCAATGCTTTTCAGGCTCCTGCAACAAAAAAAAAAAAAAAATGTGCATCTATTTTTTTTTTTTTAATTAACTTATTCTTTTAGGCTGGCCATCTATGGGACGAATTTCGAAATAATTTTCTTTCAAAAATCTTATCTGAGAATTATTGTTCAAATTTCGCACCATTAGTTGGCAGCAGCAACATGCAATTTTCGTGCGGTCATCGAATTTGAGTGATCAGGCATGTTGGAAATTTTTTGAAAAACGAATGATTTTCTAATCAACGATGGGAGAATCGTGTGAGAAATATAATTGAAAGAGAAATGTGCACGAGTTCAAGAAAAGAAGATTCCCAGAAAGAAAAGAAGAAGATTCCCAGAAAGAAAAGAAGATTCCCAGCCATTAAACTTCTTTTCTATAGCAATAAGAGGTGGAATTGAAGGCTTGGTTGGTCGAATTTCGAAATCAATGGTGGCACCAAAACACGTGAAAATTTTAGATTATCGAAAAAATATTCTTTTGAAATTCGACCCTTGTATGGCCAGCCTAAGACCAATGCACAGGGGTATATTGAAATACTGATATCTATGCAGGATATTGCTGACAGATCACACATTAAAAAAAAAAAAAAACACACACATGGCCCATAGAGTGCTTAACATCCATAACTAGCCAAAACCTGCAAAATTCTTCTTCCGTTCCTCTAGCTCAGTTTTCAGTCCGTTACAATCCTCGGGCAGTGTAAAAGGGTCCGAAGGGGACTTAAAGGCTCGTACACACTATAAGAAAATTGACCAAACATTTTCATCCAAATAATTTTTTTTTATGATTTTCGTATAGTGTGTCCAGAACTTTCTACAGACGATTCAGAAATTTTGTAAAAAAATTCTCAAAGGGACAAACCAAAACGTTTCTCATACGGGAAAAAACGAACGATTTTCGTTAAATGTGTACCATTTTCGTACAAGAAAAATCAGAAAGGAAAGTGCGCATGATCAGAAACAAACAACAAAAAAAGCCTTTGCAAATTTCCGTAAGAAAATTCTTTCATCGTTTCTGATTTCCTGTGAAACAACAAAGAAAATCGGACAATTTTTCGCCCGATTTTCTTATAGTGTGTACCCCACTTAAAGCGGAGTTCCGGGCACAAAATCAATCTTTTTTTTTTGTGCCCGTCCGCTTGCTCTCCTTCACCTGAAACAGAATTGGATAGTTTTTTTTTTGTACTCACCTTGTAATTGTAGATCGAATATACTCGCCTATTCTTCACTTCCTCCCTCTGCGCCGCGGCTCCGCCGTCACTTCCTGGCTTGCAATGATTCCTGGGAGCTGAACGTCATCGCTCCCAGGAATCAATGCGACGGCACCGGCCCCGCTCGTCACTTCCGGGGCGACGCCGCATTCCCTGCTAAACAGCTTCTGGGCATGCCCAGAAGCTGTGGAGGAATGCGGCGCTGCACCGGAAGTGACGAGAGGGGCCGGTGCAGGCCCATTCTGGGAGAAGAAGACGCGGAAGAAGACGCAGAAGAGGACCGCGCCGGCTTCAGCTGCCCACAAGAGAGATGGCAACGCTCTGGAAGAAATTTTATAAGTGAGTATTTCTTCTTGCAGGTAAGTGCGAACCGGGACAGATCAGAGGCTAACTATTGTGGAATGTACTAGCCCTGACTGTCCCGGGGGTATGTTCACTGAAAAAATTTTTCTGTGCCCGGAACTCTGCTTTAAGTGAAATCTGCATGCTCAGCAGGGGATCTCTCCCCCAATTCCCATTGAGCAGATGAATGACAGGTACCGGTGTTCACTCTGCATAGCTCAGTACTTTATGGGGAACTGCCAAACCGATGTAGAACAGGACCACCTTCCATCTGTTTTTGGTGGACAGGATCGGATGGCAGCGGATATGTCCACTGATATCTGCCATTAGATATTCTGAACAAATAAAAGGCAAAGTTTACCTCTACAAAAAAGCTAGCAATGCAGATAAGCAACGTCTGTAGAGGAAAACAAGCTGTGACTAAAGATGAATAATACCCTTGCTATAGGTGTAGGCCATTTACATACCTCATGAGTGGCAACTTTGGCTCTGAGGAAGCGGGTCCTCCCTCGAAACACGTAAGCCATACAAGGTTGTGAGGACGCCATCACGCTATCCAGCAGTAGAGAAGTGAGCAGTCCCTATTTCCTACATGCTTGTACATATTCTATGTTTGTGAGTATATTGTACGCTACCATCTTTGATTTTAATAAACTATTTTAGTGGCAATGCACAAGGTCGGTGCGCCCTTCTCTTGTTTTCTTGTAGTGCTTTTTGGATACCCTTGGTCCTGAGGAGGGCAGCAAGACCACTCCATTTGTGCCTAAAAAAAACACCTAGATCAGGCATGTCCAACCTGCGGCCCGGAACCGCAGAGCAATGCGGCCCACTGCCCCCCGACAATTTATTTATTTTTTTGCTGGGGAGGAAGGAAGTCGAGTCGGGGGCACGGCCACAGCGGCTTCCAACTAACTGTAGGCAGAGGCTGCCTCGGAGGGGATCATCCACTAGATGTGTTAAATTAGTGCTGGGGAGGGGGGGCGCAGCAGCGCGCTGCAACGTTTTATTACTTATATACCTTAACTATAGTATATATTTTATATGCGGCCCGAGAAAATTTCTCTACACTCAATGTGGCCCAGAGAAGCCAAAAGGTTGGACACCCATGCCCTAGATCATTTACCATTCCGCACACCACTCGAGCGCAGGAGTTTTTTGGAACATACCTCATGAAGCCTGACTGGGAAACTCCCAGAAGTTGCTAGGAGAAGCCTAGGTGTTCATCTTCACTATCACAGGTGTGAGCTCTTTCTCCGATTCAAATCCCCTCACATGCGCTCTCTTCCCTGATGAAGTAGCTCTGAGCTCAGTGTTTAGGAGCTCGCTGCTTAACAACATCCTGAGAGTTCACATACCGTATTTTCCGGCGTATAAGACGACTTTTTACCCCAGGAAAATCTTCTCAAAAGTCGGGGGTCATCTTATACGCCGAGTATAATATTTTCAAGGTACCTTCAAGAGAGATGTCCAGGAGATGGGAACAATGCAGGGACTTTTTCTTCTGTTTCGGGCGCATGCACATTATCGGCGCCACATGTTCAGGAAGTTCTGGATAGCTGCTCTCTAGCGGCGGAGTGATCTGTCATGCACTCTATTGCTCAGGCGACTGGACTGTGAGGTGACTCACAGGGAGTGGGAGATTTAAAACGAATCCCGATGGCGGCGGGTAGCATGGCACTGGCAGCACACAGTGAGTAGGGACTATAATTGCATATAGTAATGTCTTAAGTACCGTACTGTAGAATCCTCAAAGTGCCTTATGATGATTAGCATTAGGATTTTCAGTCACACAGCGCACTAGCTGCTGCATGACTCTGTCACAGTGTGCTACATGGCTTTTGGGTGCCAACTTTGTTAATTTATAGCTGTACTGAATGATAGACTATAACACAGTTTAGCAATAACAAAATCGGTACCCAAAAGCCTTGTGGCACACTGTGACAGTCATGCAGCACCTAGTGTGCTGTTTGAATAATTCTCTTACTTTCTTGCTTTTACCGCTCCTTTGCCACCGGTGTGAGCCTAGCCTTCGAGAGGCTACAGCCGCTACACACACTGCAATCTGACTGGACAATTGTTACCAGAACTTTAATATAAGGAGAAACCTAAACAATCCATCTAGTTATATAGTGACTCCTCCAATACTACTGGCAGATATGCGACTCCCTTTACTACTACTGGTAGATCTGTGACCCCTCCACTACTACTGGCAGATCTGTGACCCCTCCACTACTACTGGTAGATCTGTGACCCCTCCACTACTACTGGCAGATCTGTGACCCCTCCACTACTACTGGCAGATATGTGACTCCCTTTACTACTACTGGCAGATATGTGACTCCCTTTACTACTACTGGCAGATATGTGACTCCCTTTACTACTACTGGCAGATCTGTGACCCCTCCTCTACTACTGGCAGATCTGTGACCCCTCCTCTACTACTGGCAGATCTGTGACCCCTCCACTACTACTGGCAGATCTGTGACCCCTCCACTACTACTGGCAGATCTGTGAACCCTCCACTACTACTACTGGCAGATCTGTGACCCCTCCTCTACTACTGGCAGATCTGTGACCCCTCCACTACTACTGGCAGATCTGTGACCCCTCCACTACTACTGGCAGATCTGTGACCCCTCCACTACTACTACTGGCAGATCTGTGACCCCTCCACTACTACTGGAAGATCTGTGACCTCTCCACTACTACTGGCAGATCTGTGACCCCTCCACTACTACTGGCAGATCTGTGACCCCCTCCACTACTACTACTGGCAGATCTGTGACCCCTCCACTACTACTGGCAGATCTGTGACCCCTCCACTACTACTACTGGCAGATCTGTGACCCCTCCACTACTACTACTGGCAGATCTGTGACCCCTCCACTACTACTACTGGCAGATCTGTGACCCCTCCACTACTACTACTGGCAGATCTGTGACCCCTCCACTACTACTGGCAGGTCTGTGACCTCTCCACTACTACTGGCAGGTCTGTGACCCCTCCACTACTACTGGCAGATCTGTGACCCCTCCACTACTACTACTGGCAGATCTGTGACCCCTCCACTACTACTACTGGCAGATCTGTGACCCCTCCACTACTACTACTGGCAGATCTGTGACCCCTCCACTACTACTGGCAGGTCTGTGACCTCTCCACTACTACTGGCAGATCTGTGACCCCTCCACTACTACTGGTAGATCTGTGACCCCTCCACTACTACTGGCAGATCTGTGACCCCTCCACTACTACTACTGGCAGATCTGTGACCCCCTCCACTACTACTACTGGCAGATCTGTGACCCCTCCACTACTACTGGAAGATCTGTGACCTCTCCACTACTACTGGCAGATCTGTGACCCCTCCACTACTACTACTGGCAGATCTGTGACCCCTCCACTACTACTACTGGCAGATCTGTGACCCCTCCACTACTACTACTGGCAGATCTGTGACCCCCTCCACTACTACTGGCAGGTCTGTGACCCCTCCACTACTACTACTGGCAGGTCTGTGACCCCCTCCACTACTACTGGTAGATCTGTGACCCCTCCACTACTACTGGTAGATCTGTGACCCCTCCACTACTACTGGTAGATCTGTGACCCCTCCACTACTACTGGCAGATCTGTGACCCCTCCACTACTACTGGCAGATCTGTGACCCCTCCACTACTACTGGAAGATCTGTGACCCCTCCACTACTACTACTGGCAGATCTGTGACCCCTCCACTACTACTACTGGCAGATCTGTGACCCCTCCACTACTACTGGCAGATCTGTGACCCCTCCACTACTACTACTGGCAGATCTGTGACCCCTCCACTACTACTGGCAGATCTGTGACCCCTCCACTACTACTGGAAGATCTGTGACCTCTCCACTACTACTGGAAGATCTGTGACCTCTCCACTACTACTGGCAGATCTGTGACCCCTCCATTACTACTGGCAGATCTGTGACCCCTCCACTACTACTGGCAGATCTGTGACCCCTCCACTACTACTGGCAGATCTGTGACCCCTCCACTACTACTGGCAGATCTGTGACCCCTCCTCTACTACTGGAAGATCTGTGACCCCTCCACTACTACTACTGGCAGATCTGTGACCCCTCCACTACTACTACTGGCAGATCTGTGACCCCTCCACTACTACTACTGGCAGATCTGTGACCCCTCCACTACTACTACTGGCAGATCTGTGACCCCTCCACTACTACTACTGGCAGATCTGTGACCCCTCCACTACTACTACTGGCAGATCTGTGACCCCTCCACTACTACTACTGGCAGATCTGTGACTCCCTTTACTACTACTGGCAGATCTGTGACCCCTCCACTACTACTGGCAGATCTGTGACCCCTCCACTACTACTGGCAGATCTGTGACCCCTCCACTACTACTGGCAGATCTGTGACCCCTCCACTACTACTGGCAGATCTGTGACCCCTCAATTACTACTGGCAGATCTGTGACCCCCTCCACTACTACTGGCAGATCTGTGACCCCTCCACTACTACTACTGGCAGATCTGTGACCCCTCCACTACTACTGGAAGATCTGTGACCTCTCCACTACTACTGGCAGATCTGTGACCTCTCCACTACTACTACTGGCAGATCTGTGACCCCTCCACTACTACTACTGGCAGGTCTGTGACCCCCTCCACTACTACTGGTAGATCTGTGACCCCTCCACTACTACTACTGGCAGATCTGTGACCCCTCCACTACTACTGGCAGATCTGTGACCCCTCCACTACTACTGGCAGATCTGTGACCCCTCCACTACTACTGGCAGATCTGTGACCCCTCCACTACTACTACTGGCAGATCTGTGACCCCTCCACTACTACTACTGGCAGATCTGTGACCCCTCCACTACTACTGGCAGATCTGTGACCCCTCCACTACTACTACTGGCAGATCTGTGACCCCTCCACTACTACTACTGGCAGATCTGTGACCCCTCCACTACTACTACTGGCAGATCTGTGACCCCTCCACTACTACTACTGGCAGATCTGTGACCCCTCCACTACTACTGGCAGGTCTGTGACCCCTCCACTACTACTACTGGCAGGTCTGTGACCCCCTCCACTACTACTGGTAGATCTGTGACCCCTCCACTACTACTGGCAGATCTGTGACCTCTCCACTACTACTACTGGCAGATCTGTGACCCCTCCACTACTACTACTGGCAGATCTGTGACCCCTCCACTACTACTACTGGCAGATCTGTGACTCCCTTTACTACTACTGGCAGATCTGTGACCCCTCCACTACTACTGGCAGATCTGTGACCCCTCCACTACTACTGGCAGATCTGTGACCTCTCCACTACTACTGGCAGATCTGTGACCCCTCCACTACTACTACTGGCAGATCTGTGACTCCCTTTACTACTACTGGTAGATCTGTGACCTCTCCACTACTACTGGAAGATCTGTGACCCCTCCACTACTACTGGAAGATCTGTGACCTCTCCACTACTACTGGAAGATCTGTGACCCCTCCACTACTACTGGCAGATCTGTGACCCCTCCACTACTACTGGCAGATCTGTGACCCCTCCACTACTACTGGCAGATCTGTGACCCCTCCACTACTACTGGCAGATCTGTGACCCCTCCACTACTACTACTGGCAGATCTGTGACCTCAAATGATAAACGCGCTGCAAAAAAACGCGTGAGACACTCATCACCCAAACGCGTGTCAGGAGCTTCTTTGGCGCGTTTGTTGCCCGTTTCTGCATGCACGTCATGCAAAAAAAGGCGTACAGGAACGCGCGTTCTACTACACCCATTGTGAATGTGGCCCTCGAAGAGATGGTACAATCAGATTGTATAGTGTATGGGGGAGCCTTGCTGCCACCTACAGTCCTCCATGGTTCCCAGCTGAGAAGTGTGTCCTCAGGGCAGGCTGGGACTGCTAGTCCCTCACACAAGTACACACCCCTAAGGCTGTCTCATATCTCCCCTCCCCCCAGTGAGGAGACACAGAAGTGACACAGGAAGCCCCCATCCCCCTACTCACCTTATCCAGTACAGGCGGCGGCTCTCCTCGCCCTACATCCGCTGCACCGACCCTTCCAGCGCTCGGACAAGCCCGGCCGGGTCACCGCTTCCGCAACCCGCAGGGCGGACCATCCACAGCCGCCGCAAGATGTCCGGCCTCCCGCTCCGGTCACGTGACGTCGGCCAGCCGCATCAGCTATTGGTCAGCAACAGCCTCACGGGTCGGAAAGGCCAATAGGGATGTCGCGACGGCTCCAGGAAGAGGGCGGTGTCGCCTGGTTTCCATAGAGAGGCTTGGAACGCGGCTTGTTGACACTGACAGGTCCGGGAAAGCTGCGCATGCGCAGACACATGGACAGTGAGCAGAGAGTTCCATTCCTCGTTTCCAGGGTGCAGACTGACTGGCTCCTTGATAACATATGTCTGCTCTTAAAGTGGAACTTCAGTCAGAAAATTTAGTCCTGCTAGATCACTTTAGGCTGGCTTCTGCAGGTATAGCTATGTAACACTTTAACCACTTGCCTACCGGGGACTTTCACCCCCTTCCTTCCCAGGCCAATTTTCAGCACTCTCACGCTTTGAATGACAATTGCGCGGTCATGCTACACTGTACCCGTATGAATTTTTTATCATTTTTTTCACACAAATAGAGCTTTCTTTTGGTGGTATTTAATCACCTCTGGGTTTTTTATTTCTTACAAAAAAAAAAAGAAAAAAGACAGAAAATTTTGAAAAAAAAAAAAAGTTTTTCTTATTTTCTGCGAGTAAGTTTTGAAAATAAATAAAATTTCTCTTACGTCCTCCGACAGTCGCCGCCATCTTCATATTCGTCACAATGGGGTATTAGACTTTGCTCCGAAGGAGTAGCTAGGCAACAGAATATGTTAACATTAAAGCTTTTAACATATCCCACCCTCAAGGGGTGGTCCCCTCAGTCAATACCCTCCTACTTCCTGCAACCATATCTCAGTTTCAATGTCTAGCTTGTCACGGGGTAGCTGGATCTCTCTATGCTGGGGCATTTTGCCTCAGCCTTTCTCTTCTTTTTTGATTTTTGTTTGAGTTTTTTCTCTCTCTTTACTTAGCTGTTCTTTTTGTCAGCATTAGTTAGTTCTTCTGATCAAGAGGATCATGCGGGCTGGGTCTCGGGCTGATTCCCCTGGTCTCAGGTTGTGCGTCAGTGGCTTCCCAGCCTGCCATCAAGCGTTCAGCCAGGTAACGCTCCTGGCACAGTGAACGACCCATCCCTGTTCGGTGCAGGGATGATTGGTGAGGTGGCTACCTCACTGGACGCTGTGCGGTTTCTTAACCCCGATTTTTCTGCGTCCTGAATGCGACTCTCCCTGCCACATGTGCAGTGGCTTGTTCGCCTGTGCGGGTTCCCCACGCCATTTAGGTAAGTGTATCTGTGTGGGGACCTGTCTGTTGGGGGGGTGTCAGTCTGGGACTGTGTAAACTGCCTCTGTTCACACTGTTTGGCTCCCTATCGCTCTGGCTGCATGCTGTGGGCTGCAGGGGGGGGGGGGCTGTGCTGCACTATCTGTGTCAGACTGTGGGATGTGTGACAGGCTGTGTGCTGTGGGGCATGTTTTGTCATGTTTGGGCACAATACAGCGATCGCTGCGGCGGTCCGCCATGTTTTTTACATGCTGTAGTGTTATACTGCGGTCCTCACAGTAGTGGGGGAGCGGCGGTTTCGGCGCCAAACGGCGCCATTTTGGCTGCGCTCGCCCCGGCCGCATGTTTGCACTGAGGGCGGCCATTTTCTTGTAGCCTTCCATAGGATTTAATAGAGCGCCCTGACTCATCACTTCCTCTTTCCTGGGTGCACCGATCGAGGCGGCAGCAGCAGCAGTGGTCTCTTCAGTTTTAATCCTCTCTTCTTCCTATATCCATTGCCTGTATTCAGTTTTGTCCCTGTGGGGGTCTGCTTGTGCTAGTGTGTGTGTGTGCGGTGGGCTGCGCTCGCTGCGCTTGTTAAAGGGGCAGTTAACCCTTTATTCTCCAGCATATTTTTTGGGGCAATGGATTCTCAGGAAGGCAAGTTTCCTGCCACCTTGGTGGGTAGCCAGGGGACTGCTGTTTCCCCCCCAGGGGGGGATTTGGCTGAGGTGGTGGCTAACCTTGCTGCTCAGGTGCAGATGCTTGTGGCTGCTCAATCCACTAAAAGACCCAGAGTTTCAATGTCCTCTGATTCAGAGAGTGATGGTGATAGGGCTGCTGTGGCTGGGATCTCCTTATCGGGGTCCCGTTCCTCCCTGGATCTCGTGGGGTCCGAGGTGGAGGCTGAGGTTGAAGGGGTTGATAGTTCTCCCCCTGGCTCGCCTGAAGAGCTTGCAATCATGGATGAATTGGTTGCTTCTATTAAACAAAGCTGCGTTTGCAGGATGAACCGTGTCCTCCTGCTGCCCTGGCGGCTTATGGGACACAGAAAAGACGCAAGACATCGCAGGTCTTTCCCTGCACTGATGATTTTCAGCGCGCTGTTAAGGAACAATGGCGCAATTTACGCAAACCTTTTGCTGTGCCAAGTAGGTTCAGGCTGCGTTATCCTTTCACGCCTACCACGGATGAACGGTGGTGTGTGCCACCCCCGGTGGATCACGCGATAGCGGTTTTGAATAAATCCACTGCGATTCCTGCAGAAGATACTCCGGTGTTCTGAGATGCCACGGATAGGAGACTGGAGTCTCTTGCCCGTCATACTTATTCTGTTACGGGTTTGATGCTTAAAGCTCTGTTTGCCTCTCTTATGGCAGCCCAGGCTGTCGCGAGTTGGACGCAGGTGCTTAGGCGCGTCCTAGTGGCTGATTCGGCCTCACCGGCGACATTGGATATGGTGGATCAAATCCATCAAGGTGTCATGTATTTGTGTGATGCGGACTTGGATTTAGTGCCGTTGGCTGCACGTGTACACAGCGTGGCGGTGTTGTCTCGCCGCCTGGTTTGGTTAAAGTGTTGGTCTGTGGACCAATCTTCGCGCAAGACCCTAGCCAATCTGCCTTATGATGGATCTCGCCTTTTTGGGGAATCCTTGGATACGTTGATAAAGGGGATCACGGGCGGTAAGAGCACGCTCTTGCCCCATTTCCCCAAGGCTAAGGGGGCTCCTGGTAAGAAGCATACTAATTTTCGGCTTTCTCAGGGGTCCTTTCGTGCCTTTCGGTCGCACTACAAGGGCAAACCGTTCAAGGGTCACGGCTCCCAAAAGAAGCTGTGGTCTGGTAAGCAGAAGTCCGGTCAGTCCGGACCCGCTGCTCATAACAATGCGGCCTGAAGGGACGCCCTCACCCAGTTCTGGGGTGGGGGGACGCTTGCTCGGTTTTTTTCAACCCTGGCTGGCCCGTGTTCGGGGACCGGTGGGTTCAGAGATCGTTCGATCTGGCTACAAGATCGAGTTTCTCTCTCGGCCGGAGAGCAGATTCTTTCCCTCAAATCTTCAACTGTCTCCAGAGCGTTTGCGGGATCTGCACCTAGCGGTGCGGGACCTGAGGGCTCAGGGAGTGGTGGTTCCGGTGCCTCATCGGGACAGATTTCGGGGGTTTTATTCAAATCTGTTCACCGTGCCCAGGAAGGAGGGCAAGGTTTGTCCAATTCTGGACTTGAAGGCTCTGAACCGCTTTGTGCGGGTTCGCAAGTTCCGCATGGAATCCCTGCGGTCGGTGGTGGCTGCCCTGGTTCCGGGGGAATTCATGGCCTCCATCGATTTGAAGGATGCGTACCTTCACATCCTGATTTTCGAGGGTCACCAGAGGTACCTGCGATTCGCCATTGCGGAGGATCATTACCAATTCGTGGCGTTACCTTTTGGTCTCGCCTCGGCTCCACGGGTTTTCACCAAGGTGCTTGCACCGGTTCTGGCTTTGTTGAGAGCCCAGGGCATCTCTGTCCTGGGGTATCTGGACGATATTCTGGTTCGGTCTGCGACCAGCCAGGGTCTGGAAAAGGACCTGTCCGTCACGATGCAAACTACAGGAGTTTGGTTGGACGATAAATTTTCCAAAATCGAGGCTGGGTCCGTCGGTTCGTCTTCCCTACCTGGGAATGATCCTGGACTCGGTCCAGGCGAAGGTCTTCCTGCCGGACGACAAACTCAGGACTCTTCAGGAGGTCAGGTCCCTCAGGGACGTTCCACACTCGTCACTGCGGACGTGCATGAGATGTCTGGGGTTGATGGTCTCGGCCTTCGAGGCGATCCCCTTTGCCCAGTTCCACACGCAGGGTCTCCAAGCGGAGGTCCTGTCCAGGTGGGACGGGCGACCGCAATCTCTGGATCTTCAGATCTCGTTGAGCCATCGCACCAGAAGGGATCTTCTGTGGTGGCTCCAGTCCCCGATGGTGTCAGGGGGCAAGTCCTTTCGTCCTCTCTCATGGACAGTGATCACCACGGATGCCAGCCTGTCAGGCTGGGGTGGTGTTCTGGGCGTTCTGTCTGGCCAGGGAACTTGGTCGGAGGGGGAGTCCTCCCTTCCGATCAACATTCTGGAATTGCGTGCGATAAATCTCTGCCTTCGTCGTTGGACGGACCGGCTGCAGGGCTGTCTGGTTCGGGTGCAGACGGACAATGCCACGGCGGTGGCCTACATCAACCACCAAGGGGGCACCAGGAGTGCCCGAGCGGCTCGGGAAGTAGCCGACATTCTATCTGGGGCCGAGACTCACGTCCCGGTGATAACTGCAGTTCACATTCCGGGGGATGGAGAACTGGCAGGCGGACTATCTGAGTCGCCAGACCCTGGATCAGGGGGAATGGTCTCTCCAGCCGGCTGTCTTTCAGATGTTGTGCGCGAAGTGGGGTCTTCCAGATGTGGACCTGTTCACATCTCGTCTGAACAACAAGGTGAAAAAGTTCGTGGCAAGGACGCGCGACCCTTGGGCAGACGCGTCGGACGCGTTGGTGGCCCCGTGGCATCAGTACCGACTGATGTATGCGTTTCCACCGATTCAATTGCTGTCCAGGTTCCTTCGCAGGTTGCACTCGGAACGCAGCACGGTGATTCTTGTGGCACCGGACTGGCCTCGCCGGTCCTGGTACGTGGACCTCGTGAATCTGGCGGTCGGCGCCCCGTGGCGTCTGCCTCTTCGAGACGATCTCCTGTCTCAAGGGCCGATATTCCATCCTGCTTTACAGTCGCTGGCTTTGACGGCCTGGCTGTTGAGACCGAGGTCCTGAAGGATAGGGGTCTCTCCCCTGAGGTCATTCACACTTTGATCAACGCGAGGAAGCCTTCCTCGGGGAAGGTCTATTACCGTACTTGGAAGGCCTATTTTGCCTGGTGTGAGTCCAGGGGGTTTTCACCTCGCACGTACTCGGTTTCTCGAGTGTTGTCCTTCCTTCAAACGGGTGTCGACCAGCGTTTGGCGCTGGCTACGGTCAAGGGTCAGGTGTCTGCGCTGGCCGTTCTTTTTCATGTCCTGTGGCTTCTAACCCCTTGGTTGGCACTTTTGTTCAGGGGGTGCGACATCTGGTCCCTCCTAGGAGGGAACCTCTGCCTCCTTGGGATTTGAATCTCGTTCTCTCCGTGTTACAACGTGCTCCTTTTGAACAGATCAGGGAGATCTCGTTGTCTATGTTGTCCAAAAAGGTCGCCTTTTTGGTGGCGATCACTTCGGCTCGTAGAGTGTCGGAGCTGGCGGCTTTGTCCTGCAAGTCTCTGTATCTGGTTATTCACTTGGATAAGGTGGTCTTGCGACCTAATCCTTCTTTTCTTCCGAAGCAAGTTTCGGAATTTCATCTCAATGAGGATATTGTTTTGCCTTCGCTTTGCGCGAAGCCTAAGCATCCGAAGGAGGTGAGGTTGCACTCCTTGGATGTTGTTCGGGCGATAAGGGTTTACCTTAAATCGACTGAGTCTTTTCGCAAGACGGACTCTTTGTTTGTTCTTCCGGAAGGTCCTCGGAAGGGCATGTCGGCGTCGGCTTCTACCATCGCCAAATGGATCAGACAGACCATTGAACAGGCAAATGCTTTGCAGGGAAAAGTTCCCCCTATGCCTGTGAAGGCGCTCTCTACTAGATCTCTGAGTACATCTTGGGCCTGTCATCATGGGGCTTCTGTGACCCAGGTGTGTAAGGCGGCGACCTGGTCGACCGTGCACACTTGTAATGTTCTGGTACCCTTATTTCCACATTTCTCTCTTAATATTGCGTCCCATCTTGCTATCCAAATGGAACGCATACACCTTTAAGGGCAATGACTTCATCGCCGGGCGCCGCTATGAGCGGCTAATTCAATCGCCGGCTTTCTCTCACTCATTGCTCGTTCAAACCGCATGTTGCCTTGTCTTGTCCAATGCTGCCGGAGCTTCAAGCTATTCCCCTTGCCTGAACAAGACCGGAACCTCGCTACGGATCCAGTATCTCGCTACCGGATTACTCCATTACTCTTGGACCTTGCTACTACTAACCCATCTAGTGATAAGTACCCCACAGGGGATTCCTTCCTCAACCTGACTTTCACTATCTACTACTGCATACTAAAGGGACTATTACTATCTAAGCTATTTCTATCATCTGCATAGATTGCTAGCTCTTGGGACTATCATCACCTATCATTGCACTAGGTTACTCTCTCTTGCATACTTCATCTGCTGTCCCTTACCACCTGTTACTATACATGATTGCTAAAACCTATCTGCATACTATCATCACCTACCACTCTCCTGAATACTACTACTAAGTGCTCACCATTCTATTGCCTGTCTCTCACCTTTATTCTATCATATACATTCTATCACTCCAGGAACATCATATTGAGTGTATGTATATTTGCATAACAGGCTGTACACAGTGATGAAGTCCTGAGAGTTGGATATGTTGTTCAACACATTCTCTACATGACTACTGAGTGTAATAATTCTGCAGCTGCAAATCCATTCACTAACAAAAAACGCATGAGCATTGCAGATTGAACGAGCCGGAAAAAATATGGATTCAGCAGAATTACCCACTCAAGTAATGCAATTAAAACAACAAGTAGATGCATTGATACTTGCTCTTACAGAGGTAAAAAACGAAAATCAGGCTTTAAGACAGCAGGTTGGCCGTCTTGCGCAGCTCTCTGCTGCTCAGCCCCGTGAGCCTAAGATAAACCCTCCTCTAGTGTTTACTAGTGATCGGAGTAAATTTCGTGAATTTAAAAACGCATGTCGATTGCTATTCTTGTTGAAACCTCATACCTACCCCACTGACCAAATCAAAGTCTGTACCACTATTTCCTATCTGACGGGTGATCCCCGGGCCTGGGCAGACTCTCTCTTTGAGAAAGATGACCCACTTCTTAACTCCTGTCCTTTATTCCTAGCGCAACTCGCTAGTTTATATGAAGACCCCAATAGGCAGAGTACTGCTGATACCCAATTGAGGGCTTTAAAACAAGGAAGGAGACCTGTTGAGGACTTTGTGGCAGATTTCAAAAGATGGTCCCTTGATTCAGGGTGGAATGACACATCCTTGCGAACGCAGTTCAGACTCGGCCTATCAGAAGCCGTTAAAGACGAGCTCGCCCGAGCGGATTTACCTGACACCTTGGATGGCCTGATACAGACCAGTATCAATATTGACAGACGACTGCGAGAAAGAAAGGCTGAGAAGATGGGATTGCCATTGTCCAGTCCTTCTCGGATGTCGCCTGTTGACCCTACTCCTATGGAGGTAGGAATGATACGCCCACCTTTGACCTTTTCCGAACATGCCAGGAGGAAAACCGAACATCTCTGCATGTACTGCGCATCCCCGGATCATTTGATAAACGGCTGTCCCCTTGTCCGCAAAAAAGAGGGTGAGTGTTCAAATGTCTTGCTAGGGGGACTAACAACTTCATTTTCTAATCCTTATCTTTTTATTCATTTGACATTACAGTGGGACCAAACTAGGATCACCACCAAGGCTATGGTCGACACAGGATCTTGTGGGAACTACATTGATACTTGTTTTGTTACCTTAAATAAAATACCTATTATTTCAAAACTTAAACCTGTCTCTGTTAGTCTCATTAACGGTATTCCGTTATCCTCTGGTCCCATCACTAATCAGACACAGGCACTCCTTGTCACTGCTGACGGGTCTCATGTGGAGACCACCACTTTTGATGTACTGACCTCACCACATTTTCCCATTATTTTGGGACTTCCCTGGTTACACATACATCAACCAATCATCGATTGGAAAACAAGAACTCTAACCTTCTCTTCTCACTACTGCGAAACCACGTGTAATCTCTCATCACATGGAAGGATCCTGTCTGTGGTGTCGGATGAGATTATACCAATATGTTATCAGGATTTGTCGGAAGTCTTCCTTGAGAAAAACGCTCAAGTGTTGCCTCCCCATAGGGACTATGATTGTTGTATCGATCTACTCCCTAATAGCAAATTGCCTTTCGGTCACGTTTATCCTCTTTCACAGGATGAACTCTCTCATCTCAAGGAATACTTGGATGAAAATTTGGCGAAAGGATTCATCAGACCTTCTACTTCCTCCACTGCTGCAGGACTCTTCTTTGTCCGCAATAAAGATTCAAGTCTCAGGCCTATTATTGATTTCAGACAATTAAATACCATTACAATAAAGGATCGTTATCCTTTACCTCTTATTCCTGAACTTATAGAACAGGTGCGCGGAGCTTCCTACTTTTCGAAATTGGACCTAAAAGGGGCATACAACTTCATTCAAATCCGTGACGGGGATGAATGGAAGACAGCATTCAGAACCATATACGGACTGTTTGAGTACATCGTGATGCCATTTGGGTTGTGTAATGCTCCCGCAGCCTTCCAACGATTTATAAATGACATATTCAGAGACTTGCTTGATGTTTGTGTTGTAGTATATCTGGACAATATACTTATTTATTCTCATTCCTTATCTGAACACATAAAACATGTAAGACTCGTGTTGTCAAGACTACTTGCACATAATTTATATGTTAAATTAAAAAAATGTTTATTTCATAAAGAGGAAGTACTATTCCTAGGATACATTATATCCAAAAATGGAATCAAAATGGACATGAGCAAAATATCTTGTATTCTAGATTGGCCTGTGCCAACAACTCGCAAAGCATTACAAAGATTCCTCGGATTCTCTAACTACTATAGAAAGTTCATCAAGAACTTCTCTGCTATTGTGAGACCTCTCACACAACTCACAAGTACAAAAAAAACAATTCAAATGGTCAGAAGAAGCAAATGGAGCTTTCTGCTTGTTGAAATCAAGCTTTACTTCTGCTCCCATACTACGCCATCCAGACCCATCCCTTCAATATATTTTGGAGGTAGATGCGTCAAATATGGCAGTAGGAGCAGTTCTCTCACAACGACCAACAAACACTTCACCACTTCACCCAGTTGCTTTCTTCTCAAGGTCACTAAGCAGCCCCGAGGTGAATTACCCAGTGGGTGAAAAAGAGTTACTAGCCATAAAACTGGCATTAGAGAATTGGCGACACCTACTTGAGGGTACTCGATTGCCAATCCTTATATACACAGATCACAAAAACCTTCAATACCTTCAGACTAATAGAACTCTTTCCCACCGGCAGGTACGATGGTCATTATTCTTTTTGAGATTTAATTTTCTAGTGACCTATACACCTGCAGACAAAGATAAAAAAGCGGATGCGCTTTCACGATTAACCGAAGATAGCTACGCCGAGGTTCCCTCAGTTCCTATAATACCCTATGAACGTATTGTCGGTGTTGTCCGTTCCCTGAAGGAAGAGATTTTGCACAGCATAGGACTGGATTCACCTCCACCACAACTAAATGCTGATGCAGAAGGCTTCCTCTATTACAACGATAAACTATACATACCCCCTACTATGCGAACCAAGATCTTGGAATTGTCGCATGATGTACCTATGGCAGGACATGTGGGTATGACTAAAACATTCAATTTACTTACTAGGCAATTTTGGTGGCCTGACATGAAGATGACCGTACAAAAGTTCGTTTCATCTTGTGACATCTGTGCAAGGTCCAAAATTGACACTACAAAACCATCGGGTCTACTTTGTAGTTTACCAATACCCCAGGTTCCATGGGAAGTGGTGTCCTTAGACTTTATAGTAGAACTACCACCTTCCAAAGGATTCAACACCATTTTAGTGTCAGTGGACCATCTGACCAAGATGGCACATTTCATTCCTATCCGAAGACTACCTTCATCCAAGCAAACAGCGGAATTACTTGTGAAACATGTCTTTAAGTTACATGGTATTCCAAAAACACTTCTGTCTGACCGTGGTTCACAGTTTATCTCAAAGTTTTGGCAAGCTCTATGTCAGATTCTACGAATAGAGCGAAAACTTACTTCTCCTTACCACCCTCAGACCAACGGACAGACAGAAAGAGTCAACCAGTGCATTGAGCAATATCTACGTTGCTATACTTCATATCTACAGGACGATTGGGTGGACCTCCTCCCGCTGGCGGAATTCGCCTATAACACCGCAACCCACAGCCCTACTAAACAAAGTCCATTCTACTTAAACTATGGGTTTCATCCCACACTTCTTCCACCACGTATCTTGCCATCAAGTAATCCAGTGGCCTCTGATCATCTTACCCAAATAAAGGATTCCCTGGGTTTACTCAACACCACCATCTCACATGCCCATAGCCAACAAAAGAGGTACTACGACCTTCGTAGAAAACCCTCTCCCCAATATGCCATTGGGGATCTTGTTTGGCTTTCTACAAAAAATTTGAGATTAAAGATCCCTAGTAAAAAACTTGGACCTTTATTCCTGGGACCTTTCCCAATAAAGAAGCTTATTGGAAAAGCTGCAGTACAACTCACATTACCAACAGACCTCAAGATACATCCCATCTTCCATGTGTCTCTACTAAAGCCCCATGTTCCTAACCAAGGAATAAGGCCTACCATCTCACCTCCACCTCCTGTACAAGTTGAAGGCGGAGAAGAATTTGAGATAAAGGAGATTCTGGATTCTCGTATCCATAGAAGAAGACTCCAATATCTAGTACGATGGAAGAACTATGGGCCCCAAGACGACACCTGGCTGGATACCTCCGATATACATGCCCCTAGACTGATTCGCAATTTCCACTCGAAATACCCGGAAAAAACAGTTCTAGAGGCCTTCCGGAGCCGGCCTTAAGGGGGGGGGGTACTGTAATGTTCTGGTACCTCTGGTACCCTTATTTCCACATTTCTCTCTTAATATTGCGTCCCATCTTGCTATCCAAATGGAACGCATACACCTTTAAGGGCAATGACGTCATCGCCGGGCGCCGCTATGAGCGGCTATTTCAATCGCCGGCTTTCTCTCACTCATTGCTCGTTCAAACCGCATGTTGCCTTGTCTTGTCCAATGCTGCCGGAGCTTCAAGCTATTCCCCTTGCCTGAACAAGACCGGAACCTCGCTACGGATCCAGTATCTCGCTACCGGATTACTCCATTACTCTTGGACCTTGCTACTACTAACCCATCTAGTGATAAGTACCCCGCAGGGGATTCCTTCCTCAACCTAACTTTCACTATCTACTACTGCATACTAAAGGGACTATTACTATCTAAGCTATTTCTATCATCTGCATAGATTGCTAGCTCTTGGGACTATCATCACCTATCATTGCACTAGGTTACTCTCTCTTGCATACTTCATCTGCTGTCCCCTACCACCTGTTACTATACATGATTGCTAAAACCTATCTGCATACTATCATCACCTACCACTCTCCTGAATACTACTACTAAGTGCTCACCATTCTATTGCCTGTCTCTCACCTTTATTCTATCATATACATTCTATCACTCCAGGAACATCATATTGAGTGTATGTATATTTGCATAACAGGCTGTACACAGTGATGAAGTCCTGAGAGTTGGATATGTTGTTCAACACATTCTCTACATGACTACTGAGTGTAATAATTCTGCAGCTGCAAATCCATTCACTAACAAAAAACGCATGAGCGTTGCAACACTTTCACAAAATTCTATTAAGTGGATGTTCAGGCATCGGCAGATGCTTCCTTTGGCCGCAAGGTTCTTAGTGCGGCAGTTCCTTAGGGTCCCTTGTGTTGGACCCCTGGCTGTTTTGGGATACGTGTTTTATCCCTGGGTTATTTGCTTTTCCTGGGTTGTTGCTCCTGTTGAGCAAGTTTTTTTCATGTTGCCCAGCTGGTTTCCTTCCTTTGGTAAGGTTCCTTTCTTTGATGTGGAAACTGCGTTGCCTTACGGCGCGGCTGCGTTTCCCACCCCTCATGTTTGCACTGCTTTGGGACGTCCCCATTGTGACGAATATGAAGATGGCGGCGACTGTCGGAGGACGTAAGAGAAAACTGAATTTTTGTAAAATCTTACCTGTAAAATTCCTTTCTCTGAGTCCTCCGACAGTCGCCGCCCCCGCCCCTCTTTTGGGGTTTGGTTATATACTCTACTGCTATTCCACTGAAACTGAGATATGGATGCAGGAAGTAGGAGGGTATTGACTGAGGGGACCACCCCCTGGGGGTGGGATATGTTAAAAGCTTTAATATTGACATATTCTGTTGCCTAGCTACTCCTTCAGAGCAAAGTCTAATACCCCATTGTGACGAATATGAAGATGGTGGCGACTGTCGGAGGACTCAGAGAAAGGAATTTTACAGGTAAGATTTTACAAAACTTCCGTTTTTCTCCTTCACTGATGTGCGCTGATGAGGCAGCACTGATGGGCACTGATAGGCTGCACTGATGAGGTGGCACTTATGGGCACTGATAGGTGGCACTGCTGGGCACTGAGAGGCGGCACTGACGGGCGGCACTGATGGGAACTGAGAGGCGGCACTGCTGGACACTGATGGGTGGCACTGATGGACACTGACAGGTGGCACTGATGGACACTGACGGGCGGCACTGATGGGCAGCACCATCAGTGCCCACAGTGCTGCTAGTCAGTGCCCATCAGTGCCTAGATGAGCAGGCACTGATGAGCACTGACTGGCAGCACTATGGGCACTGATTGTGGGCACTGATGGCGGGCACTGTGGGCACTGATGGTGGGCACTTATTGTATTTTATTTACCTTTTGTGTAATCAGGGCACTGGTGATCAGTGCCCTGATTACATTCCTCTGTGTCCCCTAACCTCTGATCGGCTCTGCTCTTCCTCACATGCAGTCTCTGTGTGAGGAAGGAGAGCTGGCGATGAGAGATGATCTCATATGTTTACATATGAGATCATCTGTCATTGCACGGTCCGATCACGTGGTAAATGGCCGCTGTGATTGGCCATTCACCACGATCTGTGATTGGCTGTGTCCAAGGGACACGGCCGACACAGATTTTCCCCGATGCGCGCTCGCGGGAGCGCGCGGGGAGCCTGTCTCTGGGAGGCCGTTTAACCACTTTACCACCGGAGGATTTTGCTGTCTTACGTCCAGGCCACTTTTTGCGATTCGGCACTGTGCGACTTTAACTGACAATTGCGCGGTCGTGCGACGCTGTACCCAAACGAAATTTACGTCCTTTTTTTCCCCACAAACAGAGCTTTCTTTTGGTGGTATTTGATCACCTGTGCGATTTTTACTTTTTGCGCTATAAACAAAAAAAGAGCGTTTATTTTGAAAAAATAACAATATTTTTAACTTTTTTGATATGAAATTCCCCCCCCCCCCCAAAAAATGTAAAAATCTAATTTTTTAAAAATTTTTGGCCAATTTGTTTTATGCTACATATGTTTGGTAAAAAAAATCACAATAAGCGTATTTTGATTGGTTTGCGCAAAAGTTATTGCGTTTACTAACTAAGGGAAAGATTTCTGTCATTTTTGGTGTTTTTTTTTTTAATGAGTAATGGCGGCGATCTGCGATTTTTTTTTTGCGGGACTGCGACATTGCGGCGGACAGATCGGACCCTTGACTGACATTTTTGACACTTTTGGGGGTACCAGTGACATTACTGCAGTAATCAGTGCTATACATATGCACTGTTACTGTAAAAATGATACTGGCAGGGAAAGGGTTAATTTTATTGGAGAGGGAGGGGTTAATGTATACCTGGTGCTTACTGACGTGTGGGGGGAGGTGACTGAGTGAGTCAGGGACAGATCGGATGTTCAGCTATGCTGAACACTCTGATCTGTCACTCCCTGTCACTGAGGAGATCCGCCCGCTCTGTTTACACAGGCGGGCGGATCTCCAAACTAGATTCCCCGACGATCGGGGAAGAGCAGCGGCGATCGCCACCACTCCTCCCCTGGCCCGACTCCCGCTGTGAATGAAAACAGCGGGAGTGTGCCTCCGGCGGCGCGCGAGCGCCGCCTACAGGGGGAGGAGTCCAGCGGCGTAGGTCTACGTCGCTGGACGATAACGAGCCACTGTGCCGCAGTAGAGGCACAGTGAGTGGAGTTAAAGTGGTTAAAGACGGCCTCCCGGAAATTAGAGCCCGCGCTGTAGCCGTCTTTCGGCTATAGCGTAGGCCGGAAGAAATTAAAAATAAGTGTCTATACTGTCTAAAATCCAGTAATACACTGTCCTTTCCTGCTCTGCACTTGCTCAGTTGCTCTCCAATTTTGAGTGATCAGGGCTAAAGTGGAACTTCACTTTCCCAATCAACATTGATTATTTGTATTCCTCATGCTGCTAGCATTAGTAAATAGAGAGGAATATGTATCATATTTACTTGTTTTAAACTTTTTTTTTTTTTATACATTTTTTCAGTTACTTCCTGGTTTCCTGCCTAGGCAAATGAGTTAATATATCCCAGGAGTCTTCAGGAGGGGAGGAGAGGAGGAGGGACTTTGTCAGCTAAGCACAATCTCCCGCATCCATACTTGAGCTAAAGGCAGGAAGTAAAATGCTACACAAATCATTTGCCCTTACTCAAAATGGCCACAGCCGGAAAAGCTAGGGGGTGTTTTTCAAAGTGATTTCTCAGCAAAATAAAGGATGGAGACATGGGTAGATGGGGGAGTTTGGTTTGAATATTAAAAATTAATGATATAGTGTTTTTGCTTAGTGGTGTCCAGATGCAGTGAAGATCCACTTTAACATCAGGGGCGATCCAAGGGTTCACTGTGTGCCTGACCAGTGCTTTACTAGTGTGGGGGGGAGGGGATTTTACTAGTAAAAGACTAGGGATGCACCGATCCGATATTCGGATTGAATATCGGCCACGATACGGGCAAAATAGCTGGATCGGGGGATCGGCAAAATTAACAGATCCATGGGCCGATCCGGTTTTGCTCTTTATAGCTGGTGAGGGAGCAGAGAACAGCTGTCAAAAAAAAAAGAGCCTCTGCAAATGCCTTTCAAATCTCCCAGCAAAGGATCGGCATCGGGACCAAAAAAGTTGGATCGGTGCATCCCTATAGAAGACATGGATCAGTGTTTCTGTTTTAGCTTTACTGCTGTACTGACTGAATCACAGTCTGTTTGTTTACATAGGCAGATGGCCTTTCAGTCCATGTACTGAATGATCAGCGGGCCCCGGCGGACACGTGGTCTGCAGGATCCCCTGATTAGCTCCCTAGCGCCCAAAACCCGTAAGTGCAGAACCACGTGTATGTTAATCTGCACAGCGCAGCCGCCCTGTAGCAGTAAATCTGCTATGGGGTGGAAGGCAAGCGGTTAAGGCCCCTTTCACACCAGCAGACTGTTTGGGTCCGCCTGTCTGTTTTTCAAGCGGACCCGATCAGACCACTCATTGCTTACTATGGATGTCAGATGGATGGGGATACGTTTCGATTAGGATAAGATCGGATGACAATTGGATGGAAACAAACAGGAAGTCAGTTTCCATCCGACCACAACTTAGAGAACAGTGAGCTGTGTCCGTGTCTGCTCTGCATAGCGGAGCGGACATGGACCTGTCATCCGCCTGTTCAGCGGAGAGATCCCCCACTGAGCAGGAGGATCCGCTTGACGGATTCCGCTCCATCTGAAAGGGGCCTTAAAGCCGTGTTCCGGCCCCCCCTCCAAAAATTAAAAGTCAGCAGATACCCCTACTGTACACATACTGTAGCTGCTGACTTTTAATATTAGGACACTTACATGTCCTGGAGTCCAGCTATGTCGGCACCACAGCCGATGTTTCCATCGGCAGTGGGATGCTGCCGCCTCCATTGCCGGTAGGAGCACCCGGCGGTGAAGCCTTGCGGCTTTATGGCCTGGTCCCTACTGCACATGCACGAAGTGTGCTGCGCTATCTTACTGGCCTAGAAGCTGAGGAAGGAGGTGGCTAACTTCTTACGTACCTCGCTGCGGCGAGGTCCGACACAAGTGGGGACAGGCTACTTGTCAAAAACAGGTACCTGCTCCCTCCCCCCCCGAAAGGTGCCAAATGTGGCACCGGAGGGGGGGGGGGGAGGAATCAGATAAACGTAAGTTCCACTTTTGAGTGGAACTTTGCTTTAAAGCGGAGATCCACCCAAAAGTGGAACTTACACTCTTTTGCTTCCTCCCCCCCTCCGTTGCCACATTTGGCACCTTTCAGGGGGGAGGGGGGAACGGTTACCTGTTTTTGACAGGTACCCTTCCCTACTTCTGGGATATGGCGCAGCGGCGCCATCTCTTTGGAAGTGTGGCCCCTCCTCCTTCCCCCGCCGCTGAGCCAATAGGAATGCGCAGCGCACTTCACGCATGCGCAATATGGCCCCGCCCGTGAAGCCGCAAGGCTTCACTGCCGGCCCGGGTTCCCTTACCGGCAATGGCGGCGGCAGCACCCAACAACCGATGGAAACATTGGCTGTGTTGCCGACATCCAGGACTCCAGGACAGGTAAGTGTCCTAATATTAAAAGTCAGCAGCTACAGTATGTGAAGCTGCTGACTTTAGATTTTTGGAGGGGGTGGAGGAGAAGGTGGAACTCGGCTTAAGGCCCCTTTCACACACGGACAGAGTATGTTTTTCTCAGTGGGGGATCGATCTGCCGATCCCTCGCTGAGCAGGAGGATGACAGCTGTGTCTCCGCGCTGTGTGCAGAGACACAGCTGTCAGTTCCCCATGCATCTCTATGGGGGAAATCGGATGGGAATGGACCGTCGGTCGATCCCCCGCTGAGAAAAACGGACTCCGTCCGACGGACGGAGTGTGTGAAAGGGGCCTTAAGGTTAAACCTCCTTTCATCCAATCCTAAATTGAGGACACCTGTCTTCTTCAGGGACCTCAGAGTAAAAGTTTACTACATTTATTATAATCACCTTGGATAGATTTGTAGATTGTGATCGTACCCCTTCTTCTACAGAATGAATAAGTGTGATCTATGTAACCATTCCTCATAGCTGAGGTCCTCCACCCCCCTTATTCATTATGTTGTCCTTCGCTAAAATCTTTCCAGCTCAAGGACATCCGTCCTGTGGATTGGTGATCAAAACTAAACTGCATATTCATGATGAGGCTGGACGAATATTTTATAAATGGGTGGAATTATGGATTTATCTTTGGAATGTATGCCCTTATTTTTAATGCATGATAGTATTCTGCTGGTTTTGTTAGCTGTGGCTTGGTATTGCATACTATTGCTTAGTCTTTGATCTACAAGCACCCCCAGAACTTTTTCCATCACTGATTCTCCCAGGGGAACCCCTCCCAATGTGTAATTTGCATGTATATTTTTGGTACCCAAGTGCATAGTTTTAAATGTCTCAATATTGAACCTCATCTGCCATATAGCTGCCAAACCCCTTTTTTTGTCAAGGTCTTTCTGCTATGTTGCATCCTATGCAGATTTTATTTCATTATATAGCTTGGTATTATAAGCAAAAACTGAAATTAAGCTGATAATTCCAACCTCAATATTATTAACCACTTAAGCTCCTGAAGATTTTACCCTCTTCATGACCAGGCCATTTTATTTTGCTATTTGGCACTGCCCTACTTTAGCTGGTAATTGCGCAGTCATGCCACTCTGTACCCAAACAAAATGTATATAATTTTTTTCACGCAAATTGAGCTTTCTTTTGGTGGTATTTTAACACCATTAAAAATAGAAAAAACAACTGTGCTAGTCCAGCAAAAAATATAAATATAAAAGCAGCGACTTCAAGTGTGACCAACACCCCAAAGACAAATAATAATAATAACAAGTCACGCTAAAAGTGATCAAACAGTGATAAAATTGTGTCAAATAATTGAATAGTCCATAAAGTCCATAGAGGCCAGATAATGTAAAGGTAACTGTAGAGTGTCCGCGTGGATGGAAGGCTTACCAGAAATCGATAAAATTTGTGCCAATGAAAACACAAATTCCAGAGATTCAGCAAGGCCTATACACGATCAATCTCACAGTCCAGAACGATCCCCCTCAATGGTTTGGTTATATGTGAAGTAAAAATAAGAACGCCATAGCGTAACACCAAAAAAACAAATATGGAACAAAATAAAGGAAAAATAGCACTTTATGGGGATGTGAATCGCCAAAGAATCCAGTGAGAAAAAAAGAGCTCATAAAAATAAATGATGTAAAAAGAGTGAGAATCCACCACCAACAAAACCGATAAGGTACTTCTTACCAAAAGCAGAAAATGACAGGCTGAATAATAATGTGAAATGATGTAAACAGACACCTCCACCGATAGGAATGCAGCTTACCAGAAAACTCTATCAAGAACGCCCATAAAGAAATCCAAGGATGCCAAGCATGCTAGGGCTGTATCACCATAAATCCTAAATGACCTTACCAGATGATGGTAAAAAGTAGGCGAATATCAATGGCTGGCGTATACAGGAATGGAAGACCAGGTCTCATGTGGCAGCAAATGGAGGCTGTATTTAGACAGAGATGTGCTCCTGGCCCATCAGGGATGTCAGTTTTCTTAGTAGAGAAGAAGAGGAGGAGGCTGGCGGCTGTGCCCGTGTACCCCGCACAGGTCGCAGAGTCCTGAACCAGAAAACTGACATCCCTGATGGGCCAGGAGCACATCTCTGTCTAAATACAGCCTCCATTTGCTGCCACATGAGACCTGGTCTTCCATTCCTGTAAGTGCTATTTTTCCTTTATTTTGTTCCATATTTGTTTTTTTGGTTTTACGCTATGGCGTTCTTATTTTTACTTCACATATAACCAAACCATTGAGGGGGATCGTTCTGGACTGTGAGATTGATCGTGTATAGCCCTTGCTGAATCTCTGGAATTTGTGTTTTCATTGGCACGAATTTTATCGATTTCTGGTAAGCCTTCCATCCACACGGACACTCTACAGTTACCTTTACATTATCTGGCCTCTATGGACTTTAAGGACTATTCAATTATTTGACACAATTTAAGCACTGTTTGATCACTTTAAGTCCCGGTTCACACTAGGGCGACCTGTGAGGCGACCTGGTCGCCTCACAGGTCGCAGCAGGTCGCCTCCCATAGGGAAGCTGCGGACCCGTTCTAATAGGAGCGACACAAGTCGCTCCGACTTAGAAAAAGGGTCCGGAGCTTCTTTGGGGCGACCAGGAGGCGACCGCCATAGACTTCAATGTTATGAAGTCCGTGGCGGCCGCTCCGAGGTCGCGGCGCGCTGCTCGCACCGCGACCTCGGAGGTCGCGGTGCGAAGTAGCGTTGCCCGTATGTGAACGGGGCCTTAGCGCGACTTGTTATTATTATTTTAACACCATTGTTTTATTTTATTTTTTGCAATATAAACAAAAAAAGGTGGAACATTAAGGCTCCGTTCACATGTAGGCGTTTTGGGGCGTTTTTCTGCTCTAGGATCAGCTCTCAAAACGCCCAACAAGACAAATCCTATTCATTTCAATGGCCCCTGTTCACATCTGAGCGTTTTGACGCTGTATACAAAACGCCCAACGCTCAAAAAAGTACATGAGCTTCTTTTTGGGCAGATTGCAGGCGTTTTCCATTGATCTCTATTCAATCTAAAAACGCCTGCACAAAAATCGCGGTAAAAATCGCGGTAAAATCGCGATAAAAATCGCCGCAAAAATCGCGGTAAAAAACGCGCGAAAAACGCTACGCTCAGGTGTGAATGTAGCCTAAAAAACAAAAAAAAAACAATATTTTTTACTTTCTGCCATAAAACATATCAAGGGGTTGATTTACAAATCAAGGGGTTGATTTACTAAAACTGGAGAGTGCAAAATCTGGTGCAGCTGTGCATGGTAGCCAATCAGCTTCCAACTTCAGCTTGTTTATTTAAGCTTTGACAATAAAACCTGGAAGCTGATTGGTTTCTAGGCAGAGCTGCACAGATTTTACACTTTCCAGTTTTAGCAAATCAACCCCTTAGTGTTTGATTTGTCAGCCACAATGTCGAAGTTCCGCTATAAGTCGCTGATCGCTACCATTACCAGTAAAAAATAAATACAAATTCCATAAATATATCCCATAGTTTGTAGACGCTGTAACTTTTGCGCAAACCAAACAATATACGCTTAATGGGATTTTTTTTTTTACCACAAATATATAGCAGAATACATATTGGCCTAAATTGAAGAAGAAATTCGATTTTTTACATTTATTTATTAGGAATGTTTTATAGCAGAAAGTAAAAAATATTGTTTTTTTTTTTTTTTCTATAATGATTTATACTATTATTTATATTTACTCTTTTACATCAGTCACTGATTGGCTTCCTGGGTTGTTTTCAACCTAAATCTAGGTACAGGCAGTCCCCGACTTACGAACATCCGAGTTGCGAACGACTCCAACTTACGAACGGGGGCCACGTGACGTCACTGCCGGCTTCTTCCTCTCGCTCCTATGCCAGAGACACAATGCACGCTGCAGTACTACATGTACTGTATGCCCCACATACAGGACTGCCCAGAAGCATCTCACTCACATCCCACTACTGTCTGGAACCTGTGGAACTGGTGAGATTACAGTACTACTCTGTGCCCACTACCTGTACCACTGTATTGGGAGCATGCCCTGTACTTGTACTTCTATGATACTGTAGCAGGACTGTGTTACAGTACAGTATTATCCCTGTGACCCAGCATGAGCTCATGTGGACCTCCCATTCAATTGTGTGTGCTTTGAAACCATTTTTTATTGTTATACTGAAGTTGGTCAGTACTGTATGAGGTTTGTACTGCTGTCTGTATCTTCATGAATTTTTTGGGCTGGAGTTACACTTAAAAATGTACATGTTCCGACTTACAAACAAATTCAACTTAACCACTTAAGCCCCGGAAGATTTTACCCCCTTCCTGACCAGGCCCTTTTTTGCGATTCGGCACTGCGTGACTTTAACGGACAATTGTGCGGTCGTGCGACGCTGTACCTAAACGAATTTGACGTCCTTTTTTTCCCACAAACAGAGCTTTCTTTTGGTGGTATTTGAACACCTGTGCGATTTTTTGATCATGCGCTATAAACAAAAAAAGAGCGACAATTTTGAAAAAATAACAATATTTTTCACATTTTTTTATATGAAATTCCCCCAAAAAAAATGTAAAAATCAAAAATTTTTAACATTTTTGGCCAATTTGATTTCTGCTACGTATGTTTGGTAAAAAAAATTGCAATAAGCGTATTTTGATTGGTTTGCGCAAACAGTTATTGCGTTTACTAACTATGTGAAATATTTTTGTAATTTTTGTTGTTTGTTTTTTTAACGAGTAATGGCGGCGATCTGCGATTTTTTTTGCGGGACTGCGACATTGCGGCGGACAGATCGGACCCTTGACTGACATTTTTTACACTTTTGGGGGTACCAGTGACATTACTACAGTAATCAGTGCTATACATATGCACTGTTACTGTAAAAATGACACTGGCAGGGAAGAGGTTAACTTTATTGGAGAAGGAGGGGTTAAGTGTTTCCCTAGGGGCGTGTTTCTAACTGTGCAGGGATGTGGCTTTACATGTAACAGCAGAGTTCAACGGTCCTGCATAGCAGGACCGTTTGATCCCTGTTGTTACACAAGGGAGAATGACAGGCGGCTGTGTTTACATTAGCCACCTGCCTTTCTTCCTCTGTAACTGACGACCGCGAGTGACCGGTGAACATTGGGTCCGCCGGTCACTCGCGCGAGGGGGGGGGTCCGTGAACGAGCGGGGGCGGGAGCGCGCCTCCGGCATTGCGCGCTCGCCCCCTACTGGCTCACAGGCTAGTGACGTACCGGTACGTCACTTTGCCTGCACGGGGCTGACCGCCGCAGTATATATACTTGTGGCGGTCGGCAAGTGGTTAAGAACAAACCTACAGTCCCTATTGTGTTCGTAACCCGGGGACCGCCTGTACATGGACACACACTTTGTCACCAGCAGTCCTGCCCTCCCTGTGACCCCTGTGCCCACCTGAGCCCCCCCCCCCCATGGCTCCCGGGTCAGACCTTCCAGCAGACTACCTTTTCCAGTGTTAAGACTGTTCTAGTAAGTATGGAGCCTTCATGTTTGCTCGTCCTTTATTTGACACTCCATATGTGCGCACACATATCATTTACAACAGTGGTCCTCAACTCCGGTCCTCAGGGCCCACTAACAGGCCAGATTTTAAGTATTACCTTGGGGAGATGCAGACTAGAGTACTGCAATCACTGAGCAGCAAATGATATCACCTGGTATGTATTTTAGTTATCTTGCAAACCTGGCCTGTTAGTGGGCCCTGTAGGCCAGGGTTGAGGACCACTGATTTACAATACTATTTTACCTTATAGATTCGCAAAAAGCGCAGAGTATAAAGGGTGCTATATTTTATCATGTCTTTTGTACGTGCTTGTAGCTGGGGACGCAAGTAGCTGGTCTTGCCTAGGGCACAGAATAGTCTAGCACTGGTCTTGCTGGTTGGTAGTTCAGAGAGAAGACCTGAAAAGATGTAGCCCAGTTTGGGCTCTCCTCTCTGCCCTGGAAATGGGAAAAGAACAGAGAAAGGACTGAGGAATGTATATGTAAATCTGTGTGCTGCAATATCCTCTCCTTACACATTGATGGACTAACACTGAAAAGGCACCAACATTCATTTGTAGGGTTCATGTAGGTTATGGCGCAATACAGAATCACCAGAATTTGGAGGGATTGCTTGAAACCCATCGAAAGGTGATCTTCATGTAACTATGCCACATGGCAATAAAACATGAAAAACCTTCAAATCAGTTGAATACTTTTTTATAGACATTCTACATAGCACAATGCCAAAGTGTGCATCTGTATATACTGTAAGTTCCAAGCGCACCCACCAAATCCACTTAACTCCATTCAACGAGATCAGTGGAGTTTCTACACTGGCTTTATGTTTAACAAAAATGCTAAATGAGCCAAGAATTTCCCTCTAGTTCATTTATGAATTTTTCCAGGCCATATCTACTTTACACTCCGATACAAAGGGGAATTTATTAAAACTGGAGCAGCGAGAATCTGGAGCAGCTTGCGTGGCAACCAGTTAGCTTTTGTATTCAGTAAATCTTTCAAAATGAAAAATAGAAGCTGATTAGTTGTCATGCACAGCTGCACCAGGTTCTGGCTGCTTGTAGGCAGGTGCAGTTAGCTAGTCTGTCACTAGCTGGCTCTGTCCCAAAAATAATGTAAGTGGGTGTTAGCTCCCCTTTTAGATAAAGCTTTTCAGTAGTGATGTAATGGGTGGAGTTATTGAGTTAGTGACCATATACTATATATGCTAGGATGGGAAGAGCTTTAGAGAGTTGGGGCATGGGAGCCAAAGCCCCAGAGCCCTGTTTATGTAGTCAGCTACTGCCAGGGTCCTGCTCAGGGCTAAAATCCTTGGAGAAATGTGCATTCTTCAGTAGAAGCAAGTGCAGGGAGTCGTGAGCTGGTTGCATAGAGTCTAATGGGCCATATCAGAGCCCTCTGAGAGAGTACTAATGGGAAAGAGAACAAGATCTGGGAGTATGCCCAGCTTCGAACAACTATAAAGTTAAACATGGGGAAATACTGGTATACTACAGAAAGCACCTTGTTAACTTTGGCTGATAGAGCAGGATGTTTCACCTTGTAGATCTACCCCCATAGGATTAGAATGGGCCCTCTGTTCTTTGCCTCAACCTTCTCCAAAAAACCTCAGTCCCTCTAATACACCACGTTGAGTGTACAAACATACAGTATCACAGGAAATCACTAAAGGTAATACTTAGTAGCACTATATCAAAGGAAACTGGTGCCAAACCAGGTATTAAAGGCAATCTTAAATAGAAAGTAGACTTCCATCTTTTACCTATAGGTAAGCCTATATTAAGGCTTACGTATATGTAGCACTGCCCCCTAGAGGACTGCTGAGAATTGCACTTTCTGGATTCCCCTGGGTTACCTGTTGCAACAGTCTGTGAAAACATATCACTTTAGATACTTGGCTCACGAAATGAACAGTCCAGGGGATTTGGTTTTTGTGTTTTATTTAGAAGTGGGATGGGAGAAGGGATGAGTGGGATACTCCAACTATGACTTATGCACAAATCTGAGGACAACTAGCTGTAGTGTGCGGCAAGGCCGCTGCTTCACCTTGCCACTGAAGTGAAGATAAAGAATACAGTATCTCACAAAAGTGAGTACACCCCTCACATTTTTGTAAATATTTTATGGTATCTTTTCATGTGACAACACTGAAGAAATGACACTTTGCTACAATATAAAGTATTGAGTGTACAACTTGTATAACAGTGAAAATTTGATTTCCCCTCAAAATAACTCAACACACAGCCATTCATGTCTAAACCTCTGGCAACAAAAGTGAGTACACCTCTGAGTAAAAAAGTCAAAATTGGGCCAAAAGTGTAAATATTTTGTGTGGCCACCATTATTTTCCAGCACTGCCTTAACCCTCTTGGGCATGGAGTTCACGAGAGCTTCACAGGTTGCCACTGGAGTCCTCTTCTACTCCTCCATGACGACATCACAGAGCTGGTGGATGTTAGAGACCTTGTGCTTCTCCACCTTTCGTTTGAGGATGCCCCACAGATGTTCAGTAGGGTTTAGATTTGGAGATGGCCAATCCATCACCTTTACCCTCAGCTGCTTTAGCAAGGCAGTGGTTGTCTTGGAGGTGTGTTTGGGGGTCGTTATTACGTTGGAATATTGCCCTACAGCCCAGTCTCTGAAGGAAGGGCATCATGCTCTGCTTCAGTATGTCACAGTACATGTTGGCATTCATGGTTCCCTCAATTAACTGTACCTCCCCAGTGCTGGCAGCACTCATCCAGCCCCAGACCATGACACACACTTGTCTTTGTACATGCTTGACACCATCTGAACCAAATAAGTTTATCTTGGTCCAGTGGCGGCCGGTGTACAGAGGGCGCATGGAGTTCAATGGTGATTTTTTTTGCATCACCTGATTAGAGCCAGAGGCTCTAATAGGGCGATGCAAAGGGTGGACCCGGGTTGCAGAGCTGATCTCTGCATTGGGGGAATGTATGCTGGTCACTACATTGGGGGCACGCATGCTGATCTCTGCATTGGGGGCATGTATGCTGGTCACTACATTGGGGGCACGCATGCTGATCTCTGCATTGGGGGCATGTATGCTGGTCACTACATTGAGGGCACGCACGCTGATCTCTGCATTGGGGGCATGTATGCTGGTCACTACATTGGGGGCACGCACGCTGATCTCTGCATTGGGGGCATGTATGCTGGTCACTGCATTGGGGGCATGTATGCTGGTCACTACATTGGGGGCATTTATGCTGGTCACTACATTGGGGGCACGCACGCTGATCTCTGCATTGGGGGCATGTGTGCTGGTCACTACATTGGGGGCACGCACGCTGATCTCTGCATTGGGGACACGCACGCTGATCTCTGCATTGGGGGCATGTATGCTGGTCACTGCATTGGGGGCATGCATGCTGGTCACTGCATTGGGGGCATGCATGCTGGTCACTGCATTGGGGGCATGTATGCTGGTCACTGCATTGGGGGCATATACGCTGATCTCTGCATTGGGGGAATGGTATGCTGGTCACTGCATTGAAGGGGGCATGTATGCTGGTCACTACATTGGGGGCATGGACGCTGATCTCTGCATTAACCGCTTGCCGACTGCTCACAGTATATTTACTGCGGCAGTCAGCCCCTCACAGGCAGAGTGACGTAGGTCTACGTCGCTCGCCTGTGAGGCTCTGGGGAGCGAGCGTGCGCCCGCGGAGGCGCGCTCCCGCTCCCGCGCGGTCACGGACCCCCCCGCGCGTGTGACCAGCGGACCCGATGTCCGCCGGTCACTCGGCGATCGGCGGGGGAGAGGGAGAATGTCAGGCAGCTTGTGTAAACAAGCCACCTGTCATTCTCCTCGCTGTAAAAACACTGATCACATGGATCTACTATGTAGATCCGTTGATCAGTGTCCTTACAGCTCAAGCCACAGCCAATCACAGTAGAAAGCACGCCCCTAGGGACACACACAGCCCCTCCCTCCCAAATAAAGTTAACCCCTTCACTACCAGTGTATTTTTACAGTAACAGTGCATATATATAGCACTGATTACTGTAGAAATGTCACTGGTAACCCCAAAAGTGTCAAAAATGTCAGTCAAGGGTCCGATCTGTCCGCCCCAATGTCGCAGTACTGCAAAAAAAATTGCAGATCGCCGCCATTACACGTTAAAAAAAAAAAACACCAAAAATGACAGAAATCTTTCCCTTTGTTAGTAAACGCGATAACTTTTGCGCAAACCAATCAAAATACGCTTTTTGCGTTTTTTTTTTACCAAACATAGGTAGCATAAAACAAATTGGCCGAAAATTTTAAAAAATTTTGATTTTTACATTTTTTTTTGGGGGAATTTCATATAAAAAAATGTGAAAAATATTGTTATTTTTGCAAAATGTACGCTCTTTTTTTGTTTATAGCGCAAAAAGTAAAAATCGCACGGGTGATCAAATACCACCAAAAGAAAGCTCTGTTTGTGGGAAAAAAAGGACGCCAAATTCGTTTAGATACAGCGTCGCACGACCGCGCAATTGTCTGTTAAAGTCACGCAGTGCCGAATCGCAAAATACCCCCTGGTCGTTTAGCAGGAAAATCCTCCGGGGCTTAAGTGGTTAATGGGGGCATGTACGCTGGTCACTACATTGGGGGCATGGACGCTGATCTCTGCATTAAAGGGGGCATGTACGCTGGTCACTGCATTGAAGGGGGCATGTACACCGGTCAATGCATTGAAAGGGGGCACGCTGGTCACTGTGCATTGAAAGGGGGTCAACAGTTTTCTTTACAGCCTCCACTTTGCCACTCTTTTGGAAGAATGTCCCGCTGTCATTGGATGCACGGTCAACATTTTCCTGTATAGCTCCGGCACACACACATGGCTCCCGGCACACCGATCCACGTGCCCTGGGCTGCCATTTTCTCCGTCCTTACTTGCACTATTTACTGTTAAGCAGGCACAGTCCATTTTCACAGTAAGATGCAACTCTCCCACTCTCCAGCACATTACTTGAGCAGACAATTTACAGTTCAAACAAAGGTTCTTCCATTGCCGTTGGCAACCATCGTTGTGCATTTGATTCTTCATCCCACTCTCCCTATCTCCTGTAGAGCAGACCTCACACTTCTCTTGAGCATTAAAACATAGTCCTTGAGAGAAAAATTGCATTTTTGGAATTTTTCCACAGCCGTTCTGGAAACCCAGGGCGATATCCCAGACGAGCCCCCAAAATGTAGCACTGCCCCCTTGGGAGCTGCTGAGAATGGATTCCCCTGGGTTGCCCATAGCAACAGTCTGTAAAATCTTATTACTTTAACACTTTGCTCAGACAATGAACAGTCCAGGGGATTTGTTTTTTTTGTGTTTTATTTTAGAACTTGGATGGGAGAAGGGATGAGTGGAATGCTCCAACTATAAACTAGGCACAACTTGAGGACAACTATCTGTAGTGTGTGGCAAGGCTGCTGCTTCACCTTGCCACAGAAGTGAAGATCAATTGATTATTCCTGTTTGAAAATTCTCTTCAGGTTTAACAACTTGGCACCCCCGTTTATTATCACTGCCTGTGTGCTGACACCCGTCTGCTGACTCTTGCCACTGGAGTGGTCCCCTTCCTGGGCAGACCCTTTGGCAAGCTCCCCTTTACTCACGGACACTGTTTTTCCAGAGTTGCTCTGCCTTCACCTCCACAGTCAGTTTCTCTGGAGCTCTGGGTTCAGCCACACCACTGATTCACTAGGCATTATAACACAGTCCTTGAGAGATAAATTACATTTTTGGAAATTTTCTGCAGCTGTTACCGTTACTAACCATTCCAGTAACCCAGGGTGACATCCCGGATGAGCCCTCAAATGTAGCACTACCCTCTAGAGGACTGCTGAGAATTGCACTTTCTGGATTCCCCTGGGTTACCCGTAACAACAGTCTGTGGAAACATCACTTTAGATACTTGTCTCAGACAATGAACAGTCCAGGGGATTTGGTTTTTGTATTTTATTTAGAACTGGGATGGAAGAAGGGATGAGTGGGATAATCCAACTATGAACTATGCACAAATCTGAGGACAACTAGCTGTATGTAGAGTGCGGCAAGGCCGCTGCTTCACCTTGCCACTGAAGTGAAGATAAAGAATATGATCCTGTTATAATTTCTCTTCAGGGTCCTAACTTGGCACCCCCTTTCTCACTTGCTGTGTGTGCTAGCTCCTGTCCACTGACTGTCACTGGAGTGGTCCCCTTCCTGGGCAGACTCCTGACAAGCTTCCTGGTACTCACAGACACTGTTTTTCCCCAAGGTTGCTCTGCCTTCAACTCCGCTTGTCAGTGTCCATTGGACCTTCTGGCTCAGCACCACACTTCTGGCTCACTAGGCCGACTGCCTGTGACCACCTTCCATACAGACAGGAGGAGAGACAGCTGTCACCCTCCTCCTGGGACCTGGCTTCCCGCCCAAAGACATCCTGTCACATGTGCCCTTGGCTTTTATAACATAACCCAAGATGCACCACTGTTTGTGCCAACCCACTGGGATAGTTACAAAAGCCTGTGTGTCACTGGCTGGGTTTCCTCCACTGTCCAACAGGCTCCCTTATTGGATACAGTGGGGACATTCCCTCAGCCCAGATGAATCACACATGGACACATGCAACAGGTACTGATCAGGCTCCCCTGATAAGCAGATGGAGCAGACTATGGTTTACCTGCTGCTCTCCTGTTAAGCAGGCAGAGCCAACTGTCCTCCCTAACTAGCACCTATCTAGGAGGGTGCTACATAGAGGTAGTGTAAATATCTCCTAAACATGCACTGTTTAGGAGATATTTACTGACCTAGCAGCCAGTTAGTTCATTGGCGCATGCGCTTTGAAGGAACGTTTCTTCAGAGCAGTGTGCCGTGACTGGTGGCTCCCAGAAGTGACATCATCATGGCTCCGGCCAGTCACAGAGCCAGAAGCGCAAACTCGGAAGGAAGACCGGGTATAGATGGACGCTGCTTCTAGCGATGGCATCACATTGCTGGAATGTTTTGTTTTCAAGAAGGTTTAACATAATGTGCTAGTCCCGCTGTTGGCCCGTTGGCCCAAAGGTAGTCCATTTGGAACTTCTAGATAAATTTGTAATCCAGGATCCCGGCCCGATGGCCCAAAAGATCTCCCAAACAGCACACAAAAGTGTTCTTGTTTCCCCTAAGAGTGTCGGCCCTCTGATATGCCAGTGGCATCTGGTAATTCCCTCAACCCCTTCTGCAAGGATAGAAGGGGAGGGGGTGATGGGAATGGGGCCAAAGCTTCATTAATGACTGTAGCTTGTCAGTTAGTAAGTATAGGCTAGCCAGCCTCAATTGAACGTAATATGTCATTTTCAGCAATAAAAGTCTGGATGGGGAAGTCGCACTTCCCTTCCTTGTCCTGAATCCTGATCGACCAGGCCTGGCCAGATCCATCTGGGCGGTGGACCTCCACCCGGTCCAAGTAAATGGCCCGCCCGTGGTTCCACTTCGTTTTTACTGATAAGAACGTTTTCCACAAGCACATCCTGGACTGGTTGCGATGTGGCTTGAGGATAATGAGGAAGTCCCATAAAGCTTCATCACACCAGGACTCTCTTTTGGCCTCTATCTATAGCATGACCTCCCATGGAGCATAGGGATAGTCATACCCATACTCTAAGGCCACCCTCCTCTGTACCCACCTCTGCATCCTGGAAAATCTGGGGAGGGTCTTCCGATTACCTCTCCCAGCTGGAGAATATGGGGTCTCCTCTCTTTTGATGAAGGAGGCGTAGGCCTCATTTAAATTCTGAGCCCGGGCATAGTTCTTAGGTGGGGTTAGGTCTGGCACCCGATTAACATAGGCCTCACAGAACCCCAGAATCCTGGCGCACTCTCCTCGCACCACGGAATCCCTAGTCTCCTCATGGGGTGTATCAAGACTGGCTGGACTGCTGCAATCTTCGAACCCCCAGTCCCATTCAGTATCCTCCTCCGACTTTCAAACATCTAATCCTTCCTCCAATGACCCGAACCATTGCTGGAAGCTGGGCGACCCCACATGAATGGCCCTGACCTCTTCCTCGCTGCTCACACTTCTATGTGCAGCCCCGGTCATCACTGGCCATTTTCTCCCTTCTGCCTGTAGAGCAGACTTGATCTCTGCCGCTGCAACTTTTGATGCACCAGGTGACTGCTCCCTGGCCCAGAATTCCTGCATGCACCCCGGCACGGACACTCGGGCCTCCTTCCACTTGCACCCTGGACCACTGACAGTTTGCATGGACTCCAGATGCATTATTAGCCTGAGCACTCCTCTTCCTCGGCCCACGTAAGGCCCCCCGACTCTGCAGCCGACAGCCGACCCGAGTGACCCCGGTCTTCCAAGACACATTCAGCTTTCTGGGCAGACCTCCACTGCCTTCCACCCACAGCAGTAGATTACTGCAATGCCTGCACTGGTCCCACACTTGCATGCGCATGATCACATTCAGACACTGAGTACATACAAGGCCCAAATGCTCCATGCCTCCTGCGGTGCACAATGTCAGTCTCCCGTCGGGCACCATCCGCACCCCTGTATCCCACAGGGTGGATGTCTTCGGCTCTCCGGTCGACACCACGGGTTCTCCGCCAACACATGGGACAGCCTCTACTGCTCTCCGGCTCTCTCTGGCACTCGCCATCTTGCTCCTCCGCACACGTATCCCTCTCAGCCGTACCCTGAGGCGGAAGTAATTTATGGACTTTCCCTCCTTCTCCGGATTGGCTGTGCGTGAGCGGCGTTCCTGCCCATGACTCTGGATTGGCGGTGGCTCCTTCTGCTAGGCAGAACTCTCCAGCACGCGCTTTCCCGCGTGGTACAGTAACCCCTCCGAAGCTGCTCCATCTTAGCTCAGCCTGCATGGAAGTTACTGTAAAGCAGACCGTGCCTCTCGGCTGTCATGCATCTGCCATCCTTGCTTGTACCAGGGCTACAACTGCGCCTCCATCACTCTGAGCCAACTGACCCTCTTTGCTAGTCCGTAGAATTGTCCCACTGTTGAATGCATGGCCAACATCTCTCCTCCTAGCACTTGTACAAGCAAGACTCGCCATACTGTATTTGAAAAATGTCCCACTGTCTTTAAATGCATGGTTAACAGATTTCTGTACAGCATCCATTTTGCCACTATTTTGGAAGAATGTCCCGCTGTCATTGGATGCACGGTAAACATTTTCCTGCATAGCTCCGGCACACACATGGCTCCCGTCACACCGGTCCAGGTGCCCTGGGCTGCCATTTTCTCCGTACTTGCACCTTCTACTGTTAACCACTTTACCACTGCTCACTAGAGCTCTACTGCGGCAAAGTGGCTCGATAACGTCTGGCGACGTAGACCTACGTCGCTAGACATTCCCCTCTCTCTGCGGCGCACGCGCGCCGCCGGAGGCTCGCTCCCGCTGTATTCAGTCACAGCGGGAGTCGGGCCAGGGGAGGAGCGGCGGTGATCACTGATGCTCTTCCCCAATCGTCGGGGAGTCGAGTGTGGAGATCCGCCCACTTGTGTAAACAAAGCGGGCGGATCTTCTAAGTGACAGACAGTGACAGATTGCAGGGTTCAGCATAGCTGAACCTGCGATCTGTCCCTGTGTCACTCAGTCACCTCCCCCCACACACGTCAGTAAGCACCAGACATATATTAACCCCTCCCTCTCCAATAAAAATTTACCCCTTCCCTGCCAGTGTCATTTTTACAGTAACAGTGGATATTTATAGCACTGATTACTGTAGTAATGTCACTGGTACCCCCAAAAGTGTGAAAAATGTCAGTCAAGGGTCCGATCTGTCCACCACAATGTCGCAGTCCCGCAAAAAAAATCGCAGATCGCCGACCTTACTCATTAAAGAAAAAAACACCAAAAATTACAGAAATCTTTCCCTTAGTTAGTAAACGCAATAACTTTTGCGCAAACCAATCAAAATACGCTTATGACAATTTTTTTTACCAAAAATATATAGCAGAAAACAAATTGGCCTAAAATGATAAAAAATTTTGATTTTTACATTTTTTGGGGGGGAATTTCATATAAAAAAATGTGAAAAATATTGTTATTTTTTCAAAATTGTCGCTCTTTTTTTGTTTATAGCGCAAAAAGTAAAAATTGCACAGGTGATCAAATACCACCAAAAGAAAGCTCTGTTTGTGGGAAAAAAAGGATGCAAATTTTGTTTGGGTACAGCGTTGCATGACTGCGCAATTGTCAGTTAAAGTCGCACAGTGGCCCAGACGTAAGACAGCAAAATCCTCCGGTGGTAAAGTGGTTAAGCAGACACAGTATTTTTGTACAGCAAGAGGCATTTCTCCCAGTCTCCAGCACATCACTTGATCAGACAATTTGCGATTCTGACAGGAATTATTTCGTTGCCACAGGCAACCATTATTGTGCATTTGACTCTTCATCCCACTCTCCCTATCTCCTGTAGAGCAGGCCTCACACTTCTCTTGAGAATTAAAACATAGTCCTTGAGAGAAAAATTAAATTTTTGGAATTTTTCCATGGTCGTTGCCGTTAGCAACCATTCTGGTAACCCGGGGCGATATCCCGGACGAGCCCCCAAAATGTAGCACTGCCCGCTTGGGAGCTGCTGAGAATGGATTCCCCTGGGTTGCCCATAGCAACAGTCTGTAAAATCGTATTACTTTAACACTTGGCTCAGACAATGAACAGTCCAGGGGATTTGTTTTTTTTGTGTTTTATTTTAGAACTTGGATGGGAGAAGGGATGAGTGGAATACTCCAACTATGAACTATGCACAACTTGAGGACAACTATCTGTAGTGTGTGGCAAGGCTGCCACAGAAGTTAAGATCAATTGATTGTTCCTGTTTGAAAATTCTCTTCAGGGTTAACAACTTGGCACCCCCGTTTACTATCACTGCTTGTGTGCTGACACCCGTCCGCAGACTCTAGCCACTGGAGTGGTCCCCTTCCTGGGCAGACCCTTTGGCAAGCTCCCTTGTACTCACGGACACTGTTTTTCCAGAGTTGCTCTGCCTTCACCTTCACAGTCAGTTTCACTGGAGCTCTGGGTTCAGCCACACCACTGATTCACTAGGCCGACTGCCTGTGACCACCTTCCTCAGCAGACAGGAGGAGAGACAGCCGTCACCCTCCCCCTGGGACCTGGCTTTGTGCCCAAAGACACCCTGTCACATGTGCCCCTGGCTGTTATGACCAATCCCAGGATGTACCACTGTTGTGCCCTCCCACTGGGACAGCCACACAAGCCTGTGTGTCACTGGCTGGGTTTCCTCCACTGTCCAACAGGCTTCCCTATTGGATACAGTGGGGACACTCCCTTAGACCAAATGAATCACACATGGACACATGCAACAGGCCTAACTATCGATAAGGCTCTCCTGATAAGCAGGCAGAGCAAACACTATGCTTTTCCTAGCACCTATCTAGGAGGGTGCTACATATAAAGTTATGGAACTATACTGCCAAAATCCAAAAAAAAAAAGGAGGATGACAGCGGAGGAGTAAGGGAAGCAAAAGGGGGCTTGCTGAATTATTATTATTGGAAGTTTGAGTTCTTTGAGACGTTCTTCTGCTGGCTATTGTTGGGGCCCTTTAAGAGCGTGCACTTAACAACAGTTCCAGTAAACCTGCATGCAGTATAGGTATAACATAGGTAGGGTATAGTCTCAGCACAGGTTCAAGGTAGATGTAGTTCAGATGCAGTAAAGATTTGGTTTAATGCGGTATAGGGTTGGTATAGGTACAGTCTAGGTTTGTACTGAGTGCAGTATATGATACAGTATGGATTGGGTACACTTGGTGTGCTGCCCTGAGTGGCTCAGTGTCTGCAAGCAGTAACAGCAATGGACAAATAGACCTCTCATTAGTCCCTGGGATACTGTGTTGACCTATTGCTGTAGAAGAGGGGGCCCCCTCAGTCTCTTGTCGAAAGCCTGCAGTGATCAGTCGTGGGAAGCAGAGGATGAGTGGATTTGCCAGTCTTCCTGCAGCAGCAGTGCAGGTGCTGTGATGTGGGCAGTGCTGCGCTGCCCCCAGTGCTGCGCTGATGTTGTCCCAGAACCAGAGGTGGTTAAAAAGTGCATAAAAAGTCCCACAAGCATGTGACTATTTTTAGTGGTAACTAATAACTTCAACAGTTGTCAGTGTGTAGTATTCATCCAACAGTCCATATAATTCACCACGTATTGCTCCAAACCACTACTTGTACACGCTACTCACACAGGGGGCTTCCCGGAAGGAGCTACATGCTGACATCACACCGCCGCATCCGCTTTTGAGACCGGTGGCCTTCTTAGTAAGTGAATGTCCCCACATGGTAGATTTGCACTCTGCTATACCTGTAAACTTTGGTGTATGATTTTAAGGGATGGATAGAAGCTGATTTTACAAATAAATTGCTACAGGATTACAACACGGATGGATTCCCATACTGTGATGCCCTGTCTGTGCTAAAAATGCTGTCTGCTGCCTTTCTGATTTTACCGATAACTTGATAAAAAACTTGATAAAAAATAATGTTCTTTAGCAAGGAACATACATTCGACATTAGTAATTATGCTACCAAAATTAGTGTGTGCTGAAAATTGACCTGCTGACTCTTAATATTAGGACACTTACCTTTCCTGGAATCCAGAGATGTCGGCACCCCAGCTGATGTTTTCATCGGCTGTCAGGTGCTGCTGCCACCATTCCCGAGAAGGGAACCCGGCAGTAAAGCCTTGCGGCTTCACAGGCGGCTCCCTACTGCGCATGTTTGAAGCGCACTGCGCATTCTGAAAGGTGCGGCAGCGGGCGAAGAAGGAGGGGGCTGGGCTTGTGACGTACTTTGCCGTGGCTGAGTCCACCGGAAACAGGGATGGGTACCTGTCAAAAACAGATACCCCCCCCCCCCCCCCGAAAGGTGCCAAATGTGGCACTGGAGGGGAAGAGCCAACAGATGAGCGGAAGTTCCACTTTAGTGAATCAAGCTGCTGGCCAGTGACTCACTAATGGACCCATGCATATATTAGAATTTATGTTTTGTTTTCAACCCTGCACTTCAAAAATGATTACTAAATTGCTGATTGCTGTTGGTAATATTTTTGTATTCAAGCCCCTTAAGCCTAGCTTTTTTTTTGTTCAACCTAGCAGGGCTGCTCAGGAGGAGCCGCTGTACTAACTATGCAATGTTGCTTTTACGCCAAACATAACGTTTTGCATTGTTGCCAAAAAGTTCGATTTTGGTTTCATCTGACCAGAGCACCTTCTTCCACATGTTTGGTGTGTCTCCCAGGTGGCTTGTGTCAAACTTTAAACTACACTTTTTATGGATATCTTTAGGAAATGGCTTTCTTCTTGCCACTCTTCCATAAAGGCCAGATTTGTGCAGTATACGACTGATTGTTGTCCTATGCAGTGGTGGGATTCAGCCGGTTCGCACTGGTTCCATAGAACCGGTAACTAAATTTCTGCAAGCTTGCAGAACCGGCTGTTCCCTCTAAGCTGCACGCCTGCGCAGTCCTCCCGCTTCCTGATTGGCCGAAAGGCAAACCCCGTGCCATTGGCTGAGGAGGCGGGAGGACTAAGGACACAAGGGGAGCCGGGGACTGAAGAGAAGCTGCCGTGGCCGTCCGTGAGGTAAGTGCATGGGTCTCGCGGGGGGAATGCTGGCACTCTGAAATGATTGGGGGCAATGCTGTGGCACTCTGCAATGATTGGGGGCAATGCTGTGGCACTCTGCAATGATTGGGGGGCAATGCTGTGGCACTCTGCAATGATTGGGGCAATGCTGTGGTACTCTGCAATGATTGGGGGCAATACTGTGGCACTCTGCAATGATTGGGGGCAATGCTGTGGCACTCTGCAATGATTGGGGGCAATGCTGTGGGCACTCTGCAATGATTGGGGGCAATGCTGTGGCACTCTGCAATGATTGGGGGCAATGCTGTGGCACTCTGCAATGATTGGGGGCAATGCTGTGGCACTCTGCAATGATTGGGGGCAATGCTGTGGGCACTCTGCAATGATTGGGGGCAATGCTGTGGCACTCTGCAATGATTGGGGGCAATGCTATGGCACTCTGCAATGATTGGGGGCAATGCTGTGGCACTCTGCAATGATTGGGGGAAATGCTGTGGCACTCTGCAATGATTGGGGGCAATGCTGTGGGCACTCTGCAATGATTAGGGGTAATTTTGTGGGCACTCTGCAATGATTGGGGGCAATGCTGTGGGCACTCTGCAATGATTGGGGGCAATGCTGTGGGTAATCTGCAATGATTGGGGGCAATGCTGTGGCACTCTGCAATGATTGGGGGCAATGCTGTGGGCACTCTGCAATGATTGGGGGCAATGCTGTGGCACTCTGCAATGATTAGGTGCAATGCTGTGGGCACTCTGCAATGATTGGGGGCAATGCTGTGGCACTCTGCAATGATTGGGGGCAATGCTGTGGCACTCTGCAATGATTGGGGGCAATGCTGTGGGCACTCTGCAATGATTGGGGGCAATGCTGTGGCACTCTGCAATGATTGGGGGCAATGCTGTGGGCACTCTGCAATGATTGGGGGCAATGCTGTGGCACTCTGCAATGATTGGGGGCAATGCTGTGGCACTCTGCAATGATTGGGGGCAATGCTGTGGGCACTCTGCAATGATTGGGGGCAATGATGTGGCACTCTGCAATAATTGGGGCAATGCTGTGGCACTCTGCAATGATTGGGGGCAATGCTGTGGTACTCTGCAATGATTGGGGGCAATACTGTGGCACTCTGCAATGATTGGGGGCAATGCTGTGGCACTCTGCAATGATTGGGGGCAATGCTGTTGTAACGTTCATGCGTTTTTGTTAGTGGATGGATTTACAGCTGCAGAATTATTACACTCAGTAGCCTTGTAGAGAATCTGTTGAACAAACATATCCAACTCTCAGGACTTCATCACCGTGTACAGCCTGTTATATACCATATATATTAATAGATGTTAATGGAGGGATAGAATATATAAGGATATATACATGAGAGACAGGCTATTGTATGGTGAGCACTAGAAGTAGTATTAGGAGAGTTTGCAGGTGATGGTAAAGCAGATAGGTTCTGATGTCAAGTATAGTGCAGATGGTAAGAGGACACAGATGGAGTATACTTAGACAGAGTAACCTAGTGCAAGGATAGTTGAAGGTAGTCCCAAGAGCTAACAGTCTATGCAGATGATAGTGAATAGATAGATACAGATAGTCTTGGTAATTGCAGTAGATGACAGTAGGAGATTGGTTAGTAAGAATCCCCTGTGGGGTACTTATCACTTAGATAGGTTTAGGAGTAACAGTGTCCATTGGAGAAGGGTGATCCCGTAGCGAGATACGGATCACCAGCGAGGTTTCCGGCTTCAGTTCACAAGGGAGAATGTCAGCAGCTCCGACTTCACAGGAGTAGGTGCGGTGAACATGCGGTGAAGGTGAAGACAGCATGCCAGGGGTGATCGGGTGGCGAGACACAGGACCTGAAAACAGGTTCAGGTAGCGAGATACAGGAACGTGTCGAACTGGTATGCTGACTTCAGACAGCGGGACGCTCCAACCATGGCGGTTGAACGAGCGATGAGTGAGAGCAAACCGGCGATTGAAATAGCCGATCATAGCGGCGCTCGGCAATGATGTCATCCGGTCTTAAAGGTATATGCGTCCCTTGTTACACAAGATGGAGAAATATGGAGACAAGGGTACCAGAGGTACCAGAACATTACAGTACCCCCCCCCCCTTAAGGCCGGCTCCGGAAGGCCTCTAGAACTGTTTTTTCCGGATATTTCAAGTGGAAATTGCGAATCATTCTAGGGGCATGTATATCGGAGGTATCCAGCCAGGTGTCATCTTGGGGCCCATAGTTCTTCCATCGTACAAGATACTGGAGTCTTCTTCTATTGAAACGGGAATCCAAAATTTCTTTTATCTCAAATTCTTCTCCGCCTTCCACTTGTACAGGAGGTGGAGGTGAGATAGTAGGCCTTATTCCTTGGTTAGGAACATGGGGCTTCAGTAGAGACACATGGAAGACAGGATGTATCTTGAGGTCTACTGGCAATGTGAGTTGTACTGCAGCTTTTCCAATAAGCTTCTCTATTGGAAAAGGTCCCAGAAATAGAGGTCCAAGTTTTTTACTAGGGATTTTTAGTCTCAGATTTTTTGTAGAAAGCCAAACAAGATCCCCAATGGCATATTGGGGAGAGGGTTTCCTACGGAGGTCGTAGTACTTTTTTTGTTGGCTATGAGCATGGGATATGGTATTGTTGAGTAATCCCAGAGAATCCTTTATCTGGGCAAGATAATCAGATGCCACTGGATTACTTGATGGCAAGATACGTGGAGGAAGGAGTGTGGGATGAAACCCATAATTCAGGTAAAACGGACTTTGCTTAGTAGTGCTATGAGTAGCGTTGTTATAGGCGAATTCCGCCAGCGGGAGGAGATCTGCCCAATCGTCCTGTAGATACGAAGTATAGCAACGCAGGTACTGTTCAATGCACTGGTTAACTCTCTCTGTCTGTCCGTTGGTCTGAGGGTGGTAGGGAGAAGTAAGGTTACGCTCTATTCGCAGTATCTGACATAGAGCTAGCCAAAACTTTGAGATGAATTGTGAACCACGGTCAGACAGCAGTGTTTTTGGAATACCATGTAACTTAAAGACATGTTTCACAAGTAATTCCGCTGTTTGTTTGGATGAAGGTAGTTTTCGGATAGGAGTGAAATGTGCCATCTTGGTCAGATGGTCCACTGATACCAAGATGGTGTTGAATCCTTTGGAAGGTGGTAGTTCCACTATGAAGTCTAAGGATACCACTTCCCACGGAACCTGGGGTATCGGTAAACTACAAAGTAACCCCGATGGTTTCGTGTTGTCAATTTTAGACCTTGCACAGATATCACAAGATGAAATGAACTTTTTTACGGTTGTCTTCATGTCTGGCCACCAAAATTGCCTAGTGAGTAGACTGAGAGTTTTAGTCATACCCATATGTCCTGCCATAGGTACATCATGCGACAATTCTAAGATCTTGGTTCGCATAGTAGGGGGTATGTATAATTTATCGTTGTAGTAGAGGAAGCCTTCTGCGTCAGTAGTTAGTTGTGGTGGAGGTGAATCCAATCCTATGCTGTGCAAAATCTCCTCCTTCAGGGAGCGAACGACTCCGATAATACGTTCAAGTGGTATTATAGGAACTGAGGGAACCTCAGTACAATCTTTCTCGGCTAGTCGTGAGAGTGCATCCGCTTTTTTATTTTTGTCTGCGGGCGTGTAAGTCACTAAAAAATTAAATCTCAGAAAGAATAATGACCACCGTACCTGCCGGTGGGAAAGAGTTCTATTAGTCTGAAGGTATTGAAGGTTTTTGTGATCAGTATATATCAGAATTGGCAACTGAGTGCCCTCAAGTAGATGTCGCCAATTCTCCAACGCCAGTTTTATTGCTAATAACTCCTTCTCACCTACTGGGTTGTTCACCTCGGGGCTACTTAATGACTTTGAAAAGAAAGCAACTGGGTGAAGAGGTGAGGTGTTTGTTGGTCGTTGTGAGAGAACTGCTCCTACTGCCATATTAGACGCATCTACCTCCAAGATGTATTGAAGGGATGGGTCTGGATGGCATAGTATGGGGGCAGTAGTAAAGCTTGATTTCAGCAGAGAGAATGCTCCATTTGCTTCTTTTGACCAATTAAATGGTTTCTTCGTGCTTGTAAGTTGTGTGAGAGGTTTCACAATCGCAGAGAAGTTCTTAATGAATTTCCTATAGTAATTAGAGAATCCTAGGAACCTTTGTAATGCTTTGCGAGTGGTTGGCACAGGCCAATCCAGAATGCAGGATATTTTGCTCATGTCCATTTTGATTCCACTTTTAGATATAATATACCCTAGGAATAGTACTTCCTCTTTATGAAACAAACATTTCTTTGATTTAACATATAAGTTATGTGCAAGTAGTCTTGACAACACAAGTCTCACATGTTTTATGTGTTCAGGTAAGGAATGAGAATAGATAAGTATATCGTCCAAATATACTACCACACAAACATCAAGCAAGTCTCGGAATATCTCATTTATAAACCGTTGGAAGGCTGCGGGAGCATTACATAGCCCAAATGGCATTACAAGGTACTCAAACAGTCCGTATCTGGTTCTGAATGCCGTCTTCCATTCATCCCCTTTACGGATTCAAATTAAATTGTATGCCCCTTTTAGGTCCAATTTTGAAAAAAAAGAAGCCCCACGCACCTGTTCGATAAGTTCAGGAATAAGGGGTAAAGGATAACGATCCTTTATTGTGATGGCATTTAATTGTCTGAAATCAATGATAGGCCTAAGGCTAGAGTCCTTATTGCGGACGAAGAAGAGCCCAGCAGCAGTGGAGGAAGTAGAAGGTCGGATGAATCCTTTTGCCAAGTTCTCATCCAGATCCAGAGAGAGTTCATCTTGTGAGAGAGGATAAACATGTCCGAAAGGCAACTTGCTATTAGGGAGTAAATCGATACAACAATCATAGTCCCTATGGGGAGGTAGCATTTGAGCGTTTTTCTCAAGGAAAACCTCCGATAAATCCTGATAACACTTAGGAATAATGTCATCCGGCAGTACAGACAGGATCCTATCATGTGTGGGGAGGTTACACGTCGTCTCACAATAGTGAGAAGAGAAGGCTAACGTTCTTGTTTTCCAATCGATGATTGGTTGATGTATGTGTAACCAGGGAAGTCCCAAAATGATTGGAAAATGTGGTGAAGTTAATACATCAAAGGTGGTGGTCTCCACATGAGACTCGTCAGCAGTTACAAGAAGTGCCTGTGTCTGACTGGTGATAGGACCAGAGGATAAAGGGGTACCGTTAATAAAACTAACGGAGACAGGTTTGGGTTTTGAAACAATAGGTATTTTATTAAGGGAGACAAAACAAATGTCAATGTAGTTTCCACAAGATCCGGTGTCAATCATAGCCTTGGTGGTGATCCTAGTTTGGTCCCACTGCAATGTTAATTGAACAAAAAGATAGGGATTAGAAAAGGAAGTTGTGAGTCCCCCTAGCAAGACATTTGAACACTCACCCTCTTTTCTGCGGACAAGAGGACAGCCGTTTACCAAATGATTCGGGGATGCGCAGTACATGCAAAGATGTTCGGTTTTCCTCCTGGCACGTTCAGAAAGGGTCAGAGGTGGACGTATCATTCCTACTTCCATAGGAGTAGGGTCAGCAGGCAACATCCGAGAAGGACTGGAAAATGGTGAGCCCATCTTCTCAGCCTTTCTTTCTCGTAGTCGTCTGTCAATATTGATACTGGTCTGTATCAGTCCCTCTAGAGTGCCAGGTAAATCCGCTCGGGCGAGCTCGTCTTTAACGGCCTCAGATAGGCCGAGTCTAAACTGCGTTCGCAAAGATGTGTCGTTCCACCCTGAATCAGGGGACCATCTTTTGAAATTCGCCACGAAATCTTCAACAGGTCTCCTTCCTTGTTTTAAGGCCCGTAATTGGGTGTCAGCGGTACTCTGCTTGTTGGGGTCTTCATATAAACTAGCAAGTTGTGCTAGAAATAAGGGATAAGAATTAAGGAGTGGATCATCCTTTTCAAAGAGAGCATCTGCCCAGGCCCGGGGTTCACCCGTTAAATAGGAGATGATGGTACAAACCTTAATTTGGTCAGTGGTGTAGGTTAGAGGTTTTAACAAAAAAAACAATCGACATGTGTTTTTAAATTCACGAAATTTGCTCCGATCACCAGAAAACACTATAGGAGGGTTTATCTTAGGCTCACGGGGCTGAGCAGCAGGAGGCTGTGTGAGACGGCCAAGCTGCTGTCTCAAGGTCTGATTTTCATTTTGTACCTCTGTAAGCGCAAGGATCAATGCATCTACTTGTTGTTTTAATTGTAGTACATAAGTGGATAATTCTGCTGAATCCATATTTTTTTTAAAGGCTCATTCAATCTGTAACGTTAATGCGTTTTTGTTAGTGGATGGATTTACAGCTGCAGAATTATTACACTCAGTAGCCTTGTAGAGAATCTGTTGAACAAACATATCCAACTCTCAGGACTTCATCACCGTGTACAGCCTGTTATATACCATATATATTAATAGATGTTAATGGAGGGATAGAATATATGAGGATATATACATGAGAGACAGGCTATTGTATGGTGAGCACTAGAAGTAGTATTAGGAGAGTTTGCAGGTGATGGTAAAGCAGATAGGTTCTGATGTCAAGTATAGTGCAGATGGTAAGAGGACACAGATGGAGTATACTTAGACAGAGTAACCTAGTGCAAGGATAGTTGAAGGTAGTCCCAAGAGCTAACAGTCTATGCAGATGATAGTGAATAGATAGATACAGATAGTCTTGGTAATTGCAGTAGATGACAGTAGGAGATTGGTTAGTAAGAATCCCCTGTGGGGTACTTATCACTTAGATAGGTTTAGGAGTAACAGTGTCCATTGGAGAAGGGTGATCCCGTAGCGAGATACGGATCACCAGCAAGGTTTCCGGCTTCAGTTCACAAGGGAGAATGTCAGCAGCTCCGACTTCACAGGAGTAGGTGCGGTGAACATGCGGTGAAGGTGAAGACAGCATGCCAGGGGTGATCGGGTGGCGAGACACAGGATCCGAAAACAGGTTCAGGTAGCGAGATACAGGAACGTGTCGAACTGGTATGCTGACTTCAGACAGCGGGACGCTCCAACCATGGCGGTTGAACGAGCGATGAGTGAGAGCAAACCGGCGATTGAAATAGCCGCTCATAGCGGCACTCGGCAATGATGTCATCCGGTCTTAAAGGTATATGCGTCCCATGTTACACAAGATGGGACGCAATTAGGAGAGGAGAAATATGGAGACAAGGGTACCAGAGGTACCAGAACATTACAGCTGTGGGCACTCTGCAATGATTGGGGGCAATGCTGTGGCACTCTGCAATGATTGGGGGCAATGCTGTGGCACTCGGCAATGACTGGGGGCAATGCTGTGGCACTCTGCAATGATTGGGGGAAATGCTGTGGCACTCTGCAATGATTGGGGGCAATGCTGTGGGCACTCTGCAATGATTAGGGGTAATTTTGTGGGCACTCTGCAATGATTGGGGGCAATGCTGTGGCACTCTGCAATGATTGGGGGCAATGCTGTGGGCACTCTGCAATGATTGGGGGCAATGCTGTGGCACTCTGCAATAATTGGGTGCAATGCTGTGGCACTCTGCAATGATTGGGGGCAATGCTGTGGCACTCTGCAATGATTGGGGGCAATGCTGTGGCACTCTGCAATGATTGAGGGCAATGCTGTGGCACTCTGCAATGATTGGGGCAATGCTGTGGCACTCTGCAATGATTGGGGGCAATGCTGTGGGCACTCTGCAATGATTGGGGGCAATGCTGTGGGCACTCTGCAATGATTGGGGGCAATGCTGTGGCACTCTGCAATGATTGGGGACAAAGCTGTGGTCACTGTGCATTGAAAGGGGGCACGCTGGCCTCTCTGCATTGAAAGGGGGCACGCTGGTCACTGTGCATTGAAAAGGGGGCATTCAGCGCTGGTCACTGGGCATTGAAAGGGGGGCATGCTGGTCACTGTGCATTGAAAGGGGGGCACGCTGGTCTCTCTGCATTGAAAGGGGGGCACGCTGGTCACTGTGCATTGAAAGGGGGGCATGCTGGTCACTGTGCATTGAAAGGGGGCACGCTGGTCTCTCTGCATTGAAAGGAGGGCACGCTGGTCACTGTGCATTGAAAGGGGGGCACGCAGCGCTGGTCACTGTGCATTGAAAGGGGGCACTCTGGTCACTGTGCATTGAAAGGGGGCACGCTGGTCATTCTACATTAAAAGGGGGCACGCTGGTCACTGTGCATTGAAAGGGGGCACGCTGGTCACTGTGCATTGAAAGGGGGCACGCTGGTCATTCTGCTGGGAAAGTCGGAACTGGTTACTAAAATTTTTGAATCCCACCACTGGTCCTATGGACGGAGTCTCCCACCTCAGCTGTAGATCTCTGCAGTTCATCCATAGTGATCATGGGCCTCTTGGCTGCATCTCTGATCAGTCTTCTCCTTGTATGAGCTGAAAGTTTAGAGGGACGGCCAGGTCTTCGTAGATTTGCAGTGGTCTGATACTCCTTCCATTTTAATATTATCGCTTGCACAGTGCTCCTTGGGATGTTTAAAGCTTGGGAAATCTTTTTGTATCCAAATCCGGCTTTAAACTTCTCCACAACAGTATCTCAGACCTACCTGGTGTGTTCCTTGTTCTTCATGATGCTCTCTGCGCTTTAAACGGACCTCTGAGACTATCACAGTGCAGGTGCATTTATACGGAGACTTGATTACACACAGGTGGATTCTATTTATCATCATTAGTCATTTAGGTCAACATTGGATCATTCAGAGATCCTCTCTGAACTTCTGGAGAGAGTTTGCTGCACTGAAAGTAAAGGGGCTGAATAATTTTGCATCCCAATTTTTCAGTTTTTTATTTGTTAACAAAGTTTGAAATATCCAATCAATTTCATTCCACTTCATGATTGTGTCCCACTTGTTGATTCTTTACAAAAAAATTACAGTTTTATATCTTTATGTTTGAAGCCTGAAATGTGGCGAAAGGTCGCAAAGTACAAGGGGGCCGAATACTTTTGCAATGCACTGTATAGGACACCCCCCCCCCCCAATCCCGCCATTACCCCTTAAAGGAGACTTAAAAAAAAAAAGATTAGTTAAACCCACAATTGCTTTTTTTTCCTTTTTACTGGCCTGTAAAATTTACAAATGCAGCAATTTAGAAATTGGATGAAAGGTTTAGCAGTGTGAAGCACTTTTTGAAAGCTAAATAGTGCATTTTATATACAACTTTATATATCACACCAAAATGAGGAGGAAAGTAGGACAGAAGGACTTTGTTCAAAAGCAGGGACAGTGCCTCAAAATCAGGAACAGTTGGGAGCTATGCCTTAGTAGTGAAGCAAGACTAATGAGACAGCTATAGCAGCTCCCTTTAAAACGCAAACGAACCTTTCCTTGAATGCCAAACATCTGCGCCTATTCAGAAATTGACATATATCATAAAATACTTATGGAGCGTGTCCATTTTTTCAACATTAAGCAGATATTTTTATGATGATGTCTTTCCTTTAGTATTACAGGCTATCATAATAACAGTCTTACACAGACAACGCTTTAAACAAAAGACACTGATTACATCTAAAGTGTGTGGCCTATTAGCAGATAGCCAAGCTGCCAGTTTAATGATAGCTATTACCACTGTTCTACCACCTGGGGGCACTGTTGCACTGCATTACATTCTATTGGAGCCCCTCTATTGTCCAATACTCTCAGCAGCATTTCCAAATAAAAAGAGGGAAAGAAAATAAAAAAAAAATAAAATGTAGAATCATTTCTACATATTGTTCATTTGCTGAAGTTGTAATTTCACTTTCCAAGGCCATTTATCATAAAACTGTCTGTTTTACCATTCCATCGCTCAAGGCTGCATGTTATATTTCCCTGTGCTCCACTGAGAGCCCGAAATAAAAAAAAAAATAAAGAAAAAAAACTGGTCTCGATTTGGAGGAAACAACTCTCAGTGTATTACCAGAGTACATTTTATTAAAGTTGCTTCTCTCGACTTGAAATTGAAGAGTGTGGCATTCCAAAGTAATTTATTACCTGACGCTAGAACAACAATCTCTCTCTTTTGAAGCAGAGCTATTGAGATGGTGAAGTTAACCCAAGTATTTGGAAACTGATTCGTTGCTTTCCTCAAAGTGCATTAAGAAGCAGTTGCTCTGCCGAAGAAGACTATTGATGTTAAAAACCCAGCAAAGCCTAACTATGGGCGCCTTTCGAGAGGATTAGACATTAAAGGAAGGAGGCACAATTTTATTCAGAACGCTGGTATAGATCTAAATGTTAAAGAAGAACTCCCATAGTCGCTATAGAATATATATCTCACTGCCACGCCAACTATTTTGTAATTTAAAGCAACTCTGTTGCATGAAAAATGGATTCCAAAGAATACTGCCTGCAAAAGGAGACTCTTAAGGCCCGTACACACGATAAGAAAATCTGTAGGGAAAATTCGTCCGACGACCGATCTGCCGATTTTCGGATTGTTAGTATGGTGCTTTCGACTTCGACTTTTCGGCTGACAAAATCCTGATGTGCAGGCTATATAATTTTTGTCGTCCGTAATACAACGTCCGATTTTAGTCTCATAAAGCCCCGTACACACGATCAGATTATTTGTGGCATGCTAGTCTGATGTGGAAAGTGAAGAGGTTATTTTCATACGAATTTTCCCGTACGACAGAATTCTACTTCAGAAGTGATGTCATGTGTTGGATTGCTTTGTATGTGTTCTTTCGTCTCTGAGCATGCCTAGTCTTGCTCTTAAGATTTTTTTCCGTCAAAATCTGTACTAATGAGACGAAAATCGGACGTTGTATTACGGACGACAAAAATTATATAGCCTGTACATCAGGATTTTGTCAGCCGAAAAGTCGGAGTTGGCTGTCGAAAGCACCATACTAACAATCCGAAAATCGGCAGATCGGTCGTCGGACGAAATTTCCCTTCAGATTTTCTTATCGTGTGTACGGGCCTTTAGTATAGATTTTGACAGAAAAATTTTTTAAGAGCAAGACTAGGCATGCTCTGAGACGAAAGAACACATACAAGGCAATCAAACACATGACATCACTTCTGAAGTAGAATTCTGTCGTACGGGAAAATTCGTATAAAAATAACCTCTTCACTTTCCACATCAGACTAGCATGCCACAAAAAACGGACGACAGATCGTTCGATAATCTGATCGTGTGTATGGGGCTTTAGTCCCGGTTCCCACATATGCCATGTCAGACATTGCATGTGATTCACAGCACACTGCTCTACAAATCACATGCAATGTCTGTGCGTTGCAAATTCAGCCATACAGATTGTATGGCTGAATTTGCATCGCATTCGGACTAAAGTCGCACAGGACCCTTTTTTTGGTCCGCACCAAAATCGGATTGCATGGGTGTTCACACCTATGTGATCCGATTCATGTCCGAACTGACAGTTCACATTGCGATATGCGAACTGATCTGGGGGCATCGTTAACTTTGTATTGATACCCCCAGCGATTCGCATATGGCAGTGTGAACTGCCTGCGAGTTGAGTGTGATGCGGGAACCCGCAGTGTATTCGCAGGGTTCCCGCATCGCATATGTGTGAACCGGTCCTTAAAGATTATGTTAACCCCAGCAATGGACTTCTTTTGGTTCCTGTCATTTTAATTATAACATTTGTAGCACCCTACACGGAGGTGCTAGGTAAATGTATAGTGGGCCTTGTCTGCATAACAGCAGGGTTGTGATTATCTAGCTAGGGTGTCATGGCTTCCAGATGTGCCTGATGAGGGGAAAAGTGTCCCCACTGGCTCCTGTGAGAGGCTTCTCATAGGGCAGTGT